>NC_142797.1:15103870-15436370 GCF_049724085.1 Artemia sp. Qi Xiang Cuo | reverse complement strand
GCAAATAATGCCCGGAAATCTGCCACCCCCCAAACGGAACATTTCCCCCCAAAATCCCCCCACCAATGGAAGCTTCCTTCCATGTAAAATTATCACATTGAAAATTCTTCCAATTGAAGATCCCCCCCCCCACCTAGAGGGTTCCAAAAATATCTGTATATTTTCCAATAACAAATGCTATATGTAAACAATGGGCAAATTTCCTAACTTAAAGCCCTTTCCTCAGGGTTTTTTTTGGGTTAGGGGGGTCATTTTACTCCAGAGGCAGAATTATTGGACCTTTCAACTATACTGAACAAAATGGCCATCTTAAAATTTTGGCTGAATATCTTTCGAGAAAAACGGGCCGTGGGACGGGGGCTAGTTACCCTTCAATCTTTTTGGGCACTTCAAAAAGGCAATAATTCTTCTAATTTCTCTTTTAATGAGCCCTCTCCCAACCTTCTAAGACCTCTGGTTCGATACGATGACCCCTGGGGAAAAATAATAGTAACATACATCCGTGATCTTTCTTCTGACAAAAAAAAAGCAAAATTCCACATTTTTGGTAGATGGGAGCTTGAATCCTCTACAGTATGGCTTTCTGATATGCATAATCTGATAGTATGAATTTCATTAACATTATTCAAAAGACATCCCTTGACTTTATGGGGCTATTACCCCTCCCTTTTTTCGAAAAACAGGTATATTTTCTCAGGATCGTAGATTTGATGAGTAACAGTTAACTTAAGGAATTTTGCATTTTTGGAATGAGCATAAAAAGCGAATTTTTTTGGTATATTAATTGTAATCAAAATTCCCTTTTTTAGTGTCGGATAATATTGCCCTGAGCCGCTCCTCACTTACAGTTCGTTACCACAAACTGTTTGATAGTAGTTTATATTGTTTGAATACTTCTTTGATCTTATCAAACATGCATAGAAACATCCAATTCGATCTGATTTTATTTGTTAATTAGTCATGTGGTGTTTTCTTATCTCTTTTGTTTACTTTTACCTAAGCTGGTGGACAAGAATTTGGCAGCTGATCTTTACTTTTTATTTTTGACGTCTTCCGCTAGCAGCCAGCTATTCCAATAATAAAAGGTTTTCTATAATTTATACTTATCTGTACCGAGATTATTTCTTACATATTATGATGTTTATTATATGCAACGAAACCAATTGCTTATTCTGAAAATCAGAAAAATTATTTGTCTTTATTTCTAATTATTTTTATAAATGTCCGCAGCAAAAAATTTTTTCTTTGTATGTTAAAATTGATGTCAACTTTTTGTAATTTGATTCAAAAACTAAATAAAGAATTAATTTTGCGGTTAATGGAATATTAAATTTCAAACAAAAAAAAAAATTAAAAATCAAAATATTTAAAATATAGAAACCAGTCCTTGAATGTAAGAAGCGACCCGGCTCAATAGTAACCAAAACGCTAAAACGTAGGTTTTGATACCAATAGATATATTAAAAGAATTGGATTTTATGCTGATTTCAAAAAATAAGTTTCATTAAGTTTATCCTTAATCATTAAAGGTTGCGAGCCTGAGGAAATTTGCCTTATTTTTGAAAAAAGGCAGAAACACCCGCTAAAAATCACAAAATCTTAATGAAAATCATACCATGAGATTCAGAGTATAAGATAACCCTACTGTAGTGGTTTCAAGCTCCTATCTACAAAAATGTAGGATTTTGTATTTTTTATCAGAAGAAAGTTCACGGATACGTGTTTATTATTTTTTTTTTCACGGGTGATCTTATCGACCCAGTGTTCTTAGAATATCGGACGAGAGCTCATTCAAACGGAAATTAAAAGTTATAGTGCCTTTTTAAGTGACCAAAAATTTTAAGGGCAGCTAGGCCTACTCCCACGTCCCTTTTTTTAAATTTGTCCAATCAAAATTTTGAGATAACCAATTTGTTCAGTATAATTGAGACGCTCAATAACTATGTCTTTAAAGATATCATGACCCCACACAGTCTTTAAGTTATAAAATTTATCCACTGTTTGCGTATAGTATTTGTTATTGGGAAGTATTCATGTATTTTCCGTATGGGCGGGGCGAATTTTCTGCTGGTTGGCTTTCCGCGGGGATAACTTTCCATGGGGAAATTTCCACGGAGTGAATTTTTCAGGGAAAATTTTACACTGGCGAAGTTTGCAAGAATTCCTATACGGAATTCGTCTTATGTCTTGCTTTCTCTTTGCTGACTCAATTTTACGTTTGGAGATGTTAAGGGTAATTGTCCGGGGTAAATTTTCACCAGGATTGAATTGTCTAGAGAATAAATCCATGGAGAAGAGGGATTTTTCCGTGGAGGTGTAGCCAGATTTCCTGGCAGCATTTGAAAAAGATCAGAAATTAAATAAAAAATCAAGTTTTTTCAAATGAAAGTAAGGAACAACATTAAAACTCGAAAAGAAATTATTATTATATGAGGGGGTTACTGTTCCTCAACACCTCGCTTTTTATGGTAAAGTTTAAATTCTATCCCAATTCCTTAAGAACGACTCCTGAATCACTATGATCGTTTAAATAGAACAATAAGAATTTTTTTTAAAGTACTAAAATACTTCAGCGTAAAGAGCGAGGTACTGAGGGAGAGTAACGTCCCTCATAATCATAATAATTTCTGTTCGTTTTAAGTTTTAATGCTGCTCCTTACTTTCAGTCGAAAGAAACTTGTTTTTTTTTGTTATTTAATACTTAATTAAGAACAAGATACATGTTGAATAGCGCTTTTTTTTGTCAGAGCAGTAAAGAAAGAAAGGAATACTCCAATGAAGAAATGACGTCAACTTTTGAAAATTTATGGGGGAGGGTTAAATTTATTTCTAACCCTCCATTAATTAAATATGGATTAAATTCATATTTTTTTTCAATAACAATTCTAAACAAGACATTTTTTAACAGGAAAAAGCATTTTTTTCAAGACCTAGGGGGAGGGAGAATTGTAAAAAGTCTAGGGGAAGGAAAATGCCCCAATATTCTAATATACACGTGTATCCCCTATATTCCTCAAACGTAGTCTATAGGCCATCCAATGTGAAGAAAATACTTTCAAAATTATAAATTTAGAATATTTGAAGTACCCTTGTGAGTTTTTCTTGCATATGATATCTGTACGATAAAATCATGCTGCTTATATATATTTTCAATTAAACATTTATAATATTTATTGCAGTTACGCCTTCAATGACTTCCAATACTCAGATGAAGAAACTTGCTATGCAACTATACGGATGTTTATGGATTTTGACTTAATTAATAAATTTCGGATACCTTACGATGTAAGTTTTTCTATTATTAAACTTGTAGCTTTATTCATACCTGACAACCACAATTTTAAAAGATTTTTCTTTTGTTTGTTTCCGGATCAATAGTAACCGAAACTCCAAAAAACGGAATTTTGCTAACAATAGATACATCAAAAGAATCAAAAGATTTTTATGATGATTTCAAATATATAAGTTTCATCAAGTTTATTCTATCTATCAGTAGTTACGCACCTTAGAAAATTTGCCATATTTTCGAAAAAAGGGGGGAAACCTCTAAAAGTCATAGAACCTTAATGAAAATCACACCATCAGATTCAGCATATCAGAGAACCCTACTTTAGTGGTTTCATGCTCCTATCTGCAAAAATGTGGAATTTTGTATTTTTGCCAGAAGAAAGATCACGGATGCGTGTTTTTTTTTTTTTTCAATCAATCAATTAATCAATATCTTTAATACCAAATAAACACACAAGGGTTGCCTTTCCAAAAACTAACAAGCCAGTATTCGTCCAATAAGAGTAGATGGGTGCCAATTGGAGTAGATGAATACAAAAAAAAAGAAAAAAAAAGAAAAAAGAACACACTCACAAAGGAAACTATACTACCGAGAATAGATTCAAATATTTCTGCTAACACATTGCGGGATGGAGGCTGTTTGTCCTATAAAGCCTAAAAAAATAGTGACCCCGACGCTGCTCAACCACGGTTAGTGGCTCAGTTAACCCGTAGGCTGACACTAGTCTTTATGTTTCTAGCCCATAGGGGTATACACAAGAGAATTTTCGTGAAACGAAAATATACGGAACTAATGGTCTTTTCATCAGTCACCGTAAACATATTCCAAAATGGAGTTGATGCGAGGACATGAGGAATCGCGAAAGTGTTGTAGACACGGGCGAGAATACGTCTACTGTAGCAAGCTTTACAGCAAACTAGCACACCAAACGCTTTTCTACGTTTCTCACTTAGATGAGAGATAAGGAGAGCCCTTGTCGTTTTTACATTATCCCCTATCGGAATACCGAGATACTTAATACAAGCAGATAGCTGAACACTCTGATTTCCTAACTTTACGCATCTAACATCACCAACAGATTTGCCGAAAGTAAGGATCTCACTATTCAAAGCATTAAAATTGAGACCAATTTCGCCATATTCCCTACTAAGCACAGAAAAATTCTCCTCAACAGACGATACAGTTCTACTTAAATTCAGGAGGTCGTCAGCGTAATTGAGTATAGAATGGTCCAAACCTTTAAAAACAAAACTAACTCTATTCTTTTTCTAGGGGGCAACCACACTATAATTATACAATGGTGGCGAAGTTACACCACCCTGGAGTATTCCTTTCCAAACTCGAATTACGGCTTTACACATTACTTAACCATGATGAGTAGGTACTTCCACGACAACACATAATCTTGCATACATATTTTTAAATACCCGCACAACTGAACGATTGAGACTTGGCTGCTATGCACTATATAGCAAATGAGAATGCACACTAGAATCAAAAACACAGGAAACATCATGAGCCGCAAGGACGAAAAACTGGCCACTACTCTCTATATCCATCAGAACGTTGGCAAATATATAATGCACGTGTTCCCGACTATAGCCTTCCTTAAGTCCAGACTGGGTGTCCGGAGTTGAACAAGCCTTATTTATGTCCTTAATCACTAGTAACTCCAGCAATTTACACAGAATAGAAGAAACTGTTAAAGGCCTATAAGAACAATATTGCCGTCTATTTATCTTTTTTCGGAACAGGAGTCAATGTAACGACACAAAAAGAATCGAGGGCCATACCAGAATTCAAAATGATTTCGTAAAACAAATGTAGATGCTGCAGCAGCTTATCACTTGCATGTAATAAATGAAACCCACATTATTGATCATAACCAAGCGAGAACTTTTTTCAAAGGTGAATGATAGCACTATAAATATCAGAAGTCGTAACTACAAAACCAATATCTTATTCAGTATCAACTAGACTATCCACTAGTAGTGCTTAGCGGGTTTCTAACACTGGATCAGGCGGAGAAAATTCACTGGTTAAATAGTTAATCCAGTCACTCTCACTTGGAAGCTCTGAAGCGACACCTTTTGACCTTTTTCCCCTAATGAATATTCAAATTTCATTTGGGTTAGTTGCAAGACGCTCGCTCCTGCAGTCAATAATCTCAGCTTTGTGATTGGCAAGACACTTAGCAAAACAACGATTGGTGTATAACCGTTTGTCATTAGCGGCGCCAGATTTTGGCCGGTTGCAATCATTACATATTTGGTGCCAAAAGTTGGAAGATTTTCAGCTTTGCTGTAAAGCTGGATTCATCGACCAGCCAGTTATTTCTAAGCCCGAACGAACTTTACGTACACGAACGGCACAGCGCTCATCGCAACGCATTGCATGTGTGATTTCACTACAGCAAATGTTAATTAGAATCTTTTTTCTCCGACTCGATGAGATCTGAGGATTCTTGCAGCAGTTGGAAAGGGATCTTAATTTTTTGAATTGTGGCATCAAGCTTTCCTTTATATACAACAGCATTTATTTTCTTCCAGTCACCTTTGAATTCCCACTTCCGTTTCTTTTCATCTTTTTAAAGAAAACGCTATGAATAACAAAAGAGTTGGAGATTGTTAAACGATCTGATACCGATATGCTAAAGTCAACATGACTTGAGGATTTCACCGTCACGCCGTTTGAGCAGAGCATGAAATCAAGCGAACTTGTCGCTCTGGAGTGAGGGATATACGTAAACGAACGGTCATTTTGGACAACATACAGATTGGATAAAGCAGACAGAAGTCTGCTCTTGAGTGATCTGGCACTAAGAGGTCGCAGCTCATATCCCCGGCGAGGATAACACGATGAGATGCACAGGCACACTGCTGCAAAGATTTAGCAAGCTTTATTGTTGCACGGGTAAAACTTTTCTTCGTAAGCCAAGTTCTTGTTATCAATTGGTAAGTAGCAGCAATATACTATCAGATTTGCAACTTTTATGCCAAGGAAACACTCGTTCTCGACAAATACTGATTCCCAAAGGTGAGAACTGATTAGTATCACCAGTCCGCCGGAAGGTCTTCCTCTGCCCAAATTCTTAGCTGGCACCCCTTAAAGGCGAGTTTTGTCATTCGCTTTTAACAGGGAAAGCGAGTCGACTGAAAGGAAATGTTCTTGTAGACGCAAAACGTCATTGCAAGACATCAAGCTTTCAGTGGGAGTCTATTGACTACACCGCTATTTATATTCCACGAAAGACACTTTTAGTTTAGAGTTGATCATGGCTTCATCATGAGCTTTCTGGCTACGGGACACTTAACACCGTAGCACGAATGGTCTGCCTGCTTACAGAGAGCAGACTTCAGCGCAATTTTGCAGGGTTTATCTTTATTGTTCGCATGATTGCCACTGTAACGGGAACAGGGAGTAGCGCTTTTACAGTTCTTAGCAGCGTGACCGTAGTCTTGGCACTAAAAACACCTCATTGGCAAATAAAAAAAAGTGTCAATTCGGAAGCGCTGATAGCCCAGAGCTCTAGGGTTGTTCATTGCTACTCGTAAATCGTACTTACTTTCAAAGACAAGGTTGTATAAGCGAGTTTGTCGAATTCTCTCGACTTTCGTGCAATTCCTAATCATTGAACATAGATCATTCGGCGAAACCTCTTTGGGAACATTTCTTATAATACCACAATAAGTGGGGTCCTCATCCAAGCATCAGTGTCTGTAGCACTGTTTACCGCTTCAGCAAGAGACTTTGCTGCATCTTTGTCATGAAGTATCACGCGCCACTCTTTGCTAAGAGGCGTCAAGCTCACTATATGGGTGCAGCAATCACCAGCAAGGCCCTCAAGATACTTGTTGTGACTGTTGGGCTTTTTGAGTGAGCTTGTTTGAGGATCAAAGAGTAGGAAGATTTTACTGTATCCGAAGGGTTTGTAGCATTTGCACCCACAGTCAGACTAGCCTTATTTTGCGCCGATCTGAAGAAGCTTAGGTGGTTAATAAGATTGTCCACAGTAGAATGAAGCTCATTGACCTGGCGAGTCAGTGTGGCTGTAACCTTCCCTGGGAGTATGAGTACCTCTTCAGGCGCATAGATTAAAAATTTAGGGAGGACCACTCTCTTCTTGTCACAAGTCTGGAAGGCTCTTATCAGATAGGCAACCATATCCTGGGGCTTACCACGATCTGTGGAACGAGTAGACATAGCGGCTAACTGCCATAATTCATTCTTTGCCTTAGTAAGCATATCGGCTTTGAAATACTGTATTGCCTTCACCACTATTTCATCATAATTGTTACCTGCTTTGAATGCTCGAAAGAGGAAGTTCAAAACCAGGCTATAAACCAAGTCTGACTTCACAATGCTCGTTTCCTTTTCGGAATGAAATGGCCTCTGACGCAGTAAGCAAAATCAGTGGGCGGTCAGATTCAGATGCAAAATCACAGAGAGTAGTCCAATCAGAGTGGTAGGGGGTGGAGTAGATAGTCATCAGAGAATACTGAAATCACCCAGGAACCAGGAACAAGGGAGGTATAAGTACCCCCTCACCTTTTCCCGCAATTTTCGGGTAACTGAATACCAACGAGTACAATACAGAACTTCCGGGGGTTCCGTCCCCTCTTTTGCTTGTTCCCAGTAAAAACTCAGTGCCTTAATGATATGGGAACAAAGATGGCGCTATATAAAAGTGGCGTGATAGATGGCATCCCGTTTTAATTGAGAAAAAAGATGGCGCTGGTAAGAATGCCCAGAGAGAAAGACATATTCTAGGAATCGGAGAAGCTCTCTCAATTTATTTTAACTATAAAACTATCTATTAGAGTGTATAAATCAATATGAAAACAACCTCAAAGTAATGCAATAGTTTCTCCCATTAACAGCAAACAAGCAAACTTTTGTTTTTTTGTTTGTTTTTTTCCCAGGGGTGATCGTATCGACCCAGTGGTCCTAGAATATCACAGAAGGGCTCATTTGAACGGGAATTAAAAGTTCTAGTGCTCTTTTTAAGTGACCAATAAAATGGAGGGCAACTAGGCCCTCTACCAAACTCATTTTTTCCCAAAGTCACCCGATAAAAAATTTTGAGATAGCCATTTTGTTCAGCATGGTAGTAAATATAAGTAAATAACTATGTCTTTGAGGATGATTTAATCCCCCACAGTCCCCTGCTGAAGAGCTGCAAGTTGTGAACTTTGCCTAATATTTACATATAGTATTGTTTATTGGGAAGTACATAGACGTTATCATGGTTTTTTTTCGTGGGGGGGATGGGTCGGGAGTTAAGTGGCGGGATTTTTTCCTGGATGAAGTTTTCATGAGGGGAGGGATATTTCTTTGAAGGGGACACCAGATTTCCCATCACTATTTAAAAAAAAACGATCAGAAACTGAATAAAAAAAACAACTTTTTCAACTGAAAATAAAGAGCAACATCAAAACTTAAAACGAACAGAAATTATTGCGTAGATGATTGAGTTCATCCCCTAGTCAATACCTGGCTTTTTACGCTGACGTTTTTTAGTCATTTCATAAGAGCTATTTATTCTAATTAACGGCCTTGTGATTAAGGAGTCATTCTGAAAGAATTGGAACAAAATTCGAACCTTAGCAAAAAGAGTGAGGTATTGACTAGGGGGCGAACCCCCGAATATACATAATAAAAATATACGAATAAAGAAATTCGTTACGTAAGTTAATTCGTAAGTTACATTTATTTATTACTAATAAAAACGTTCGTAAATAAAATTAAACGACTTTCGAGAAAGTCATTTAACCAAAAAAGTAAAATTAATAGGCAAATGTCGTTTTAATTATTTATGTAGGGTGAGCCAAAATATGACCTCCATATAAAAACCTCCATTAATTCCAAAAGATTCAGAAATTAAATAAAAAAACAGTTTTTTTTAACTGAAAGTAAGGAGCGACAAAACGAACAGAAATTATTCCGTAAATAAAAGTGGCTGTCCCCCCCTCAAGGCCCTGCTCTTTACACTAAGGTTGGAGTCTTTTTCATAAGTCTGTTAAAAAAAAAATTTAGCTTAAACAGAAAGGCGTTGAGGAGGGGGCAGCTCCTTTCATATACGGAATAATTTCTCATCGTTTTAAGTTTTAATGTCGCTACTTACTTTCAGTTTAAAAAAAAAATGTGTTTTTTTATTTAATCAAACAGTTCGTGGTAACGAACTGTAAGTAAGGAGCGACCCGGCTCAATGGTAACCAAAACTCTAGAAAACGGTATTTTGATACAAATAGACTCACCAAAAGAATTACATTGTAATGTTGATTTCAAATATATAAGTTTCATCAAGTTTAATTCTACCCATCAAAAGTTAGGCGCCTGAGAAAAGTTGGCTGATTATCGAAAAAAGGAGGAAAGACCCCCTAAAAAATATAGAACCTTAATGAAAATCACACCATCATATTCAGCTTATTAGAAAACCTGATTGTAGAGGTTTCAAGCCCCTATCTACAAAATTGCGTACTTTTTAATTTTTTGGCTGGTTACAGATCACGGATGTTTTTGTATTTGTTTGTTTTTTTGTTTTTTTTTTCCCAGGGGTCTTCGTGTCAACCCAGTGTTGATAGAATCTAGTGGGTTCACTCAATAGAATAAAGATTGTAATTTATTTTGCAAATTTTATTTTACCCAAAACAATGTAGGGCAACTAGGCCCCCTCCCACGCTCATTTTTTTCCCAAAGTCACATGATCAAAATTTTGAGATAGCCATTTTGTTCAGAATGTTTGAAAATATAATAAGTATGTCTTTTAGGATGACTTAATCCCCCTAAATTCCTGGGGGGAGGGCTGAAACTTATTAATTTTACCCAATGTTAACATATTGTATTGGTTATTTGGAAGTATACAGACGTTTTCAGGGGAGTTTTTTCCTGGTAGTGGGGTAGTGGGGTGGGTCGGGGGTTATGTGGGAGGATCTTTCCATGAAGGATGTTTTCATGGGGGAAGAGACATTGCTATAAAGGGGACGCCGGACTTCCCAGCATTATTTAAAAAAAGATCAGAAATTTAATATAAAAAAAACAAGTATTTCAACTGCAATAGCAGCAACATCGAGACTTCAAACGAACAGAAAATATTATATATATTATTGGGTTCACCCCGTAGTCAATACCTCGGTCTTTAAGCCAAAGATTTTTTAGTACTTTCATAAGAGCTATTTATTCTAATTAACGGCCTTTGTGATTAAGCGGTCATTTTTAAAGAATTGGAACAAAATTCGAACTTTCGCTTAAAGAGCAAGGTATTGACTAGGGGGCGAACCCCCTGCTAAACAAATTAAAAATATATGAATATAGAAGTTCGTTACGTAAGTTAATTCGTAAGTTACGTATATTTATTACTAATAAAAGCGTTCGTAAATAAAATTAAACAAGTTTCGAGAAAGCCATTTAACTAAATAAAAGTAAATTAATATGAAAATTTTTTTTTAATTATTCATGTACGGTGAGCCAAGATCAAAACCTGCATTTATTCAAAAACGTTCAAAAATTTAATAAAAAAAACAATTTTTATTAACTGAAAGTAAGGAGCGACATTAAAACTTAAAACGAACAGAAATTATTCCGTATATGAAACGGGCTGTCCCCTCCTCAACGCCTCGCTCTTCACGCTATAGTTTGACTCTGTCTCACAACTTTATTTTTTAAAACAATAAAAAACTTTAGCGTAAAGAGCGAGGCGTTGAGGAGGGGACAGTCTCTTTCATATACGTATATTTATTACTAATAAAAACGTTCGTAAATAAAATTAAACAAGTTTCGAGAAAGCCATTTAACTAAATAAAAGTAAATTAATATGACATTTTTTTTTTAATTATTCATGTACGGTGAGCCAAGATCAAAACCTGCATTTATTCAAAAACGTTCAAAAATTAAATAAAAAAAACAAGTTTTTTAAACTGAAAGTAAGGAGCGACATTAAAACTTAAAACGAACAGCAATTAGTCCGCATATGAAAGGGACTGTCCTCTCCTCAACGCCTCGCTCTTTACGCTAAAGTTGGACTGTTTCACAACTTTACTTTTTAAAACAATAAAAAACTTTAGCGTAAAGAGCGAGGCGTTGAGGAGGGGACAGTCCCTTTCAGATACGGAATAATTTCTGTTCGTTTTAAGTTTTAATGTCGCTCCTTACTTTCAGTTTAAAAAACTTGTTTTTTTTATTTAATAACTGTAAATAATGACCGTATGACTGTAATGACTGTAGAGTCAGTGATGTGTTGGTTCTAGGGTAGACTTTAGCATACATTGTAATTTCTTTTCTTTTTGTTTCTCACTTATTCATTAATAATGATATCTGTTTGCTTTAAGTTTAAATTATTCAATTCTGCTTCGATCCTGCTCGTATTAAAGTAACTCTTCACTTTTCTTTGAAAAACTTTTCTTGGAAAAATTTTGTTTTTTAATTAATCATAGGCAGCGCAATAGCGCTGCCTAGGTAAAGAAAGACGTTGCCACAATGTATTATTTATTTATTTTTTTTTCTTTAGACCAGGGAAATTCGTATCGAAGGAGTTGTCGTAGAAACTTCAAAAAGGGCTCATTCGATTTGAAACTGGAGTGGCTTGTGCCCTTTTTAATAGTCGAAAGTGATTGGAGGGCAACTAACCCTCCTCTTATGCCCACCTTTTCCCCAAACGCATCCAATAAAAATTTTTAGATAGCCGTTTTTTTTCAGCGTAATTGATTTCCAGAAATTATATTTTTGAGGAGGACACTCCCCCACAACACTCAGGGTAAGGGCTTTAAGTTATGCCCTGGTGGCATATAAAATATTTACAGAAAGTGTTGTCGTAGAAACTTCAAAAACCAGGGCCCTTCGTATCGAAGGAGTTGTCGTAGAAACTTCAAAAAGGGCTCATTCGATTGGAAATTGGAGTGGCTTGTGCCCTTTTTAATAGTCGAAAGTGATTGGAGGGCAAGTAACTCATGCCCACTCATGCCTCATAACCTCCTTTTCCCCAAACACATCCAATCAAAATTTTGAGATAGCTATTTTGTTCAACGTAGTTGACAGCTCTGAAAATTAGGTCTTTGAGGCTGACAACCCCCCCCCCCTCATCCCTCGGGGCAAGGGTTATAAGTTATGCCCTGGAGGCATATAAGGTTTTCATAGAAAGTGTAAAAAGTCGTAGAAACCTCAAAAAGGGCTCATTCGATTGGAATTTCAAAGGGCTAGTGCTTTTTTTAATAAACAAAAGTGATTGGAGGGCAACTAACCCCCCTCTCATGCCCACTTTTTTCCCAAAAACATCCAGTCAAATTTTGAGATAGTCATTTTTTTCAACGCAGTTGAAAGTTTTGGAAATTAGGTCTTTAAGTAAGATAACCCCCACAGCCCTCAGGGCAAGGGTTGTAAGTTAAGCCCTTGGAGTATATAAGGTTTTTATAGAAAGTGTTGTCGTAGAAACTTCAAAAAGGGCTTATTCGATTGGAAATTGAAGTGTCTAGTACCCGTTTTAATTGTCGAAAGTAATTGGAGGGCAACTAACCCCCCTCTCACGCCCACCATTTCTCCAAACACATCCAATAAAAATTTTGAGTTGTAAGTTATACCCTGGGAGCATATGAAGTTTTTATAGAAGGGGTTGTCGTAGAAGCTTCAAACAGGGCTCATTCGATTGGAAATTGAAAATGCTAGAGCCCTTTTTAATAGTCGAAGGTGATTGAAGAACAAACAACCCCCCCCCTCTCACGCCCACCATTTCCCCAAACACATCCAATCAAAATTTTGAGATATTCATTTTCTTCAACGTAGTTGAAAGTTCTGGAAATTAGGTCTTTGAGGATGACAACCCCCCCCCCCCCTCCATAAAAAAATTCTTAGGGCAAGGGTTATAAGTTATGCCCTGGGCGCATATATGGTTTTTATAGAAATTTTTGTCATAGAAACTTCAAAAAGGGCTCATTTGATTGGAAATTGAAAGGGCTAGTGCCCTTTTTAATAGTCGAAAGTGATTGGAGGGCAACTAACCCCCCTCTCACGCCCACCATTTCCCCAAACACATTCAATCAAAATTTTTAGACAGCCATTTTGTTCAATGTAGTTGAAAGTTCTGTAAATTATGTATTTGAGCATGGCAAACCCCCCAGAGCCTCCAGAGCAAAGGTTGTAAGTCATACCCTAGGGGCATATAAGGTTTTTATAGATAGCTTTGTCGTAATTACTTCAAAAGGGGCTCATTCAATTGGAAATTGAGAGGGCTGGTGCCCTTTTTAATAGTCGAAAGTGATTGGAGGGTAACTAGCCCCCCTCTCACGCTCAAAATTTCCCCAAAAACATCCAATAAATTTTTCAGATAGCTATTTTGTTCAACGTAGTTGAAAGGTCTGGAAATTATGTCCTTGAGGTTGGAAACCCTCCCCCCATAGCCCTCAGGACAAGGATCGTAAGTTATGCCTTTGGAGCATTTAACCTTTTTATTTATTTATTTATTTATTAATCCACATAACGGTAAGCTAAAAAGTTTGTCGTACTAATACAATATATAATAAAATGAAAGGTAACACAAAGGTCTAAACTGAAAAGGCACTTGTGTAAAACTGGCTATCAACCAACATATTCTTAAACGATTCAACTGATCCGGCTTCAACAACTTCTGGCGGTAAATTATTCCAAGAGTCTGTGACCCTATTAACAAATGAATTGTGTCCAATTTTCCTATGGGTTCTTGGTGGGTAAATTTTATAAGGATGCTGTCGTGTCAAGTGGTAGTGGCTGAATTCGAAAAATTTTCCTACCTCAATATCATCCACCTCTTTGATTATTCTGAATGTGTTTATGAGGTCAGTACGGCGACGTCGGAAATGCAGTGAAGGAAGTTGGAGCCTAGTTAGTCTTTGTGCGTAAGGAAGGTGTTTCAAATAAGGGATCATTTTTGTCGCCCGCCTCTGAATCTTTTCAACTCAGTGCTTGTCTGTTACATTCAGAGGAAACCAAACAGAAGTATTATATTCAACAACTGGCTGGACAAATGATTTATAAAGTAACATAAAATTCTTAAGATTAAACTTCCTGAAATTCCATTTTAAAGTGAGGAGTTGGTAATTTGCATTTCTTACTACAAT
This sequence comes from Artemia sp. Qi Xiang Cuo, assembly GCF_049724085.1. Lineage (NCBI taxonomy): Eukaryota > Metazoa > Arthropoda > Branchiopoda > Anostraca > Artemiidae > Artemia > Artemia sp. Qi Xiang Cuo. The sequence continues at coordinate 15,421,997 of NC_142797.1, read as the reverse complement.
CGAAACATGTCTATCAAATTTTAAATGTGTATCAAAGTGAACACCGAGGTCGCGTACAAATTATTCTGACGGTATCTGTGAGCCAGATAGGGAGTATGCACGGCTGGGCTGATATTTATTCCTGTAATGAAGCACTGCACATTTTGATGCATTTACAAACATCGAATTAGATTCACACCATCGTGTTATTGAATCAAGATCTTCTTGGAGCATAGGCTCATCATCCGTAGTTAGTATTGGTCGGTAAATTTTAGCATCATCAGCAAACAACTTCACTGACGAATGACGAACACAAGATGGTAAATCATTGATGAAAATACAGAAGAGTATAGGGCCCAAGTAACTACCCTGGGGTACCCCACTCAGGACATCAATTGATTGAGATGCTGCTTCACCGACAACTACCTGTTGAGACCTACCACGCAAATAATCAGCAATCCAATCAACTGTTCTTACACCAATATTATAGAGTCGACATTTTTCAACTAGTTGTGACATTGAAACTTTGTCAAAAGCTTTGGCGAAGTCTATGTAAATGCAATCAAACGGTATGCCCAGATCAGCATATTGCTGAAAATCAACAATAACTTCCAGAAGTTGAGTGTTGCAAGACCTTCTCTTTTATGAAAACCATGCTGGGCAGGATTCCAAAGATTATTTTCATCAAAATAAGTTTGGATTCTTGCAACAATCAGCTTTTCCATAACCTGGCAAAATATAGATGTGATGGAGATCAGACAGTAATTTTTAAAATCTGATTTTAGACCAGCTTTGTGTAGGGGTTTAACCATTGCTTTCTTCCAACCTGAGGGACAGGAACCTGTCGCCAAGGACTGATTGTACAGAAACGTAAGCGGTTGTGCAATTACATCAGCAATCTGCGTTATCAGACTGTTAGTAAATCCATCTATATCTGGGGACTTGGATTTACCAATACTTGCCAGTACTTGATGAACCTCTGCAGAACCAAACTCTTTATCATTAAATGGTAAAGTCCCACTTTATATTCCATGAAATAAATATTGGTCATGATATGTCTGTTTTGGTGTAACAAGAACTGATCCAAAAATTCCATTAACTCTGCATGCTTTATCAAAACTGTTATCAATTATTTGTTGTGTTACTGGATGCGTGAATGTGCAGTTACTCGGTGAAAAGTTTGGCTTGTTCCTATTTACATATTTCCAAAACTGCTTTGGGCAAGTTTTGCTCGACTGAATAATGTGCGATTCCACTACTTCCCTATTCGCTCTTAACAACTTTGTGGCCCTGTTCCTAGCACGTTTATACAATGACCATGTGTCATCATCCTGATTCATAGAACTGTATTTTTGCGAAATCTTTTGTTCAATTTTTAGTTTAGTGGAAGATCTCCAAAGATGATTTTTTTCCTGGATTGACTTGAGTATATGTCTAGGTCGTTTTGGTCTCTTACTTTGGCCAGAATATTTTTTAATCAAAGGAACAAATCTATCCCTACATTCTATCAATGCCTGTTTAAAGAATTCAAATGCAACGTCAGGCGCCACTTTTCCTTTCTGCAGCTCATCCGTGATATTCAAAGACACAAGGAATTCCCTCATTGGCTGATAATCAGCCCTAGCATAATCATACCTACGAGAATCAGAATTTTCTCGCTGGACAAACGTATTCATAGTAATTTGAATTACAGAATGGTCACTTTTTCCTAGTGGAGAAAACATTTCCAAGCCTAAAATATCATCAATATGTTTCGTAATTACTAAATCCAATATTGAGGGAATAGAATCGCCTCTTGCCCGCGTGGGGCTATTTACATGTTGGTGCAAAAACAAATCATCAAGTCTATCTAAAAAAGTCTGTTCATACGACTCACCTGGATGACTTGTGCTTAGTGTCTGCCAATCAATATTAGGGACGTTGAAATCACCCACCACAAGTAATTTGAGATTATTTTTCACAAGATAAGTCAAACAATTCAAAATATTGCCATGATTTACACAACTAGATGGACCAATTGTTGGGCTCAGAAATCAAGTGATGGACACTTGATGTGTTACTGGACACAATGGACACAATGGACACAATGGACACAATGATGTGTAAAAAGCAGCAAGACGCTGATAATTATTCAGCGAAGGTAACTTAATATCAACTACAAGGCACTCAGAAACCAAATCAAAAATGGGGTTAACAATCTCACTGAACTTAACGGATGTATGAATATAAATGCATATCCCTCGTTTTGCTTGTTTATTAAACACTAAACTATAATCAGTTAGATGCTGAAAGTAAGCTAATGGGTCATTACAATGTTTTGGCAAAACTTCAGTTACAACAACCACATGTGGCACACGGACCCGCGTTAACTCACTAGATTCTTCCCGTTTAGTAGACAAACAGTCAGCATTAGTATAAATCACTTGCAGATTTTCACTCAGACATCTCAAATCCGGCTTGTCGAAGAAAAGTCTCCTCGTGAACTAATTCCGGTCCGTTTTTGCGTGTCTTGATCTTCCAACTGCTCTCTCCGGCTACAATTTTCTCATTCAGCTCTTTTTTTAGAACATCATACTTCTTCTTATCGATTAAGTCGGCTTCACTTTTGTCATAAAAAACTCAAAAATATGGTGTTTTAGTTTTAAGAGCATCTTGTTCACTCACTAAGAAGAAGGCGGCCCAATCGTGGTCGAGTGGAGATTTGAATATCATTTCTATTAGCCTACTTTTATTAACTTGTTTACGACCGAATCTCACGGACAAGGAACATTTCACAGGGCAATTGCGCAAGAGTTCTTCGTTGATAAACTTTAAGTCCACCTGATTCTGCAACTTTTGGTTCACTGCAGCGTCTTCTTCTGGGCCAAATAAAATTAGATTCTTCTGTTTTTGTGCAATTTCTCCAAGCTCACGCTGAACCTGGTTAGTATCCTGCACTGGAACTCGGCTCTGCAAGTCTGTGTCAATTTTACTGGAAATTTCATCGAACAGGCTTTGTTTAGCTTTAGAAACTTCGACTGACACTACGGTGGTAACCTGTTGTTTTAAATCAGCTTGGGAACATTTAGAAGCTATTTCCTGCTCTACTAGGGAAATTCGTTCAGCCAGAGGTTTCAACATTGACTGGAATTTTATCTCAAGTTCGTTCTCTAAATCTGCTTTGAACGTGGCAAGGGAATCAATCACTATTTCATGAATGATTTCAGGTGTGATAGGCTTATCACTATGTTTAAACCTAGGGAAGTGCCACATGGATCCCGGACGGCGACTCATTCTAGAAAATAGTTCATATTTAGGATCAGACATGTTGATACCTGTGATACACAACTAGTGGTCACAACCGTCACAAAGGCCGGCTTTTCTGTCTTCTTCCAGTCCTAATCCACATGTTGAGTATTTATCTACCTCTTTTTTCGGAGACTGTCGAGGACGTTTTGATACTGTCTTCATATTCGTTACAAATTTTTTTTTTCTTTTTTGGCTAATTTTGAATCAGCACACAAGGTGGCAACACTGCACTACGAATTTCGGGCACAACTCCGCCAGCGCAACAGTCAATCTCCGGCAACACTGCTCAGATTAAAAATTATTTCTGCTGTGTTTGAATAGTTATGAAGGTCCAGAAAAGAGAAGAGACAGAGGTTTTGAGTCTTGTTTTCAATCGCAGTCAATTCACTAATTATTTTCCAGCCGATTGATACCAAAGTCTGTCAAAATCGATAGCGTTTGCCACAAAAATCAAGTTTATTTCACTTAGAATAAATAGCACGTGTTATAGAAATTTTGTCGTAGAACCTTCAAAATGGGCTCATTTGATTGGATATTGAGAGGACTATTGTTTTTTATTACCCGAAAGTGATCAGAGGGCAAATGTTTCCCTCCACGCTTATCATTTCCTCAAACCCTTCCAATCAACAATTTGATATAGCCATTTTGTTAAGCATATCAGAAAGGTCTGGAAATTATGTCTTTGAGGATAACAAATCCCCCCAGCCCTCAGGGCAAGGGCTGTAAGTTTTGCCCTAGGGACATATAAGGTTTTTATAGAAAGTGAGGTCATATAAACTTCAAACGGGGCTCATTGGATTGGTAATCAGACGCTCTACTGTCCTTTTTAAGATTCAAAGTCATCAGAGATCAGCTACCCTCTCCCCCTACACACACGTCATATTTCCCCGAAAAGCGTCTCATAGAAATTTGAGATAGCTATTCTATTCAAAATTGTCTAAAGTTCATATAAGCAGACCTTTTTAATTGAAGCAAATCAAAGAGAATAGGGGTAGAAGCTGTAAGTCACGCCCAGAGTACATTTAAGGCTCTCGTGGGAGGGACGCCTGTGCTGCCACGCAAGAGGCTAAGTCTTTCTCTTTGAACATGACTATGTGAATAAATAGTAAGCAGAAATTAATAAAAAAAATTTTTTTGCGAAAAACAAGTTTTCCATAAAAAAGTAAAGAACTCCATTAAACTAAATATGAACAAAAATAGAATCAAATAACCTACCAAGCATGCGACTACCACAAATCAGTATTAATAAATAAATGAAACCCAAATAAACAGAAATTAAATTAAGTCAAACTCAAAACGAACAGAAATTAATCCGAGTAGTGTTCTAAACCCTATAGTTTCTAAGAACCAGAATATAATTTGTACTTTACTGAAAAAACTCTTTTAAATGTTTTCACTTTTATAACTTTAAGAAATCGAAAATTAATTAGAATTTTAAGGAATAAACATCAGCATATGTACATTAGACTGACAATGCAAATTTTTTTCAGTAAAGTACTAATTATATTCTGGCTCTTAGAAATTATAGGGTTTGGAACCCTACTCAGATTAATTTCTGCTCGTTTTAAGTTTGACATATTTTAATTTCTGTTTTTGATGGTTTTATTTATTTATTAATACTGATTTGTGGTAGTTTTATGCAAGTTAGATTTTTTGATTCTATTTTTGTTCATGTTTGGTTTAATGGAGTTCTTTACTTTTTTTTGAAAAACCTGTTTTGTGCAAAAAGTTTTTTGATTAATATGTAGAAAGTACGACCTGACCAGTCCCACTTCAACAACTGACAAAAAAGCTATTTCTTATTAAATTGTAGATTCGACTAATCCATGGCCTTAGGCGTTTCAATGAATTTCTTCATATTTTACTATATTCATATTTATTTTTCTACATGTTTCTACTTGACAACAATGGGAACAAGCCTGTTGTCATGATGTTGTCATGATGAGATATTAATAAGTTGCTTGATTGATTCATTGAAAAGCTTAAGTCTTAGATTCGTGTCATAGTTAGTCTTTTTAGACTGGTGTGAGGAATGCACAATGCTGCTACATCTACTTTTTCTGTCCTACCTTCAAGAACTAAAGTTTGAGTCACTGTCTTCTCGTCAAACTTATAAATTTTCCTACCCTACCCAAAGAAAACTTAATTGGCTCTAACTCTTTTGTAACCTAGAGCATCCCATTGGGACCCGTAGAAATTCATTATAAAGGGGTGAGAAGTTACAGTTTCAAAGTATAAATTTTTCTCCTAAATATTGCAAACTTTTGCACTATTCATATGCTTTAGTTTTTCCACGAGGAAACGAGAAAATTCCAGGTCTAACTTTCTCCCATGCCTCTGCCCCAGAAGCCTTGCTTTATTATAAACTATTCCATTCTAACTAAAGCTAATGTTCCCTTTCTCTACCATTCAAATACATAACGAGATCCTTCAAATTTAGCTGCACAATTGCTAGAGCTTCATTCGTTCTTTGATCTAATTAGTCATATCACAGTCTATCTGTTGTGTTTTTGTCCTTCATACTTTGTTGATATTTTAGAAAAGTCACCTTGTTTCCGACAGTGGAGCAATTTTCTTCTATTAGGAAAACATCTCGTTTCTCTTAGATACGACAGCAGATTGATAAAATACCTGTAAAAGAACGATATCTCCGAGTAGCGTAACGCCATTTGACTGACTTTAGTCCAGCAGCTTACATTGATTAATTAATTGAGAAACTAATTAGAAAGTTAGGTAATTGATCTGAATGACTTTTACCCATATCCTGTGTTTCCAAAAATTTTTTTTGTTTGCGCTGAAACGGACTTGTATTCTGAATTAGAAATACAATCTTAATTTTTTTTTCTTAGGCCTCTCCAGTTTCATGCAATGTTTCTCTTTAAATAAGTATATTGTGTTCCTTAAGTATGTTTTAATTAGTGAAACAGTTGCTTCCAGGAATCTACATATCAGAAACCTTATACAAAAGTTACAAAGAGCAGAAGTTTCTTTGTCTCAGACCATGAGTTAAGACGATTAAGAAACCCCAGGGCCTCCTCTTCCTTATTAGTCTTCTTGCTGGTAGGTATAGGCAGGGTTGCCAAAACTTTTAAGGGACAAAGTGTCCAAATCAGCCAAAAATGGACACTTTTAGTATCCCTCTAGAAAATTAGCTACTAAGCAGGGTTGCCGCTATGAATTTTCAAAACCCGTGAAAAAATGCCAGAAACCTGTGACATTCATCCTTCTTTGTTTTGCTACCTCACGGTCTGTTACCTGCATGAGTTCTGCAGGTATTTCCAGCTTTGACATTAACGCTACCAATAAATTAAGTTCAGTGCTAGTTCAATTTGAAGAGATGGCATAAGAAAATCGTCATGAGAATGTCAACAGAGCGAAATTTTATATCGATTATAAATACCTCTACCTATCTTAGTCGAAAAATAAAAAAACCAATCATAGAGATCCATTATCACTTCGGCATTTTCATAAGTTATTCGAAAAAGAGGCGAGTCGTTGATCTTCGGTAGCTATTAAGGATCTTTGGACACAACAGGATCCGAACGGCTGTAGCCAACAAAATGTGTATTTTGACCTACATGGTTTTAAAATTAAACAAAAGATGTCAATCTCCTTAACCAATTAGTCAACTGGTTGGTCAAGTAGTTAAAATCATTTAACAACTCCTCTATCTTGCCATTTTCTGAACGTTTAGAATTAGCCCTGAACAAAAATGACGTTTTCGAGAACTAAAAAAGTGAAAAAACAAGGCCGATTGAAATAAATTCGCTTGAGTTATACTCAATAGAAACTGGCGACCAGCATTTGACAAAAAATTGCAGCTGGAACTATAGAATATAAAACAGAAATATTCGCTAGCGGCTAAAAATAAAATTGAGCCACAACCCAGCTTTTCTGCGAAACTCCTTTCTTTTTATGACAGCAGTGCAATAATAGCCATAATCACACGGCTACACGCCACAGGGATTTACGCGGAACGTACCAGCAGGGATTGGCCATTCACTTCTTCTTTCCAGCCTTCTCAGCGGCCTTGGTGACTTTAGGACCAGCAGTAGGTGGGTCCTTGAAGTTGACCGGCTTGATGACAAACGTCAACCGTAAGATAGAAGAAAAGTTGGATTCAATAGATATAGCAAACCACATTGGATAAGACTTTAGGTCCTATTCCTATTAGGTTGATAAATGGTGTTCACGCAGGGCGCAAAAACATCTAAGAAAAATCCCTAAGCCGTTACCAAAGCTTAAAAGTAAAATGCAAATTCTAAGCAGTAAAAGAAAGAAGAAACTAAAGACATTTGGTTTTGATTTGGAAAAATGTCCAAAACGTATCCTTTTTTCAAAAAGCTGCCTTTTTTGCCCCAATAGTGTCCCGGTGTCCCTCAGAGTGAAAAAGTGTCCAAAAGACACTAAAAGTGTCCATTTGGCATCCCAGTGTATAAGGCCCTTAGAATAAATCGCATTCTCCTCTCGTTTTGAACCAACAATAGTTCTAAGCCTGGTACTAGACACTAAGGCCCATATTTTGCTCGTCATTTTGCTAAGATCTTACATCTTTCGACACTTTTAAGGGAAATCTTAGGACTAAGATCTTACTTCTTATACCATTCTTTTGCAAACGTCTTTCGTCATTCTGCTCTGATCAGTGGTCTAAGAGCAATGGTAAGTACACCATAAAAGTTCTCTCATCATTGTTCTATGTGACATAAAAATGGCGTTCTTTGCACTATTTGCTAACATCAGTGACCTGTAAAATGTTAGAACAGTGATGAAGTAAAGAATGGTAATCTGTGCAAAGAGATGTAAGATCTTAGTGCTACAGAACAGGGTCATTGCTTCAATACCGAGATGATTATCAGAAAATAGAATGGTGTATACTTTGGTGTTATTAAAATAATCAGGATTAATTGCATTATTATCTAAAATGAAAGATCATTATGCGCTGATATTCACCAAAACAACCATATTACCGTTATTCACCAAAGGAATTAAGACAAAATTGAATGTTTTATATACAAAACCATCATAATTTTTATCAACACCAACAGTTTTCGTATAACAAGTTTGAAGCTTTTTTTTTTACTAAAACACCTTTTGAACTAAGGAAATTTTCCTTAAAGTTTTTTTTCCAATGAACTCTCCAATTTTCAGAAAAACTAAATTTTATTGCGAAAAACCGTAGGAGATGAGAAAGTTCTGATTGTATTTTTGTATTGCTTAGTTAAAATCATACTGCTATATTAAGAACGAACTTTGTTTTTACTTTTGTACTATGTTACTTACCGTATATGAATGATAATGTGAATGTTTTTACTAAATGTGAATGATAATTTTGAGTTTTTGGTAATAAGTAATACAAGAGATTAAACCGATTTTGTCAGTTTCTAGAGATTTTTAAAAGACATTTTATAAGCAGAAATCGAACTCAATATTTTTCAACGCATTGATGAATATAGTTTTAAATATTTTATAATATTTTAAACATTTTATAATATTTTAGTACGTTGTAGTACTTCCTAAGGTGTCAGAAAATTCCATTTTCCTTTCATAATAACGGTGAAACACTTTCACCTTGTGTTTTATTTCCTTATTGCTCTCCGCATCTACTGGAATGTTATTATGCAGCAATTCAGTAATGGCAATTGGGGAGGGAAGAATAATCCCCCCCCCCCAACTGAATTTTGAAAAAATTTTTTGGTTATTTAGCTTTTTTTGGAATTTTCATTGAAGAATTGAAAAAAGACAAATTTAGCCCCCCCCCCCTCCGCCAGATATTGAAACACTTATTTTGCCACTTACCCAAGTTTCCGTGAATTGACCTCGTAACATCAACTTAATGTGAAGATTTTTAGCGTGCCGTCTAACCAAGTAATAATTAAAACAAAAGTTTAGTATTAAATTGCTTAATTTTCAGAGCCCTTATCTCAAAACTTTCTTTTCTCGATGACTTGTTGGACGGAATCTCCAGTTATTTCTACGACCTCGTATGTTCTTAGATGTTTTCCAAAAAGTATGGAATACTTATAGGAGTCAATGCTGGTGCTAGTCTCGAGAAAAAATTTTAACAACGCGAACTTATAATGGGAAATAGTAAATTAAATCCTAGAATGTTTAATTAAATAAGCACAGAATTTATAATTATATATAACTTATAATAATATGCATAATTTGAGCACTTGACTTGATGATTTATAATTATATGTTCAATTTATAAATATATAATTTTTAAAACGTATATTAATAAAATCTATTATATTTAATCCTAAAATTCAGCCCACTCGTTCTTTTATACCTTCTTTTATTTCGATATATTAAATTACAGCAGACGATAATGTAAGTGAAATTCTGTCATAATTAGGGCTATCAGTTTAAAGCCAACTTGCCTATTTAATCTGCAAAGATTTTTACATGAAAACTTAGGCCTGCTTCGTGCAGCCTGGGTTTTAGCTTTAAATGATTATTGAAACAGAAAAATGCAAGCTAATTATCCCTTACAGACAAATTTCAGCTTCAATCCTATAATATTGCATATTAATCATATCAATTATTAACTTTTTTTTAATTTCCCACTTTTCAAGTGAAGTTGCCAGATTTTTGCTGCTCAATTTTGTAGTGCCCTTTGGGCAATAAGCCGATTATGGTAAGTCTTGACAGAATTATACTATTGTCCACAGCACACTTGACAAAATTTACGTTCATAGTGAGGTAAGGTAAAAACGAATAAAAACGGCATGTAAAATAAAGTAAAATCGAGTATAACAATAAAGCGACGTCACTAGAGGAATTTCAACTGCTCCAAAATTGCGTGATGAGGTGTAATTGTAGAAAGTGAAAGCAAACTAAATGTGAATAAAAGTAAATGAACAACCCCTCTAAAAAAGAACAAAGTTTTCTAAGGTCTTTTTAAAAATAAATATTAACACAAAAACGCTCTTTTGAATACCTATCAGCTGGTTTATTTTGATACCCGATTAATTATTTGGGTACCCGACTGACTGACCGTATTTCAAACGGTAGTGTCTACGAAAAGTGGGGTTCAATCCTGGTTACTAGGGCTATAATAAGAAAAACATTGAAACGACTAGAACATGTTCTTTGGATGAAGGATGACAGATTGCCAATGATTTTCCTTTTTGGCCATCCGTCTAGGGCTAAACGGAGAGCAGATCATCCTCTGTTGGGGCGAGAGGAAGTTATAAGGAGAGATTTAAGGGAACTTCGTGGGAGGATGTAAGGAGAGAGGCTTTGAATGGATTTGGATGGAAGAAGAGCTTGCGTAGCTGTGTTGGCCTCATGTGGCATGGCGAGTTATTAGTAGAAGTAGTAGTAGCAATAGCAATTTATTTTGTGGGGTAAATTTTGTTTGAGCACAAAAAAATTCTAAAACCAATAATAAATTTCAGCTTCAGAAAAAGAATCAAAGGGAAGATTCCCCTGCATGAAGACTTTTTTGCAATAGGATGAAACATTGTAACTGGATCATTTGCAATGATCCAGTTACAAAAGCAAGATTTAGCCTTATTTGAACCTACTTTTGTGAAGAGATTGTGATTGTATTTCTTGCATTTTATTGCAAAGTACTCTTCTTAATTGATTAAAACTAAATTAAACTTTGGTTACATGAAATGCCTCATAGGTACATAGATCTTAATTATATTAATGAATATTGCAAATTTTACAGATAGGTGATAACACTCACATGTCGCGTGAGTTATTGCTAATTTTATAATTAATCACTAATGCAATTTTGCTAAATTTCCCATAAATCTAATGGTTTTAAACTAGATTGCAAACCAAAATCATTCCGACCAGTATTTTGTTGTTGTTTTTTGCAGCTAGACAAATATGTTATTAAAGACGTAAGATGTTATATTTACTTGGTAGCACCACTCATTATTCACTTATTAGAGTTAAAAGTAAAGTAAATTAAGATACACTTTGGATACGCTTTCATTGCTGACAAGAAGAGATATTTCCAAGAGCTACATCTACAAAACCTTAGCATTAATTTTTTTTTTACTCGGGAAATGCTGTGCCCCAGAAATGTAGAATGTTCATAATCACAAAAAAATGTAAAGTATGTCTTGGTTTTTCATTTAAAAATATATATTTATCTGTAGGTCTAGGTCTAGAGTCAATACATAGTATAGCTAAGGATCATCTCCGTTTAAAAATAATACTCTTTGCTTAATATCCAGGAGATCTTTTCACCGCTGTTTGCGAAAATCTAAATTGTACAATGGCTAAGGAAGATTACAAAAAAAAATTGAATCTTTTTTATTAGGTTCTTTGCTGCTGGGTTTTAAGTGTAAAGAAAAACTATCGTCCTGTGAAATATCACAATTGGAGACATGCTCTCAACGTAGCTCAAACAATGTTTGCTTTGCTCAAGACTGGAAAAATGGAACGATTTATGCACGACATTGAGGTAAACTTTTATTTTGCGCATTACTAAGTTTTTAAAATTATTATCAAGACTAGTAAAATCCTAAAATATTAAAATAAAACATACATTGTTGTCAAATTCTCAAACAGAAAATAAATATTTTTAGGTGACTGAACTGATTTTTAGTCAGATTCTTTTTTTCATTTGGACAAAAGTAAAACAGCTTTCTCAGTTTGCTCTCGCATTTTCACTAAAGATAAAAAAAAAGATCAACTAAAGATGGATAATGAACATTATCAATGGAACCACGGCCAGTAGCTTTCTATTTCACCAGCCATTATTATATCACTATTTTATCTACGGCAAGCAAACTGAGCGGTTGTTTCAACATTTTATAGTCAGCTTTGGTTTTAAGATCAGTTTCTTTTCAAAGCAATAGATAAAAATTTTAGAAAGGCTTTTATTATAGGAAAAATTCCTAAAATCCCGGGCCTCGACATTTAAATTTACTTTAGAAATTAATTAATTAAGAATGACTTAAGTCGTTATATATTAATTTGTCCCATTGACCAGCAGTCATTAGTGCTATTCGGCTCTTTTAATTTGGCAGAACTAATTTAATTTCGCCCTTTTATATTCTGATAGCTTCTACTTTGGAACAATTACAAATTACTAGGTAACAATGCTTATCTAGAAGGGCAAAGTTCTTCAAACTCAAAGAACTTACACTTTCCGAGGAAATACATTTTTTTGACATAAGCAGGCTTAACATCTTGCCATCTGTATTTAAGTTAAGCCATGTTTTTATTGGCTCATACCCAATATTTTGTCTGATCAGAGTCTGCTCAAAGACTTCTCTTAAATGCAGCCAGACTGCTAAAACAGACTGTCTTAAAAACAGACTGTTTTCTGGCTGTGCTACCAAAGGACATGGCAACTATATTCTGATGCCTTTTATTGGTCCATATTTTTTCTACTTTTCTAACAAATTGACTTAAATTTTTGGTTAAATACTTACTTTCTTTATTTCTTAATCAGAGAGCCAAAGCTGGTTCATTCATTGGTCCTTGTCATTCTCTATTCGTAATTTCTAATGTTAGATATAAACAATAGAGACAGTCCTTTTGAGGGGAAGCCAAATTTCAATAATTAAATACTTAATTCAGTAATCCAAAAATACAGTAATTCAGTAGTTCAACACCTATGTGTTCTCATTAATTAATAATGTCCTCAAGCTTGGTGTTGCCATCTACATTGTATTACCTAGAAGACCTAGATATTTTTTTTCCCAAAATCATACTATCAGTTTCATTAAAATTGAATCCATTTGATTTTAATTTTTGTTTTCATTTACTTATTTTTGTTTCAGATATTGGGATTATTAATAGCCTGTCTTTCACATGATTTAGATCATCGAGGAACAAATAATGCGTTTCAGACAAAGGTAATTTTTTGCTCTTATTTGAGGGTCTGAACTTTGTATTTTTCTAGTCCTGGAACTAGTTGCAGTCCAGAGTTTCCAGGAGTTTTTATTTAATGGCGAAGTTTTCATTAAGATTTGTTTAATGCTTTCGAGATACAAAATGTATTTTTAAAAATGTTGCCTTAGCAAAAATAGGTAATTTCAGACCAGGCATGAAAAAGTGCCCTTGGGGTTAAAAACTTCACCCAGAGGAAAAAAAGATGGGATAATGATGCACAAATGTTGACCCGACTGATGTAAGTTTTGATGCATACTTCGGCATGTGCTAAGAAGTTATATAAAGTGCAGGACTCCTTACTAACTTAAGATCAGCTACATGTTTCTAGTCCACAGAGGGTGGTTTAGAAGACCAGAATGTGACTTAATTATGAAAAAAACTTAAATATTTTTTTTTCTAACTCGCTAATTAGCAGGTATCCTAATCAGGCGAAATCAAAAAATGAATTCACTTTGCAGCTTCTAGCTCCTAGGGATTCAGTTCCTCTTATGTAGCCAGCTATAGCCTCTGAAACCGAAAAAAAAAAATCTTTTTACTACTAGAGCATAATACTCAATACAAAGATTTCGTCAAATAGGGTATAATTTCTTTGAGGAGAGCCACTCCTCAAATTCACCCCATAGATCTATTTGTATTAATGGTTTTGGTTAGGTAAACTCGTGAAAGGCTCATGTCGATTTTACTTTGAGGCTAAACAGCAGGGTTTCTCGTCAAACGACAGGAACGGAGGAGGGTGCATACTACATAATGGAAACCCCCATCCCTTTCACAACACTCGAGTAGATCAAACCGTTTATTACAAGCCGTTTTTTTAACAACCTAGATGCACGTACTGTCTTTTCATTTAGTTTAACATCCCTTTCAGCATTCCCTGATATTTTCAATTTAAAATGCTTATCTGTTTCTGAAAAATTACAAACCTCCCTTTCCATTATAAAAACAGTTGGTTTTTTTAATTACCAATTTGTGTGTTTTGGGTTATTGTTCTAGGGTCCATGTGGGTGATGTCATCCCCAGAGGCATTTTATTGAATCTTTCGACTATTTTAAACAAAACAACTGTCTCAGGAATGTTGATAGAATGTCTTTGGAGGCTACGGGGGAATAAAGAAAGGGCAAGTTAGGGACTGTTCTCGTACTTCAGTCACTTTTGACAGCATTCTCTAAAAGTTTCATCTCAATACCCTCAGCTGTCCGTGAAATGTTGCAGATATTCCATTATACAACTTGTATACACATCGTGTGGCTTGATTTAGTTCAACCCCCCCCCCTCCCTCAAATTTCCCTGACAGTTTCAAGTTAATACCCTTAGCCATTCCTTAAATGTTGAAAAAGCCCCCGTTACCATTATAAAACATATTTTTAAGCAATTATTGATTTCTATTGTTAACGGCCTTGCACCAGGGCCTGTGTGGGTTATGATAATATACCTCAGAGGTATATTTATTGGTCTTATCAACTATTTTAAACACAACACAAAGGCTATGTCTTAATTTTGATTGATTATCTTTGGATTTCATGAGGGCCGGTTAGGAAAGAAGGGAAAAGTGAGGGGCTGATTGCCTTCAAATGACACTCGACTCAAACGAAATGCACTGAAACTTTGAATTTTCAATCAAATGAGCCCCTCCAAAGTTTATTATGAAGTGGTCCTGGGGGAAAAATAAAGGAATGTTAAGTAATCTATGAAAAGCTTGTGCCTCTTTACTGCATGCAACAATAGAGCGTTGTCTCTGGAATGTGGGCCTTGTATTATTTTCTTGAATTATAAATTTTATTTACAAATGATTTTTTTCATTCAATGTTTGGATTTTTTCAGGCAATGACTCCCCTTGCAACCCTCTACTCTACATCAACAATGGAACACCATCATTTTAACCAATGTGCAATGATTCTTAGTCAAGATGCTGCCAATATTTTAAAGGTTAGTGGTTTGCGTAAGGTCCTGTGTTTGATCCAGAGGTTCTTTCATTGCTCGTTTCTTTCTGTGTTAAACATTTTAACCAATGTTTTCAGTCCTGTGTTTCTGCAGTTCTTTGCTATAAAGCTTCTTAACTCCGTTGTTCCTGTATCTAGTTCTATGTGTTCATCCAGTGTTCGTGGCTTATCGCCTTCCTTACTGAGTTAATTATTTTTAACATGCAACGATTGTTAGCCAAGATACTATCAATATTTTAAAGTTCAGTTCTTTGCCCAAATTCAAGTAAAAACCTGAATGTTAAAACTTCCGAAATTTAAATGTCCATTCGTGCAATAATGGGTTGATACATTAAAACAGTCAATTCTCAATTTCAGCTTTTGGGCTCTTCTTTAAAGTTGAGACTTATGAAATCTTCACACTTCTGAGATAATTGTAGGAAACCGTTTCCTAAACTGTCACCTAAGGAAGGATTTTCAGGGTATATTAAATCACGTTTGGGGACCTAAACTGCCCTCCCTTTCCTGCTTACGCCAACAGCTTAGCAAGCATAGTTTGGCAATTATCTTAGTCTAGAAGTGGCTTTTCATCCATCGGGGCTAAACAAAAGCAGGTCGTTCCTGAACGAGTGAGACAAGGTCATACAAAGGAATGATCAGAAATTTTAGTTATAAAATTTTAGCTAAAGAGTGTAGATTTGAATATATTTGTTTAGAAGAGGGGCATGCGCAGTTTTGTTGGCCTCAGATGGCTTGATAGTGCAGTGACTTGTGCGAATTGAATAGTACGAATGGTTTGATACGATAAACCCCGAAAAAAGAGAAAAACAGGTGACAAACAAACACCCTTCCTCGACCAAACTTTCCGGAAAAATATTGAAGGCTTTTAATTATTTGCACACAGGATTCAACCTTCATTGAAGGATTAAGTTTAATGGTATTATCTTCAGAAGGATTGTGTTCATCCTCGGGGGCTCTTCCCCCTCTTTTAACTTTGTAAATTCTTTTTTTTTGTTTCAGTTTCTATTGAGGCAGATCACACTTTACTTCAACTGTTCAATAGTATTAATGTTTGTCGGTTTTCAAGATTGTGGGCTCGAAATATTCAGTTAAGGGCTTTAAAACAATGAACAACATGTTGAATTTGCATTCCATACATTTTTACACTCTTTGGGCCAAAATTGATGTTTTTTAGCACAAAGTGGTGGAAAGTGCCATTTTAAGGTGCCACGATCTCAAGTGCCCCTATTGTGCTCCTATTATGCCTATCAAGTGCCCCTTTTGTCAAGTGCCCCTATTTTGGGGTGCTTAGTGAAGAGAAATATGGCTTCTGTTTATTTTCCCCCGCCGCTTTGCGTAGGAGGGGTTGTGATTGAAGTAATGAAGAGGCTTCATTCGATTGGAAATTTAATGTTCTAATGCCCTTTTTAAGAATAAAATTGATTTTTGATTTTAATTTGAGTTTGTTGTCAGTTTTTTTTTCGTGCTACTTGCCTATGTTTTAAATTCATCAAAAAGCTAATACATCAAATTATATTCGCGGTCTTGATGTATTTTGTTTTATTATTAAATTGTTCATGTTAAGATCTTAAGGCTTTAATTCTCATTGAAACATACGAATTTGTGACAAACCTATATCTATTACTTGTTCCGAAAAGGAACAAGTAATGGAGCCAGAATTATGCCATTCAACAAGCCAGAATTATGATACTAGTTAGAATCTTGTCTTAGAGAATGATATGAAATTGCTAAAAAAAAAAAAAAATAGGAAGATGATCCTTTTCTTGCCTGCCCTTTGTCTATTTGTAGCTTATTTCTAAGTTTAAGACAAATGTAAATTAAATAATATAATTAGGTAGATGAATATATTGAATCTTAGCTAACGAATGATTACAAAGTTGTTTTGTTATTTTGACAACATTAAAACCAAAGAACATCTAAAAAATACCGAGAACTTCGTAAATAATCAAGGCGTGCTAGCCTTGAAAGACTGTGTCTGCAAGGGTAGGGGTTCGATTCCTGGTGTTGCTCTGACTCTATAAGATCAGCCAGAGTCAACCCATCCCAAATAGGCACCTGGAGAAATCTGGGGGAAAGACACGAGAAGCGTCGGAAGATGCGACCCCAACCACGCATTCCACTCCCGGCTGAAGGCAGAGATTCGGGAGATTTTACTAGCTCCAACGCAGCTACATTATTAAATTATTTATTTAATCATTTATATTTGTATCTGCTATTTGTTTGTTTGCTATGATTTTTTACTTAATTTCCGTTCGTTTTGGGTTTAATTTATTCTTTAATTGTAATTTTTGGTCGTTTGAGTTTGAATTATTATAGGTTTTTATTTCTGCTTATCTTATGTTTAGTAGGACATTTACTGTTCTTTTAAAAACTTAAAATAAATCAATGTATTTAAGAAAACCTGCGCTACGTGGATTATGGTCACAATGCGAAAAAAATTATACGAGTTTTAGGTTTATAGGAGAAACTTGCATGGAAAATTAAAATCTTGATCTATCAGAATTAAAATATACTTAAAAAAAGAATTATAATAAAAATAAATCAAACATTAAAAAATTAAAACTATCAGAATTAAAACTATGCTCATAAAAAGAACTATAATACAAAATAAATATTAAAAGAATTGAAATTATGCGAGTTTCAGGTTTATAGGAGAAACTTGCATGGAAAATTAAAATCTTGAGCTATCAGAATTAAAATATACTTATAAAAAGAATTATAATAAAAATAAACATTAAAAGAATAAAAACCATCATAATAAAAACTATACTTATAAACAGAACTATAATACAAAATAAATATTAAAAGAATTGAAACTATCAGAATTAAAACCTATACCTTCAAATCTAATATGCTTATAACTATTTCTCTGAAATGTTGTTCCAGAATTTTCTATTGCTACTTAAAAGAAAGAAATGTGATCTCAGAAACTAGTTAATGTCACAGCAACTGGCCTAATTCCGAAATTTCTTACAGAATTTATCTCCTTCAAATTATCGCCTAGCAATGTCGAAGATAGAACACGCTATCTTAGCAACAGATTTAGCAATCTATTTCAAGAAAAAGTCAAAATTTATAGAAATGGTAGAGAATGGAGAATGGGATTGGCAAGAACCGGACAATAAAGAATGTAAGAGTGATCATTTTTTCTCTTTTACCTGTATCAATGTTTCTTACTAATTTTATGCATTATAAAGCAACTTGCCTTTGCATAACTTTTTTAGTTCTTACCCCCCGGATTGACCCAAGCAAGTCCCAAAACATACTAAACATTTCAATAGTAAAATTTAATTTTTATGCTTATATATTTATATATGCTTATATATATATATATATATATATATATATATATATATATATATATATATATATATATATATATATATATATATATATATATATATATATTTGTATTTGTCATCCATAAGAAACAAATTATTCAGACACGTCCTCTAGCCCACATGATTTGGAATGGTGTTGTAATTTTTTTTCTATTGTCGTTAACATAAAAAAAAACTAGATAGTTTTGAATTTTTTCGGATAATCTTTAGTATTTTTATAAGGGGGTGGAATGGGGTAGCTCTTGCGACTTCCATAATATAAAAGAAAGACTTTTCCAGTTGTCATGAATGGTAAGGGGTTGGATTGTCACTGCTACCTAATACTGCCGTAAACTCATCATAGTGTTAAGCTACCAAAGACGGAGATACTGGTGGACATAGTTCTTCATATCTTTGAACTATGTACATGCCACTTGATCTAATTTTAAATCAAATCTTCTAATTAATAATAAATTTTAAATATATTTTTAATAGATATTTTATGATAAATATGTAAATTTATTTAGATAATTTCGGAGACCACACTGCCTTTCCATGACAATAAAATAAAAGTTCAAAATAGGGATAAATCCTTTTTAATAGTTAGTGTATGGAAAGCTCACAAAAAAATACCACATATTTCGGTCACATATACAGTGACTGAAACATCTGGTATTTTTTGTGAATTTTCTATACACTATCTATTAAAACGGACTTTATCCCTATTTAGAGCTTTTATTTTATTGTAAATTTATTGTTATGTTATTATAGTTTATATATTTTATAATGTTCATTATATATAACATATTATAAATAAATATATTTTTATGTATTTTGATACAATTTCTAAATAATAAATAAATTATCTTTTATATAAAACAGGTTATACACTTACCAGAAAAATGTTTCTTTTAATTATATCTAATTGGGAACCTATCAAAAATATGGATAATTAAATCACCCAATAGGTTTATGAATAGTCCTCTTTTTATCTTGTATTGACCATAACATACAACATGTTTCAAGTAATCTGAATCTGCATTAAAACTAAAAAAATTGCCTAAAAAAAAAAAAGAAAATTTTTCTTCATTTCGGCGATATGGTCTGTTTAAGCTATGAAGCTGTTGTGTAAAACATCATGTTAATAATTTAAACAAACCTTTGATTTTGTTTCATGCATAAGTAAAGCTCAAAACCATTCAGAAAGCTCTCCAGTTCTGCTAGGCAACGGCTTTCACTGCTTGAGGGAAGAAGATGAAAGTTTTTCTTGGGTAATTGCCACAAGGCTACCATGTACTTATTCTTTATTTTATAAATTTTCCGATGTGTTTTTCCGATGTGTTTTGTTCTGTTAGTTGATAACAAATCTCTTTTTTCCTCTATTTAGTAAAAGTTTTCATCTATTTTTAGTCATCGGGCTATGTGCCATAAATTTTTCCTCCATTGAAAAGTGTGACCTTTATTACATGATGAGGTATAGTTTCATTTGCTGTAACTACAATTTAAGAAGGCAGCATTTAATTTATCCTTGGGGAAAACCACAGTTTATATACTTATCCAGTAAGTTTACCGCAGATGATTTCTGGCTCTTCATTCTCAGTGCAAACAAAAAGCTCCTCCCACTTATTTCTGCACTTATTGTCCACTTATTGGTTGAGCCGGCCAAGTGGTTTTGTCAGTACTTGTTCCGTAGGTGATTATTCTTTGTCTACCCGTGAAAAGATCTAATACCGCTTATGTTTATATCTGCAAAAACGTTCTCTGGAGCACTCGCACCTCGGTCCGGGTTTTTATAATGGGTGAGATAGGGAAAGATCATACTGGATAATTATATAAACTGTGGGGAAAACAAAGAATAATAGAAATGTATAAGAGTAGAGACCGGCCTTAGGGTCAAAAAGGAATAACACCAACATCATTTAGTGTTTGACGCCGTATTTGACCCATAAATGCTCTATATTTTCGTTTTGAGATACTTTTTAATTCCAGTTAAAGATAGCAGGACTCTAGCCTAAGTAGGTCTAACAGCTTTAAATCAAGTAGCCCACATAACCTGCCACAATATTCAAAAACTCAACCGTGCTGACTTTATGAAGACTGGATTTTGAGTTTAAACAGTTCTTGGAACTAAAATTTTTTCTTCAATTTCACTTGCCTAGAGATTTCTGCTTTAGTCTTATTGGATTGGAGATTAATCTTATAAACTATGCAATTATATTTAAAATTTACCGTTTTTAAAGGTGGTCATCATACGCTACATTGTAAGTGACGCTTGTAGCTTTTGATCCCTATCTCCCAATCTTAAATTACCGATGATCCATCCAATTCTTATAAGTTTTCTGTTGTCTTTTAGAAAAAGTGCAAGCTCTTATGCATCACCGTTATCGTAATATGTTTTCACAAAAATTCGGTCATTGGTACCCGGATCCGTAGTAGCAATCTGCTACCCGGGTCCGTAATAGAAATCTGCTACCAGGGTCTGGTATCATTTTGCTAAACATGGGACCCAGAGCCATCTAAAGTCAGAGTAGCAGCTTGCTAATTTCAGTTTGCTGCGAATTTCATTTCTGACAATTTTTTCACTTGGGTGGGCAAGGGTTTTCCTGCCCTTTTCCTTTACTGAAGCAACCTAGAAACGTTGTACCGCATATAAATTAATATTTTATTTTTGTGATTTTATATTTCTGGCTCTTGGATGGAGGTATTGCATAAACAAAATTTGTTCCCTCTTGTATTGGTCTATATTGTTGACTATATAGTCCTAGGAAATGGTTTTTGCAAGTAATCGTCCCGTCGGTCCTCATCGCGCTATCATATTATCTACATTGATTCACTGACTATCCTGTGCACCAAAATTATAGTAATCGGCATACTTAATTTTGGATATTTTTCAATTTCGTGGGTAGCAAAATTAGTATGTAGCTGCTCCAAACGTGGATTCATAAAGACCCGACCCAGGCATCAAAGCACTGACTTCAGTTTTAGCCAGTAATTTACTGTAAGTAATTTATAGTAATTTACTTCAGTTTTTAGCTGGCGTAATTTACCATGAAATTCCAAAAATATCACTCCTGGTGTTACTAATGTCTGTTGAAACGAAACTTTAAATAGTCACAGTGGAGAGTTGAATCTTGCCTTAACGTATAGGACAATAACGCATTAAAGTGACAGCATTTTATGCAATGATACAAAAATTAAAGCTTTGTCTTATAACACAAAAGA
This sequence comes from Artemia sp. Qi Xiang Cuo, assembly GCF_049724085.1. Lineage (NCBI taxonomy): Eukaryota > Metazoa > Arthropoda > Branchiopoda > Anostraca > Artemiidae > Artemia > Artemia sp. Qi Xiang Cuo. The sequence continues at coordinate 15,400,387 of NC_142797.1, read as the reverse complement.
TTAACGGTATTTAAGACAGCGACAGATAAAAACAATAGCTCTATTTTTAGTCTCAGGAAAAAACAATAACATTTCATTGGACCCTAATGCAGCTGATAATACTTTTCTAGTACCAAATCATTTGAGGCTAGCATAGCTCCACGTGCTCCCCCTGCACCCAAACATACTCAGACCCTCAATCTTTAAACCTTCCCGTGAAGCTCCTCTTTCCTAAAAATATTTTCTTATGAGCTCTTCCCTGCCCGTTCTAGGAAGTTTGTTCAATAAAAAAAACTCATTTTTCTGCAGGCTCTGACCTAAACATCCAGTAATTATAGCCCTAGAAAGTTGAACTGAACTATCTTATTGCTTGAAACACGGTCATTTAAAAGACCATCTAAAACTACCCTCAGAAAAATTCTCTGGAAAACTTACTTCCGCTTTTAGTCCTAAGCTTAGTTCGGGGACTTTACAAATATTTCTACCTAGGTAGATAAAGCTATACACTTGACCGATTTTCATGGTCTTCATCCCTTTATTCTTAAATTAAATAAAAAAAAACAAGTTTTTTTTAACTGAAAGCAAGGAGCGACATTAAAACTTAAAACGAACAAAAATTATTCCGTATATGAAAGGGGCTGTCCCTCTCCTCAACGCCTCGCTCTTTACGCTAAAGTTTTTTATTGTTTTAAAAAATAAAGTTGTGAGACAGAGTCAAACTTTAGCGTAAAGATCGAGGCGTTGAGGAGGGAACATCCCCTTTCATATACGGAATAATTTCTGTTCGTTTTAAGTTTTAATGTCGCTCCTTACTTTCGGTTAAAAAAAACTTTTTTTTTTTATTTGATTTCTGAATGTTTTTGAATTTATGCAGCTTTGATTTTGGCTCACCGGACATGAATAATTAAAACGAAATTTGCATAGTAATTTTACTTTTTTTTGGCTAAATGGTCTTCGCGAAATTTTGTTCTGACGTAACTTACGAATTAATTTACGTAACGAACTTTTATATTCATATGTTTTTATTACGTATATAAGGGAGTTCTCTGCCTAGTCAATTCCTCGCCCTTTACGATAAAGTTTAAATTTTGTTCGAATCACAAACCCCTGAATCACAAAGGTCGGTTAATTAGAATAGATAGCTCTTTTGAAAGTACTAAAAAAAAAACTTAAGCGTAAAGAGCAAGGTATTGACTTGGGGACGAACCCCCTAATATACTTAATAATTTCTGTTCGCTTTAAGTTTTAATGTTGCTCCTTACTTTCAGTTGAAATAAACTTGTTTTTTTTTATTTAATTTCTGATCGTTTTTTAAATAATGCTGGGAAATCCGGCGCCCCCTTCATAGAAATGTCCCGTCCCCCAAGGATACATTCTCCATGAAAAGATCCTCTACCGTAAACCCTCCTCCGTCCCCCCCGCCCCATAAAAAAATCCCTCCTGAATACGTCTGTATATTTCCCATCAACCAATACTATAGGTAAACAATGGGCAAAGTTCAAAGCTTGCAGCCCTTTCCCCTGGAACTGTGGGGGATTAAATCATCCTCAAAGACATATTTATTAGACTTTCGACTATGCTGAACAAAATTGATATCTCAAAATTTTGATTGGGTGACTTCGGGAAAAAAATTAGCGTTATAGGGGGCCAAGGTGCCCTCCAAGTTTTTTGGTCACTTAAAAAGGGCACTAGAACTTTAATTTCCGTTTGAATGAGCCCTCTGGCGATATTCTAGGACCACTGGATCGATATGATCACCCCTGGTAAAAAAAATATAAAAAAATAAAAAAATAAACACGCATAAAAATTCCAAAATGCAAAATTCCATATTTTTTTCAGAGAGGAGCTTGAAACTTCTATAGTAGGGTTTTCTGATACGCTGAATCTGATGGTGTGAGTTTCATTATAGTTCTATGACTTTTAGGGGTTGTATCCCCCTTTTTCGAAAATAAGACAAATTTTCTCAGACGCGTAACTTTTTATGGGTATGACTAAACTTGATGAAACTTATATATTTGAAATCAGCATAAAAATATAATTCTTTTGATGTATCTATTGGTATCAAAATTCCGTTTTTTAGACTTTCTATTACTATTAAGCCGGGTCGATTCTTACTTACAGTTCGTTACCACGAACTGTTTGATTATTCTTAATTCGCGTAACTTAGTTTTACTAATACTAATGCTCAAATGTATTCTTACACCATTAACCCTCAAGCCCTACACTCTCAAAACCTCCAAAAATTCAAAAATGTAATTAACTTATCTATTAAGGACTCTCAAAACGTCTGCATAATCTAAATCTAGGATAAATTTCTTTCCCATTTTATATCATGCTCTCCCGTAGGCTTGTTTGTGTTCTTTAGAGTAAAGTTTATCAAAATTGTCCATATGAATGGTGGTAAGGAATAGGCCCAATTTTCCATTTTAAACCAGTCCAATTGCTGAAGTTGCTTCCTGCGCCTCCCCTCCAATTCCTCTATTATTGATGCTCTTCCTTAAAGACTTTATCTATAGCTTTTTTCTCGAGGCTGTATTTATAAGTAATATATCCTGCAGCCATATTAAGATTTATAACATCCTCAAAAGTTTTTGCCCATCCCTAATTAACACTCGCCTTACCATCAGTTGAGGCCTCGTACCAGCCTTTAACTAAGTCTACTCTGTACTCTCTACTTCCTCTAAATTTCATAATGAGTTTCTCCTTCTCAAGCTTCTGAATTTCTATTGCGCAGTCTGTCTGCATCTTTCAAATATTCGATAATTTTATCCGTAACCTTTATTGCAAGCTTCTTTAATTCTTTTACCAACATCTATTGCTTTTCTCTTTTGTGATATGACTGATCTAACATACCCAGGATACTTTCTGCTTGAACATCAGCCTTGCGAAAGCTTTCATATTTCAGCAAAACAAATTCTTAATTAACATCTGGATTTCAGATGTTATGTGAGGCGGGAAACTCTGGTTTTATTGCAAGAACAGAAACAAGAACACCTTAAATGGCGATCGTCCTATCTGATTTAGAAAGATCTTCCATTTCACTTCCATTTTTTCATCTTAGAATTTGTTTCAAGAGCCCCTATACCCCAAGAGACTTTGAAGTTTTGTCGAATTGAAAATATCATCAAGATTTGAAAACAGGAATCTTGACTGAACTTAAAAACGAATATATGAAATCAGAATGGATGCTAAACTCTATAAGTTAATAACTGCCAATTTTGAAAAAAATTTAAGAAAATTTGAAGAAAATTTGAACAAATTTGAAGAAAAAAAACTGCAAAATTTTGCTATTCACTAAAAACTATGATTTGAGCTCTGTTGAGTACAACAACAAATGAAGCAGTGAATTTGTAAAGGAATTTACAATGGAGTATTTTTATTTTCTCAGTTCCCTTAAGCAATTCTTTTGTTTCTTTTTTATACTTTTTGTAGATTGTCTAATTTATTAGATAAATTTTAGATTGGTAATTTACTGGAAACGTTGGAATCGTAATTTCCACAAAGATATTTTTATTTTACATAATAAGCTCAAAAACAAAGAAATAAAAGAGACAAAATATCAAATTTAGGAGCCTCCAAATCAGTTTGAAACCACAAATGAGCCTCAACCATTGAATACTTGGAATATATGCAGCCCTACGCTGCATCCGTAATAAATTATATTGGGTGCTCCATTATTTTTGTTATTCTCTCCCAACGAGGCTCGCCAATTATTTAGTTTATAAAGATATTTAAAATACAATTCATCTTCTGTTTTACAGTACTTTGTGCAATGATGATGACTGCTTGCGATCTCAGTGCTATTGCAAAGCCCTGGGAGATTCAACATCAAGTTGCTAAACTGGTTGCTGAAGAGTTTTTTGATCAAGGAGATATTGAAAAGCTACAGCTGAATTCTCAACCAATCGTAAGACAATGCCACTTTTAAACGGTTGCATGAAGAAAAGCATGACAAATAACGTGCTTATTTTTGAAACATTAAATTTTTTAATATAGTGGAAACCGATAAACACCGTACTGAACCAGACTCTGCACTGTCAGGGGCACAGAACAATAGCCTACTGACAAACAATATTTGAAATGAGTGTCAATGCTTTAAGCAAATACAAAATATGTATATAATATGTAGACGCATTTATGTATAAATGTGTATGTGTTTACTATGTGAACATGCCCACATATTTTATTATATAATGAACATATTATATTTTACATTGTATAAAATAAAAACTACTATATAATAACAATTTACAATAATTATTATTTATTGTAAAAATTATTTTAATAATAAAAATTTGCATAAAAATGTTTCTATATCACGTAAAATAAGCATATTTAATTACTTATATTATATGTCACATGAAATGAGCTTTGATGCTGGCTATTGAAAGTTGACTTTTGATTCATTATGTTGACTTTCGTCTGCAATGAAGATTGACTTTTGATGCGTTTGATGCATTAAATATTAAGCAAAATAGTTTCACTAATTTCTTGTCCCAGTGAGATTATTATTTTTCCCTTCATAAGTAACTGCTCAAAAGATTTGGTTATTAGCCTCATCTCTTGAGGAGCAAGAGCAAAAGTTCTGAGTCTGACTCGGTGCCATTTTTTAGAATCTAATTTTTTAATTTGTGTTACAGAAAGTGTCTTGTTTTAGAATTTAATTTTTTAATTTGTGTTACAGAAAGCCGAGCGAGGCTTGTTAGGTTGAATGCTTGATATTCATTACACCTTCATAGGTATAAACACTCCAGGTCACTGAAATTAATTTTTTGGCTTATCAGAATTTTAAACCTGACTCTAAAAAGCTTTTAATTTCGACTAAGATAAAAAAAATACTGCATATATTAATCCTTTGTCTACCAAAGCCGTATGCCATAGTGCCAGAACTTGAACTTGTGAATCAATTATACGGAAAGCCTTAAGGGTGTCTTAATTAATGCGCTACAAGTCACAGGAGTTTTCCATATTAGTAAGCTCCTGTACAAATTGTAGAGAAAAGCAGGCTAAGGATATTCCACCTCATTTAAAATTTTTCACATTTTGACATTTACACTTCTTTCACATTCACATCTTATGCAAATTTTTCGGTTTGCGCTGTCACAAATAGTTTTTATACATCCATTGTTTAGATATCTTAAAGAAGTTTACTCGTTTATTTATTCTTAAACTGAACTTCATTTTTTTTCTCGTAACGTTAAGAAAATAAAAATGAGACGGTATAGGAAAAAAATAAAAAAATAGCCAAGAAAAGGAGGGTGGTTTTTTTTCACTGACTGAAAATCACCCTCAATTACTTTATTGTTTTTTTCATATTTTGTTTTTATTTTCTCATTTTTTTTTGTCAAACGTCATGTAATCTTAGTGTAATCTTAGTACGTATTTTTTGTATAAATATATTTTTTTTCAGGATATGCTTAACAGAGACAAGAAAGATGATCTTCCAAAGATGCAAATTGGCTTCATCGACGCCATTTGCTTACCCCTATATAAGGTAAAGCCATACAGAGAATTTACTTTTGAAGAATATTGTGACTTAAAATCTGTTGTTTGTTCTTACTGGCTTGATATTTCATAGAAACTAACCAATCAGGTTTTGCGTTTTTGTTATAGGCTCAAAATTTGACAGTCCAGTAACAGGTCAATACAACATTGATTAAGAGCTAATTTGCCTTTCTGTTTTTATACTTTCCCCTAATCCATAGTCTAGTTATAGACTTTCCCCTTGTTTCTGGAGCAGATTCACGGATGACGTAGTTTGTATTTGAAAACATCGTTTAGAATCCTTAGACCTTTTCCGTAAACATTTAAATAGTTTTGATAAAACTATAAGATCTACAGTGGAGTTTAAAGAAAATAATAAGCTACCTTTTATTGACATTTTATTAATTAAAAGAGATTTCCATTTGCTTTTTTCAATATACAGAAAACCTACACACAGCGACAGGTGTATGAATTTTCACTCGTGCCACCCTGTTTCAGTGAAAAGAGATGTTGTAATTGGATTAGTGGATAGGGCTTTTAGAATTTGTTCTCAGGAATTTCTGGATTCAGAATTATTGTATTTAAAGGACATTTTATTTTTTTATGTATACCCAATTAAATTCATAAACGAAAATAATAGAAAATAGACGTATTAAACATAATGGTAAATAACAGTAGTGTTACAATCTTCGGAATTGAATTTTTTTTAAATTTATATCTCTTTACCATATGTACCGGTCTAGCGGAAAAACTTAAACGGATTTTACAGAAATATAACATTGATTCGTGTTTTTAGTCAGTAAGACTATTGGGCATTTTCTTAAGTTCTGGGAAGGATTTGACTCAGGACAATTTGGTTAGTGGGGCTTATAGTATTCCTTGTTCATGTAAAAAGTTTTAGATTGGCCGTACTCACCACCAATTTATTTAGCATCGCAACTCAATAGCAAAAGCTCTACAATTGAGCAAGCATCCTGAAAACTTTGTTTCGTCTTCGGCTGAACTCATTTTCTACAACCCTGACCATTATGTACAAATCGATGATGCCACGGCCATTTCTAATGATAATTTTTTTTACTAAGTGGGCGAGGGAGGCTATTGAAACAAAAAAACATGTGCTTGAAAATATTTCAATAAGTGGATTTACAGGAAATTTGAATATTGACCCAATTTATAATATTCTTTTGAAAAATGAACCAGTAGCTAATCGAGATTTTACAAAATCACCAGGGGACGAGATTAAACAGAAGACCTAGGAGAGATTCAGCAATAGTAGCAAACAATAGGATTATTTTGCAGCAGAATAATTAACTTCATTTCCATTTTATATTAATTTTTCCTGGTGCTTTAGTGTTCTTATTGAAGTAACTATATTAGCTTCTGTGACCTATGTGGATCGGTTGCGACGATTTTAGATAATATTGGTTGTTTTTATTTCTTGGTTTTGCTTTTTATTTGTTTTTAGGTTATTTTGGTTTTTATGTTTGTTTCATCAGCGTTGAAGACGCCTCATTTTCATACAGTGAAATATCCACGTCGTTTTGGTTTTTTTATTTTTTTTTATACTGGCCGTAGTCCCATTTGTTTGTTACTTCATTGAGATTTACCTCTTTGTTTCTTCTTTGCATCTGCAATATCTTGGGAACAGGTACGAGTGTTAATTCAATTCTTTCAGGGAGTTTTGAGGGGTATATTGAACTAAATCAAAAGACATTATGTACAACCTGGTTGTCAAAAGAAATTATATGCAACATCTCAGGAACGGCTCAAGCTCTTAAGTTGACTTTCAGGGAATATTCAGAGGGAAATTGAATTAAATCAAAAGACGTTGTATACATTTATGTTACTCGTATCAGGAAAGATATCTACAATATCTCACGAACAGCCAAGGGTTTTAAGCTTTAGTCTACAGAGAATGTTGTGGGGGATGTTGAGTTAAAGCAAAAGAAACCTTTTGTATACAAGTTGTCAAAAGGGCTTATATACAATATCTCAAGAACAGCTAAAGGTATTTAGTTGAAGCTTTCAGAGGATATTGGGGAGAGGATGTTAAGCTAGAAAAGTATTAACATTAATAATGAGATATGTACATCCTAGTTATAATAGGTAAATTTCATATCTACAGTACCTTAGAAATCCAGGTTTTCAAAATGGCGTATCTGCAATATATAAGAAACGGTAAGAATAATATGCTGAAACTTGTAGGGAACGCTGAGGTGGGATGCAAGGCTAAATCAAAAGACACTATGCATCTCTAGGTTATCGAATGGTGATATATACAATATCCCAGGAACAACTAAGGGTACTGAGCTAGAATTTTCAGGAACTTTTGAGGGGAATATTAAGCTCTATGTGCATCCCCAGTAACTGAAACGACTGTTTGAAATCCTATACGCCAGCAATAGCTGTGGGGGATCTTTATCTCTTTTTTATGTGTATCCCGGTTGTCAAAACGGTATATATGCAATTCCTTAGGAATGGGTAATCATATTAAGTTGAACTTTAGGGATTGTTAAACTAAATAAAAAGATATTATGTGCATTCAGGTTGCCAAAAGGGTGTATATGCAATACCTCGGGACCGGCTAAAGGTACCAAGTTGAAACCGTCAGCGAATGTTGACTCAGATATTGAACTAAATAAAAAGAGACTATATTCATCAGTATTGTGAAAATGTCATCTTTCCCACACCACACCAAGCATACGCTCACACCAAAGAAACAAATAAAAGAGTTTCGAGAGTTACAAATAAAAGAGAGCTAAGTAAAACTTCAGTGTTTCCTAAGAAGATTTTTGGGGTATATTTCGTAACATTTTGGTTCAAAATCTTAGCTCAAACACCGTCCTAAATTTTGAATTAAAATTGAACGCAATTTATGAAATAGTTAATTTGAATACAGTCAAAGCCAATGCTCATATCACCTTATGCAATTTAAATTAGGAACAATAACATTTAAAGGAAGGTTTTCTGATATTCTGAATCCGATGGTGCTATTTTCATTAAGATCCGTTTTTTTCTTGGGGGGGGGGGGTATTTCCTTTTTCCAAAATAAGGTAAATTTTTTAAGGTTAATAACTTTTGGTGGGTAACAGTAAACTCAACGAAACGTATATATTTTGAATCAGCTCACAAAATCAATTCTTTTGACATATCTATTGATATCAAAATTCCATTTTTTGAGTTTCGGTTGCTATTGAGCCGAGTCACTCCTTGCTTACAGATATTGAACTAAATAAAGATTTTATTGCTGCTCGTCCGCAGTTTTAATATTGATCTTTACTTTTCTTTGAAAACCTTCTTTTTCGTTAACTTGTTTATATAAAGCTAAGAAAGTGTGTACTTTCTTAGAAACTTACATATTTTTGTTTTTGCTATTTTTTCATGTATTCTTTTTTGTCAATATTTCTAAATTTTTCTTACATATTTGTCAGTTTTAACATCCCAAAAATGGCCTTTTTACCTTACACATCTGTTTACTAGGCTCACAAAGGCATAGCTAAGAGTAAGTAATTTAGCTTAGTGTCCTAATTATACATCATAATTGCAGTCTTTCTTCTTTTCATATTTGTTTTGTTATATTTTTCTATAATGGAAATATGGAAAAACATATATATATATATATATATATATATATATATATATATATATATATATATATATATATATATATATATATATATTATATTATTTTTAAGAGGTAATTACTTGGCAAAAAAAAAAAACAAAAAAAAACTGTCGTCCTAAATCCAGCAATTGAGACAAATGTGCACTTGAATGAGGCTTTTACCTTACCCATTTATCCAACTACCTAGGACCAAACAGTATACCCTAACCGTCAACCAAATAGGAATGTCCAAGTCCATGCAAAGTCGTCACCAATAAATGTAAATCGTTGTAAATTTACAAGCAAAACCACCTTAAATCTATATATATATATATATATATATATATATATATATATATATATATATATATATATATATATATATATATATATATATATAGAAGTGGTGCCTTTACAAAATTACATTTTTTTTTATTGGACCGTTAAATTTTGCTTCGGCTTGTCTTTTGTCATTATGAAAGACATATCGCCGAACCTTTGTTTCTTTTAATTGTTCAGGTGGTGGGACAAAAACTTTTTTTTTCTTCCAATGATTTATCTAGTCCAGGTTTTTGATTTTCAAAGATATGGAAGGCATTGACGACCACGTTTATTTCTTTTAAATGTTCAGGTGGTGGGACAAAGACTTCTTCTTTTGCTTTGGCTTGTCTTTTTTCATTATGAAAGTCATATCGCCGAACTTTCGTTTTATTTAATTGTTCAGGTGCTGGGACAAACACTTCTTTTGTTTCCAACGATTCATTTAGTCCGTATTTTGATTTTCAAAGGTATGGTAGGCATTGATGACCTTATTCATGTCAAAATCTAAAACCCAATCATCATCACTATCATTTTTGATTTGTTTGGTTCTTTTTGCCTCGGCCTATATTTCGTCATTATGAAATACATATTGCCGAACCTTTGTTTTTTAACAAAAGTATGGTAAGCACTGATGACCTTATCCATGTCAAAATACCAAACCCAATGACCATCGCTATCATTTCCCATTTTGACACGTTTTTATTCTTGCTATCCAGGTTGATTTTCATTTACTCGCTCACATGTTCGGTGTCACATGTCTTCTAACCCCGTGTCTGTGCTCTTCGTTTTCATTTTTGACAAGCCGCCACTGTTCTCCTAACCGCGTGTGCATTTGCTCTTCCTTTTCATTTTTGACTTGCTCACATGCTTGGTGTCGAATGTCTTCTAACTATGTATGTCTTTGGTTTTCATTTGGTGTGTATTTGCTCTTCATTTTCATTTTTGACTTGTTGACGTAATCGGTGTTGTATGTCTCCTAGCTGTATGTGCCTCTGCTCTTCATTTTTATTTTTGACATGCCGCTGCTTTTCTTCAAACCGTGTGTGTATCGGCTCTTCATTTTAATTTTTGACTCGCTCACTTGCTCGGTGTCGTTTGTCTTCTAATCGCGTGTGCCTTTGCTGTTCATTTTCATTTTATAACACCCTCTAATTGTCGTTTTCGCATCTTCTAACCGTGTATGTCTTTGCTCTTCATTTTTGAATCGCTCAGCTGCTCGGTGTTGTATATCTTCTAACCACGCGTGTCTTTGCTGTTCATTTTCATTTTCGACACGTTTTGAGATTTTGATTACTTCAGATACTTTAGCAATGGCCTTTTCTTTAGCTGCCCGTATTGCTGTTGTCGCAACTGATGGTCCAGCTTGTCGATTTTTACATCTTAACATGTTTGATAGTTTAGGTATTGGTTCCACAGAATCAACATTTATAGTAACTGCAACTGCAGATTTTCGTTTTTTGGGTTTTCCTTTAGACATTGTACTGGATAAATAACTGATTTTGTTAGATAAATATAACTGACTACATTTGGAAACAAAAGTGGCTTATTTAAGATGAATGACGTCTAAAATGTCTTGATGCCATGACTTAAATGACGCCATTGTATTTTTTTACGTTCATGACGTCATTGTAATTTTTACTACATGACAGCATTAGCAAAAACCAAAATTAAAACTCTTAACGATTTTTCTCAGACTTCTAACCTATCTAAATATTTTTTTTATGTGAGAATATCCCAAGATATTAATTTTCCCGAAAAAAAATATGGAGCCGTTTTCAAGAGAACATATATATATATATATATATATATATATATATATATATATATATATATATATATATATATATATATATATATATATATATATATATATATATATATATATATATATATATATATATATATATATATATATATATATATATATATATATATATATATATATATATATATATATATATATATATATATATATATATATATATATATATATATATATATATATATATATATATATATATATATATATATATATATATATATATATATATATATATATATATATATATATATATATATATATATATATATATATATATATATATATATATAGATATATATGTATTTATGTATGTATGTATTTTTTCTCTCAAACGGCTCCATATTTTATCAGGAAATTTGGCATCCTGGGATATTTTTGCCTAAAAAAAAGATTTAGATAAGCCAACAATTCAAAAACCATAAACAAGAAAACCAAAAGTTTCAAGCTTGGTACATCGTTGATAAAAATAAGACTAGCTTGAATAATAGAGACTAGCTTGAGACTTGCAAATATTTTTGAAAGGACACTAATATGAAAAGACCTTAAATTGCGCAAAGAACAAAAAACTGGGAATTACCAAAATATTTGTGTGTATCTTAACAAGGGATTACAACAATTGAAAAACCTTAAAAAATAAAACCAAAAGTTTAAAGCTTAGTAGAAATCGTTGTTAGAAATTGGACATCGTTTAATAATCAAATATCTTTGAAAAGACACAGCAGAAAATACAACACCTATTTGAACACAACCAGTTATATAATGTCAATAGGAGGACCCAAAAAACAAAAATTTGCAATTATTACAGATGATGATTCTCTATTTTGACAAGGGATTACAACAATTCAAAAACCATAAAAAGAAAACCAAAATAGCTTAGTACATATCGTTGTTAGAAATCAGACTAGCTTTAATAATCAAATATCTTTGAACAGACAGCAGTATGAAAAGACAATAAATTGCGGAAAGAGCAAAAACTGGTAATTGCAAAAATATTTGAATATATTTTAACAAGGGATTATAACAATTGAAAAACCCTTAAAAAAGAAAAACATAAGTTTGAAGCTTAGTAGATATCGTTGCTAGAAATTGTGTCCTTTAATAATAAAATATATTTGAACAGGCACATTAAGAAAAGACGTTAAATTGAGTGAAGAGCAAAAAACTGGTAATTGCAAAAATGTTTTTATATATTTTATCACGGGATTACAACAGTTCAAAACCCTTAAAAATGAAAATCAAAAGTTTGAGGCATAGTAGGTATCGTTGTTAGAAATCGGGCTTGACTTACTAATAAAATATCTTTGAAAAGACCGCAGTATGAAAAGACAGCATTTCAATTACATATGCAAAGTTGGAAAAAGATGTTCTAATTAAATTCATTTTTATACAAAAAATCCCCTGTGGACCTCTCCCCAAGAGAATTACTTCCCCTCTCCCGCTGAAAGTTTCCCCACGTTTAAAACAACGATAGTTTTTTTATTTTTGAAAAATGCTACTGAATACCAAATTCGGAGATTTCGCCAAAAAGAAATTCTATAATTGTGGAAGTGTGTTGGATGACAGAATTCATAATCAACTAATTGAAGGGGGTTTGGGAATTTTACACCTAAAACTCTCACAAAAGTTTAATCAATAAAGCTTCTTAACGGTCGGATGAACAATTTAGTAACACATGTAAGACCTACAGACAGGCAGCCATACAAACATTTGATTTGCTTATGTATAGATTCCACGATCAAATTGTATCAAAAGATTTTTTGCTTAAATAAATAGCTGCTACCAATTGACTATCAGGAATAGCCTCACATAAATGATAAGTTAAGGCAGCTTTTTGGGCTCCGTTAAGCTACCACTCAAAAACCATACTAATTCGAAGAAAAGACTTTATAAGAGAGTTGAAACTTTTTAAAATGGCTGAAATAGCATAGCTAAATTTAACACAGAAGCAGTTGAAAAATCATTTGTAAAAGTGCTAACAGCTATTTTTGCCATCCTTTTTACATTAGATATTTTTACCCCTTTCGAAATTTAAATATGAGATGGAATATTTCTTATCTTCACTATATTTATTTTGTTATTTATTATTTTCTGTTTGATTTGGGGTAAATGGTATTTATAAAACTAATTATGATAGTAATTTGCTTTTGCTTCTCTGAAAACAAGGGCTAACCTGTCTTTATTATGATTAAAATTTATAGCATAATTTTGGCTCTACAGATTTAGCTTATACAACCTTTTGTTTCCTTTATGGTTTTGAACAGGTTTTCATTGACGCGTGACCTGATATGGACTTTTTTTTTTTCGGTAACACCTTGTAAGATTGCCCTTTTTCTTGGGCTAGAAATTGAGTATGGTTGGTGCCTTGACCACACTCTGGGTAAGCTTCTCCACCTAAACGCCCCTACTGAACGTGTTGAATTCTAATTATAAACTTCTTTATCCAGAGCTCTTAAGGAAACAATCAATCAATTGGTAGTGTTCTTAAAAGAAGCAAATTAGTTTGAATCGGTACTCAGAATTTGCTGACAACTTGATATTATTTTTAAATCAAACAGTTCGTGGTAACGAACTGTAAGTAAGGAGCGACCCGGCTCAATGGTAACCGATACTCTAGAAAACGGTATCTTGATACAAATAGATACATTAAAAAAATCAGATTTTAATGCTGATTTCAGATATATAAGTTTCATTAAGTTCAATTCTACCCATCAAAAGTTAGGCGCCTGAGAAAATTTTGCTGATTTTCGAAAAAAGGGGGAAAGACTCTGTCTCATAACTTTATTTTTTCAAACAATAAAAAACTTTATTGTAAAGAGCGAGGCGTTGAGGAGGGGACAGTCCCTTTCATATACGGAATAATTTCTGTTCGTTTTAAGTTCTAATGTCGCTCCTTAATTTCAGTTTAAAAAACTTGTTTTTTTTATTTAATTTGATAAAAGAGGAGAAAACGTTGTAATTCCTGTTGTTATATAAAACGTTCCCAGTGGTTCTCTTCAGATTTGATTAATATAATATGTTGTATATGCCTGTCGTTCCAAGGAGGTCGTTTCTATTTTCCCAGCGTCGTCACAGAGAAAAAAAATATTTTAAACCTAGGGCTACTGGATATTTTTAATTGAATAAATTACTCTTGGGTAGTTAGTTAAAGCACGAGTCTGTGGTATTAGAATCTCTTAGTCTAAATTGTCAAATCAGATAAATTCCCCTAATTAGGTTAGAAATGGGAACACTACTGTTACGAGTTTTATATGATTAGTTAAAGTATTTCAAATGGTATGCGAGAAAGTAAATTATAGGCTTCTAAGGTGGGCCAAAATTCGGAATAACCACACTTGATTAAACAGCAGTTTATCAGTTTAACCGAAAACAAGGTATTTTCTCATTATTTCTTGTAACAAGAATCAGTGTTCCTTAGACCTCAGATAAACCTTAAATTCAGCAGGGGAAATACTTGCTTGAATATCTCTAGACTTTATAGAACTTAAAATTCTTAGCTTGACTAAAAGCACTTCTCTCTTTCCCTAGCCTCTTATTATATTAAATAAAAAAAAACAAGTTTTTTTAACTGAAAGTAAGGAACGACGTTAAAACTTAAAACGAACAGAAATTGTTCCGTATATGAAAGGGGCTGTCCCCTCCTCAACGCCTCGCTCTTTACTCTAAAGTTTTTTTTTGTTTAAAAAAAATAAGAGTTGTGAGAAAGTCAAATTGTTCCAATTCTTTAAAAATGACTCTTAATCACAAAGGCCGTTACTTAGAATAAATAGCTCTTATGAAAGTACTAAAAAATCTTTCGCTAAAAGAGCGAGGTATTGACTAGGGGGTAAACCCAATCATACACGTAATATTTTGTGTTCGTTTTAAATTTTGATGTTACTCCTTATTTTCAGTTGGAAAACTTGTTTTTTTATATATTCAATTTCTTATCTTTTTTTTAAATAATGCTGGGAAATCTGGTGCCACCTTCTTAGCAATGTCCCTTCCCCCATGAGAACTTCCTTCATGGAAAGATCCTCCCAAATAGCCACCGACCCACCCACACCCCTACTACCAGAAAAAATACCCCCTGAAAACGTCTGTATACTTCCTAATAACCAATACTATATGTTAACATTGGGTAAAGTTCAAACTTTGAGTCCTCCCCCCGGGGACTTCGGGGGATTAAGACATCCTATAATATAGTTCTATGAGAAAATATAGTTCTCATATTTTCAACACTGCTGAACAAAATGGCTATCTTAAAATTTTGATCGGGTGACTTTGGCAAAAAAATAAGCGTGGGAGGGGGCCTAGTGGCCCTCCATTTTTTTGGTCACTTAAAAAGATCACTGTAACTTTTAATTTCCGTTCCAATGAGTCCTCCCACGATATTCTAGGACCACTGGGTCGATACTATCACCCTTTAAAAAAAAAAAAAATAGACACGCATCCGTGATCTTTCTTCTGTCAAAAAATGCAAATTTCCACATTTTTGTAGATAAGAGCTTGAAACCTCTAAAGCAGGGTTCTCTGATACGCTGAATATGATAGTGTGATTTTCATTAAAGTTCTATAACTTTTAGGGGGTCTTTCCCCTTTTTTCGAAAATCAGCCAAATTTTCTCAGGCGCGTAACTTTTTATGGGTAGCACTGAACTTGATGAAAATTATATATTTGAAATCAGAATTAAAATCTGATTCTTTTGATGTATCTATTGGTATCAAAAACCCGTTTTCTAGAGTTTTGGTTACCATTGAGTCGCTCCTTACTTACAGTTCCTTACCACGAACTGTTTGATATAGTTAACAGCTAGCTTGGCTGTATTTACGGCCGAGAAAGGGTTAGAAATGGGATAAACTTCTCTTCTGAATTCACACTCTATGGTATATACCCTAAAGTACAAATATAGGGGGTAAAAAGAACTGGAGTCTAGGGAATTCCGATTTTGTGCGTGGAAAAGCGTTGCTCAAGTTCCACGAAACACTAACCTGGGAAACTGCACACAGTTCTTAAAGGTTTCACTCCTTGTTGTGGGTTTGTCAATCTTGAACCCCTGGTTATTATAAGCTTATTCCACCGATTTTATGCTTCTGGGAAGGGACACACTTCAGTTCTTGAATTTAATTAATCTTATATGATATTATTCTTCAATAATGATGGTTTTTAGATAGACCTAGCCTTAATTAAGAAGAAGTATAAGGAAGAAATCATAGAACCCGTAATAGCATAAAGGAAATGTCTGAAAAGGATGTTAGGTTAGGTAGGAGTCGTAGAAACCATAACCGAATAGAAGAAATATCTAAAAGAAATATTAGGCTATTAAGAGATAACCATAGCCTTCGGCTGTGGCCCGAATATACATTAGTGCTATCTTTTAATTAAAGGGATTGAGTCGTGGTAACTAAACCGCGCCAAAGAAGTAAGTCCTTCAAGGAGAAGATACTGCTCTAACTAAAGTTAGGCCAAAACCCAAAAGGAATCCAAGAAATGTGCTTGATGAATTAATTCAGCACAAATTTAGGATTCTTTCGATATCAACAAAGTGACGAAAAGGTTTTATAATTTTATCTGAATATTATATTCAAAGAAGTTGAGACAAACAGATGGAAAGAAATGTTACTTACCAAAGCTCCTTTTCTTTCTCACTAGATTTCGAGACAAGACAAACCTGATTTCTGTCTGATCCGTATATTTTATTCAATTTCGTACTTAATTTTGATTTGCCACGCGACTTTTCTGTTCTGTCCTTTTAGCCAATCCCCAGCTTTCTTTTAAAAGGTAGTTTATTCCAGTATTAGGGGCCTTTGTCCTAAAAGCTTGAAATATCGTAACACTTTACGATATTCAACTTTGTTTTGTGGAAAACTGGTCAAGATTGGGTCTTCAACTATTTATTATAGGTCCAAAATATTTTTCAATACTTAAACAAAGAAATATCACTTCAAAATTTACGAATAGGTAATTTGTGATGGCTAATACATAAAGCGAAGGTATTTTCAAGTTTAGGCCAAAATGAAATAGTCTGTTTATTTCTGATCTGTTGGAGCAAAGGGGATTTCAACTTTTACTGAAATTGAATTACTAAAAAGAAATAAATTTATTAAGCACAATAATAGGGCATTCCTACATACCCAACGACATGCTTGATAAAATATTAGGTCAAATTTGCGAAAAGTAGAGCAGTTGACTGATTCTAGTCTTCCGCACTTAGGAAATCAAATATTCAACTATTCATATCGTTTTTTAGTAAATTTAAAACAAATGATATAATTTCACATAATTCCAATTTTACATATTAAAATAGAATGTATATGCCTCATAAAATGGAATATACATACCTTTTGTTGATACTTTATAAAATGGAACATACATACTTTATGTACATACTTTATAAAATGGAATGTATATACTTTCCTTTCAACCTCCCTTGTCAACTAAATATATCACCTTTTTCTTCTTTTTATTAGGCTTTATCCGAGTCTTTTCCTTGGGTCAAGCCCTTGTATCAGCACTGTGCAGAAAACAGAGAGAATTGGATGAAATTAGCAGAGCTGGTTGACATGGGTCTCACTTGGATTGATCATGATACCATCGATAAGCCAATTGAGTCCCGTGAGTTTGGTTTTATATCATTAACTTTTTTTTTCTCTGCAAAAAAATGTTGCATCACATGTTATTTAAGAAAGAACAACAAAAACTTGTTTGATAATAACAAAAGAACCTACCAATTATAAAAGACGACAACATTTTCAACAACATTAAAGAAACATCACATATCAAAAAATCTCACAAAACACAAACAAATCGTTTCAGAATACAAATTGAGGTTTAAAAAAAATTAAATTCTCAATCTTAAATCCGGGTCCCTTGTTTACCCAGAGATAATTTTTGTTGTATCACACTGTTAGGTTCGGTTAATTTATTTTATTCATTCATATGATAATAACGAATCTCTTTTATGCGGCCGAAACCCTTGATGGTCTTGCATCTGGGTATTTACAGCATGCTACAATAAAGCAGAGTTAGTTAAATATCATTATAGAATACTATAAAAATGTAAATCCCCATTATCTTTGCCCACCTTTTTCTGCACTTTTTTAAGCACCCAGAAACCATCCATAAGAAACTCCGTCTACCAAGTGGAAAATTTCGAAAAGACAACAAATTATGACCAATAAAAAATAGTAATAACGGTCAGTATTGATAAATTATTATGAAAACTACAACAAGAAATGAAAAAAAAAAAAATCACTAATGCTGAAATTGTACTCTATTTAACAATGCTACCCTTAGCAAGAATTTTCTTACTGCTCTTCTATAACGAGAAAATTTAGACCCCGTCATCCCACGAAGCTGGCTATATTATCTATCATCGAAGATTTGAACCTATCAAATAAAAAATATATCAAAACTGGAGGAAATAGTGGTCCAGCCCATCTGTTCACATCTCAGGAAGGTAACCTTTGCCTCCAGATCTTCCCTCAATCTCTCAGAACCCTTACATTAGATTGACAGACAGTCTACTCAACACTCAATCTATATCCAAAGGAGAGCCTGGAAGCCCCATCTAAAATTATCATCTAAAATTATATTTCACATACTTATGCAAAGTGAAGCTTGGAAATCTACGCAGAACTAATTGCCATTGTTAAACCTCTTGGTCTTACAGTCTTATATTGAGTTTCTTGGAGAGTGTTTCTTGGTCTTCTAGTCCTTTGCCATTATTTCATGAAAAAGAAAATCTACTCTCATCCTTTTGATTTTGATCTTTATATGCTACTTCAGCAAACCTAATCTGGGGATTTAATAAGAGATTTTTACTGAATTTTAATGGGCAATAACCCTTAATGCAATTATCTTGCCCAAATTTTCCTCCTTAAGTGTTTCTTTAGTTATGACAAATTGTCGTTTTTTCTATCACGTCTTGCAAGGAAGATCTCAGAATCTAGTATACCTACCGCTGCAACAACGATTCTATTTTTACAATGACATGCCATATATCCTAGGGTATTCAAGTGAAGGATGTATTGAAGTTTCAGCAATATTCTATTTTGTAATAGGATTAATTTAAATTTTGATTTTCTAGAATAAAGAGTCACATACAGATTTATTGAGTAACGGAGTTACAAGAATGCAAACAAAATGCAATAGTATTAAGAAAAGTTAAATAAATGTGATAATTCAATAATAACAACAAAAATTTATTTTCCATACACTATAAAAGTCAAGAAGTGGAGCAACAAACGAAACCACTGAAATTTATCTTGCTATGGTAAGTACCAAGATAAGTGTATGGCGTTACGGGACAGTAAGTACCCCTGCTACCCAGATAAGTGGGTGATTAACATACAGTGTATAGGGAACATTATGGTTGCCTCTTTAGCGTCAACCTAGTAAAGAGTTCACCCTAACCCTTAGTAAATGAAAAAAAAACACATTAAAAAAACTGCTAGATAAGGAAGAAACGCCATTTGAAGCTGATTCAGGAATGGTAACTATAATTTTGATTAAAATTAGAGATGAAAGTTTGATGTGAAATCAAATTTTTGGGAATTTCAGGATATAGCTTCAGACCCCCCTAGAATGATTTCGAATCAAAATGAAAATAACACCATTGGAGTCAACAAAGTAAAAAACCCTATTGAAGAGAATTACAGTCTCCCATCTTGAGCAACAAGGAAAAAAAGGTTTTTCACATCGGTTGCACTGGTGTGTCTCCTTTTTTGTTTAACGTGGGTGCTTCGAATTGATCTAAATAACGGCTTAGGTTAAAGTGATATGCCTTAAGAGATCATCGAAAATCACTTTTTCGTATTTGAAGCAGTGGAGTGTCTCCTCTTTTTGTTTTAATGCTTTTTTTTCTGTTGCCGCTACTGGGGCACTAAAACGTCATAGGGAGATGTTGTAGGAAAAGAACGGGTTTATAGGAAAAGAATGGGCTATATCTAGTGCTATGTTTTGAAAAAACCTGCAAGATGATATAAAACATGTTTTTTTGACAAGATATGATATAAAATACATATCTTTTGAAAAGTTGCTTCTCAATGGTATGAATTTGAGTTTGAGTGACTCCGTTGCCCGATTCCCTCTGGTTTGTTCTTTACTAGATCCAGCTAAGAAAAAAACCAATGGTTTTTTCATCCCGTGACTCATCCTAATTTTGGATTTAGCTTGAGATAGACTAAAGACGT
The DNA here is from genome assembly GCF_049724085.1 of Artemia sp. Qi Xiang Cuo. Classification (NCBI taxonomy): domain Eukaryota; kingdom Metazoa; phylum Arthropoda; class Branchiopoda; order Anostraca; family Artemiidae; genus Artemia; species Artemia sp. Qi Xiang Cuo. The sequence goes on along the minus strand of NC_142797.1, from coordinate 15,380,007 downwards.
GTGTGCGTAAAACATAAATCAAGATTGGAAAACTTAACTTACAGATTCGCTTCAAATACAAGATGCAGAGACAAATTTTTAGTAGAAAACACTTGAGAAAATATTACTGTTGATTTTTATATTAAGCTTTCCTACTTTCCCTGGCAACTTACTTAAAACATTTTTGACATGCTAACCAATGGTGCGCGTAGCGAAGGTACCCAAATTTGGCTTTGAATGCAATGCTTGGATGGGGGTAAATCATTCAACGCTTTCCGCGTTTTCCCCCAAATTTCTTCAGCTTCCTCTCTGGAGCTGAGCCGACTCTTGCTAAGCTTAGAGAGTCGTACTGCTGACCCCTGTCCCAAATAATCAGCTACACCAGAACTCGAGCTCCTGCCCACCAACCAGAACTTGAGTCCAGCGCACCAACGACTCAGACAACTTAAAATAGCGCTGAAAACCCACATGATCGTTCTATCTGTGATTCCGGGACAACAAAAACTTGCATTGTTTGATTTACATAGTTTTAATATAATATATTTGATATCATATATTGTAAGGACTAAATAAAGTATAAAAACTGGCTGCAAACAAAACTGAGTGACTTTAAACATAATTTAGCCATTGCTTTCCCATTGTATCTGTCGGCATTTGGGACGATTAGAACGTACCCTGGTATCACCTTATTTTTTTTTATCAGACGGTTTTTGTACTCAAAATGAAGTTAGTGATTTATAAATATTAATCATAAGCCGCCAGATATTATCAACACAACTCAGATAAAATTATTAATAATTAAGATGGGTCATAGATAACATGAGCTATTTAAACTGTAATGCAGGGCTTTCACGACGTCAATAAAGGTGTCCAGAAAGTTAACAAACCTCTTTCCTTATATTATTTTTGTCTATTTTTACCCCATTCAACTTTTCCAAGAAAGTCAGCCAAGTTGCTGTAAAGCCGAAAAGGTGAAATTCTCCCATAAGCCGGACAAACTTTATAATATGGATTTCTTAGAAACATTTTACGACGTCAAGGGAGCAACGCAAAAGTACCAAACTGCTCATATATTAAAACCAATATCTAATTGTTTCAGGTAGTTCGGAATTAACCTCGCTCCCGCTAGTGGTGACAGAACTGAAGCCCCGCACTACAAGTGAGTCTTCCATTAATAAATCCCAGCTGCAACTCCCAGAAAATGAAAGATCAAGACGTTCAAAACGTGGCAGTAAGTCTTCGTCGGCACCAAGTTCTCCCAATGATCTCAGTGAAAATGAAGAACCGGAAATAAGACCGAATAGCCTCCGGTCATTCAGTCTGAGTAACCAGCATCCAGCACTTAAACCACTTATTAAGAAAAGTAATTCGAAAATGTGCATTATTAGTTAACGCCTTTCGAACTGGGGATAATCTTAAACTCAAGACGATTATATATTGAAAGCTCAAAAATAAAAATTTAACCTCAGGTGTGTGATTGAACTTCAAATAAGGATGTTATCGGGAACGTGACGCTTCTCACTCGTAGGTTATTTGTTTGTTTTTTCCAAACATGGTACCAGTATCTAAGGGCTTCTGAGCTTGCTGAAAAAAAATCTGAAGCTAATTGTACAAGTTACAGACGTTTAAAATCGGCATAACTGAAGTCCGTTCTTTGGTACCCGGGTCGGGCGCGCTTTGATCTAAAATCCGAGAAGCGTTTTGGTGATTTTAGCAGTTACGAAGTTTAAAGGTATCTAAATTGGAGATGCGGATGGCTAATGTCGGTGCTCCGAAAAATAAACGAAGTAGCTTAGATGACATGATAATTCCTCTATATGTACAGGAAAAAAAATAAGAATAACTGCTCGTTCGTTTACCTCCTTCAACCCTCAACCCAAGAAACAAAACATAAGATACGAAAACAACGAAAATAATGCTGGCGTGGGCGGGGGCATGATACCACATCTAGTAAATTCTTGGGCCCAAAATTTAAATTCTTCAGTGATGCACTTCAAGTCAGCATAGAACTGTCATTAACCCCCTAACATTTCGCAAATGATGGGGAAAACGTTGCTTTTTGAAATCAGAGCAAAGCCGGGTTTTAGTTATGCATGATCGGAGAACCCTAAATCGATTTCTTGGCCCCGTACCTCTCCAAGCTTTAAAACCAAAGCCTTGTTTTTTTAGCACAAATTATTAGTTATTAGCAGAAATAAATACAGAAACCATTATCTAAGAATGAAGAATATCTTTTTAATTTAGACCACAATCCCTAGGGGGTAAGAAAAGAAATTGTTGAATTGTTAACCTGTTTTACTTTTATCCGTGTTTTATACATATGTATATTTAAGTCTTTATTTTATTCTAGTTTAAACTTATTTAATTCTATTTTATTGTATTTTACGTAACTTAAATTTTGAATATCTGATTTGATCTAGATATTTAAATATAGTTTAATAAATAAGTATTTAAAGTTTCGTTTTACTTAATGATTGTTGCATTTTAGTTGTTCTGTCCAGGATAACCAAAAGTTATGAGAAGTTTTGAAAGATACTTATTGTATGCATCTTTACAATAATTTCTGCAAAGATAATTTATTTTAACGTTAATATAGATGGATATATAATAAATAGTTTAAACCAAATTGTTTATATACAGCTTATTATTTATACAGCTGCAGGTTTTTTCAACCAGGCCTCCTTTTTTTTTTTTTTTTTGCATCTGCTACTACTAAAAAATATATAATTACAAATGACGGTCTTTTTTGTTAAGAATTGAATTCCTGTATTTCTGTTTTTGAATTTTTTGAGTTTTTGTCTGTTTTTGAGTTTTTTTAGTCTGTTTTTGAGTTTTTGAAAACTATATAATTACACATGACGGTCTTTTTTGTTAAGAATTGAATTCCTGAATTTCTGTTTTTGAATTTTTTGAAAGATATGTATGGTTGTGTAAGTTTTCACACAGCAAATTAGAATAATCAGATTTCAATATTATCCTCCTTACTATAACCAAGAGTTAAGCAGGGTTATATTCTATCCACCTTTATATGGATTATTTTGATGGACTTTGCCGTAAGGAGTACAGGAAAGGCAATGGGAGACCGCAGAAACAAATGGGAAGGAAAAAGTCTCCTGGACTTAGATTATGCTGACGATTTAAGCATCCTAGATGAAAGTTTGAGCAAAATGAATGAACTTTTAGAGGTTTTACGAGTTCATGGTGCTAGAATAGGTTCGAAAATTAATGTTAAAAAGACTAAGTCACTAAGGCTAGGATTAAGTGAAGATGAAAAGGTGACGTTGGGTAATGAAAACATTGATCCGGTGGGCAGCTTCACTTACCTTGGTAATATTATTAGTAAAGATGATGGGAGCAGTGAAGATTTTAAAAGTAGAATAGCTAAGGCTCAAGGTGTTTTTTCACAGCTAAAAAAAGTTTGGAAGAATAGGATGATGAGTCCGCAAACCAAGATTAGAATATTAGAAGCTACAGTGATGACAGTGTTCAAATATGGCTCTGAAGCAAGGGCGCGCCGAAAAGCGGATGAAGTTTTGCTAGATGTTTTCCAGAGATTAATTAAAAAAACTTTTTCCACAAAATAAGTTTTTCAAAGAAAAGCAAAGAACTCCATTAAACAAAAAATGAGCAAAAATAAAATCAAATAACTAACCGAGCGTGAAACTACCACAAATCAGCATCGATAAATAAATGAAACCCAAAACGAACTGAAATTCACCAAATAACCGAGTCAAACTCAAAAAGAGCAGAAATTAACACAAGTTGGGCTCAAAACCCCTATGCCTTCCCAAGGCCAGAACATAATTTGCACTTTACTGAAAAAAATATAAATGTTTTTACTTTTATAAGTTTAATAATTCAAATAATATTGACATTTTGATTACTAAATATTAGTATATGTATATTAAACTGACAATGAACATTCATTTGTATTTTTTTTTCAGTAAAGTACAAATTATGTTCTGGCCTTGGGAAGGCATAGGGGTTTTCAGCCCAACTTATGTTAATGTCTGCTCGTTTTGAGATTGACTCAATTATTTATTGTAATTTCTGTTCCTTTTCGGTTTCATTTATTTATCGATGCTGATTTGTGGTAGTTTCACGCTTGGTAGATTATTTGATTTTACTTTTTGCTCATTTTTTGTTTAATGGAGTTCTTTACTTTTTCCTGAAAAACTTATTTTGTGGAAAAAGTTTTTTTAATTAATTTCTGTTCGTTTTATATTGACATAGTCTTTTCAGAGTAAAAGAAAATAATACTTTAAATCTTTTCGTTTTTTTAAAAATTTATAGTTTGGCCAGCTATTTGTATGCTGGAGAAAAAATGTTCAGCAATTTTTAACCACATACACCCTCTTAAAAATCTGGACACAAATAGTAGTGTTTAATTTAGTTTCAGACCTCCTCTAGTTTACCTGAGATGGAAAACTTGATACCATTCGCAAAAATATCTGTTTATTTTCTTGGATAGCTTGGATACTCTTGCGCTATTTTGATTTGGTTAAATTTTAAGAGCAGAAGCAGCCCCGAAAGTTTGAACATAATACCCTCAGTCGTTCTTGGGATACTGCTGAGATGCCTTATTGGGAATTAAAATTAAAACAGTGCATTTTGATCTAATCTTATCGCAACATTTATTTTTTAAACATAAAGTCAAATGGGAGGAGAGGGGGGGGCGTGGGATGGGGATTAGTTTCCCTCCAATCACTTTCGACTATTAAAAAGGGCATCAGCCCTTTCTATTTTCAGTCGAATGAGCCCTTTTCGAAGTTCCTACGACAACTCCTTCGATACAAAGTTCCCTGGTCTAAACAACAACAACAATCAAAAATAATACATTATACCCGCATCGATCTTTACTATAAAAATTTCAAGCCTTCCAATCACTTTAGACTTTTAAAAAGGGCACTAGGCCTTTCGATTTCCAATCGAATGAGCCCTTTTTAAGTTTCTACGACAACACTTATTATAAACACCTAATATACCCTCAGGGCATAAATTACAACCCTTACCCTAAGGGCTGTGAGGGTGGTTGTCATCCTCTAAGACATAATTTCAAGAACTTACAACAACGTTAAACGAAATGGCTATCTCAAAATTTTGATTGGATGTGTCTGGGAAAATGGTGGGCGTGAGAGGGGCATTAGTCTCTCCCATCACTTTCAACTATTAAAAAAGGCACTAGCCCTTTCAATTTCCAATCAAATGAGCCCTTATGAAGTTTCTACGACAACACTTTCAATAAAAAACCTTATATTCCCCCAGGGCATAACTTACAACCCTTGCCCTGAGGACTGGTGGGGGCTGTCATCCTCAAAGACCTAGTTTCCAGATCTTTCTACTACGTTGAACATAACGGATATATGAAAATTTTCATTGGTTTCGTTTCGGAGAATGGTGGGCTTGAGAGGGGGGTTAGTTACCCTCCAGTCACTTTCGACTATTAAAACGGGCACTAAGCCTCTCAATTTCCAATTGAATGCGCCTCTTTTGAAGTTTTAGTGACAACTCCATCTTTAAGAACCTTATATGCCCCCAGGTCCTAACTTATAACCTTTGGCCTTGGGACTCTGGGGGGTTTGTCATCCTTAAATACATAATTTCCAGAACTTTCAACTACGTTGAACAAAATGGCTATCTCTAAACTTTGCTTGAATGTGTTTGGGGAAACGGTGGGCGTAAGGTGGACTCACTTTCTACTATTAAAAAGGACAATTTCAATTTTCAATCAAATGAACCCCTTTTGAAATTTCTAAAACAACTTTCTATAAAAACCTTATATGTCCCCAGGGCATAGCTTACAACCCTTGCCATGAGGGCTCTGATGGGGTTATCATCCTAAAAGACATAATTTCCAGAACTTTCGACTACGTTGAACAAAATAGATATCTCAAAATTTTGATTGGATGTGTTTGGGGAAATGGTGGGCGTGAAAGGGGGGTTAGTTGCCTTCCAATCACTTTCGACTATTAAAAGAGCACAAGCCACTCCAATTTTCAATTGAATGAGCGCTTTTCGAAGTTTCTACGACAACTTCTTCGATACCAAGTGCCCTGCTCTTAAGGAAAAAAAATGATACATTGTGCAAACATCGTTCTTATATGCCCTCAGGTCATAACTTAAAACCCTTGCCCCGAAGTTTGTGGGGGAGTGTCCTCCTCAAAAATATATTTTCTATCTGGAAATCAACTACGCTGAACAAAATGGCTATCTCAAGATTACGATTGGATGTGTTTAGGGGAATGAGGGGCGGGGGGGGGGGGGACTATATTCCCTCCCATAATTTTCGACTATTAAAAAGGGCACTAGCCAGTCCAATTTCCAATCGAATGAGCCTTTTTCGAAATTTCTACGACAACTCCTTCGATACGATGTGCCCGAATATGGAGAAAAAAGAATAAATAATAAATTGTGCCCACATCGTTCTTTACTTAGGCAGCGTCATCGTGCTGCCTATGAAATTTCTTAAGGATTGTTCTGGGTACCCGGCTGACTGACCGCATTTCAAACAATAGGCTGTACGAAAAAATGTGGTTCAATACCGCTCTAGGGCTATAATGAAAGAAAGGTTGAGGTAGCTAGGGCACGTTGTGCGGATGAAGGATGACAGATTGCCGAAGAATGTTCTTTCTGATCAACCGTCTAGGGCTAAACGGAAAGCAGGACGTCCTCGTCAGGAGGGGAGGGTGTCATAAAGAAAGATTTAAAGGAAAAAGGAACTTCGTGGAAGGCTGTAAAAAGGGAGACTTTGAATAGATCGAGATGGAGGAGAAGCGTGCGTGGCTGTGTTGGCCTCAGGAGGCTTGGTGCTGCGGTGATTTGTTAGTAGTAGTAGTAGTAGTTACTATAAGATAGGTACTATAAGATAATATAGTATAGTATTATTTTGAAGGGTCTTTAAGACAAAAATATGCTTATTCTGGTATTGGGGTGAATTATATAGTATTTGCGCCCACTGGCTCCTTAATAGCGTCCGGTTTTCAAATGAAAATTAAAGGAATAACTCATTGAAGTTAAAAGTGCTAAATAGCATTATTTGTAATTAACAGGAAAAAAACACGGTCAGATTGCCGTGGTAGACAAATAAGACTCTGAGTACCTTTATTTTAAAAATATCAAAAGATTGGATTTTTCAACGAAAACACAACCAAGAGCTGTTTTTCCAAATTAGAAAGGCTGACATATAATTAGAGAATCAATCAGTTAACTGTTGTTTCATCAAGGCTATATGGAGTCATTAACAAGATAAATATGGGGAGGGGAATGCCGCACAGGATCATTTGCCATTTAAGGCTTCAGAAATAGCTTATTTTTGAAGCGGGGTGTTTTTATTGAAAAGAGTATTTTTATATTTCCATTGAAAATATTGAAAAGTAGAAAATCTGTGGAAATAGACATTTCGTTACTACAATCGTTAAGACCTTGTCGCTCCGACTCTAGTAACTAGCAACGTTCTAACATTGCTCCTTTCGAGTACAAGAAGTTCAGTCTTTATTCATGAATTGTGGCGCCAGGTTCTGGACTAATGGAGACCCGACCCTGTTTAATGGATTTCATACAAGTTATACTGAATATTCAGAAAAAAATTAGTTGAAATAGCCATTGTTTTTTGTAGTAATAAAACTTATGAAGGAACTAACCTTACTACTAGAACACAGATTAATAATACTGAGGTTTTCGGGATTATAGGCTTATTCAACATTTCAAAAACGTATCAAACGCGAAATTTTAGGTCTAACATATGGTGTTGCCAGAAGATGAAACGAAAATACGCCAGAGCCTTTGAAAAACACGCCAAAAATACACTAGAGTCTGATCCAATGTAAGCTTAAGCTACTTAGAAAGAAGTAAAGTAATAATTGATGAAAACTAATTCTAAAACAGATAAGAATAGGGAAAAACAAGAAAATATGATTTGTCGATGCTTGGTGCATAATATAAAGTAAGAATTCATTATTTTTCTGGTTATTTTCTTTTTATAGCCAAGCACTATATGAAATCCCTAGAGGAAGGTTTTTTCATTTAGTGGGCAACCACTCGAGCTAATTTTGTTTAAATTTTGACTTATTTAGTTCTGAATGACAGCTGGTTCACAGTACTAAATAACACCTACTTAAAGAAAAATTAAGGCATAGTCTAGCGCTATATCTCGGAATTAGGGGGAGGGTTCGAGTTACACTGGACGTGACTCTGAACACCCAATAAGTAGAAACTCTCTGAATGTAATGAAGTAAGTTTTTTTATTATAGTGTTCAGCTTGGATAAGAATCTCCTAACAAATTGTCAAATTTAGCAATACCAACCACTGACGAAAAGAGAAGAACAAAACCATCACTATAAACACAAAACTTAAGCTTGTCTCCACTTTGTACGAAAACTCAACAGGGCGGCCTATGTAGACGCATAGGACAGAAATCAGATAGAAAAAATAGAAATATAAAATCTGTTTCTCCATTCAATATTTATTCCAAATATGTGGTACACGATTTGTGTAATACAATTTCCAAATTGTGTCCCAATCGCTTCCCCCTAATAATACCAGTTATAGCCATAGCCTATACACGAAAGTTTAGTGATTTTTTGGTTAAATCATTTTTTTTCCTGTTTCTCACCAACAGTTGGCTGATAATTCCCCATAAACCCAATAAAAAAAAAGAAAAGGAAAAAGTTTGTGATACCTTGTATGTGAAGGAATATTTGTTGTGTGAGGAAGAATCATCGACAGTACTAAAAGGACTAAAAAATAACAAGGCTCCAGATGCTGATAGTGTGGCAAATGAGTTTCTTAAATATCGTGGCTCTGAGGTTAGACATAAGATACTGAAGATTATTAATTTGATTTTTGAAAAAGGGGTAGTACCTAACGATTTTAGGAAAATCTTCACTTAGCCACTTTGTAAGGAAGGTGATAGGAGTGAGTTTAGTATTTATCGAGGCATTAGTCTGGTCTCTGTATCTGGTAAAGCTTTCTAATTTAGTTAATTATTAAATTAGTAAAAATATATATGACGCAAATATAAAGTTTTCAAAATACCACTTTTTAAGATAAGGATACAAATCGTGGAATGTGTGGGCTTGGAGGGAACTTGCTCGATAACCAATCTCCTGGATAAATGCGTCAATTTACCGGAAGAACGTGGTTAGGTTTTTCATATATATACCCCGATTTTTGAGACTGAAGGCAGACTTTTTGACTTGCCGGGTGACCCTCTGCCCGTTTGTTTTCTCATTAGAAATACCTTGGACTTTGTCTTATAATCGTAAGTGTCTAAGTATCTTATTTATATTTTATTGTTGTTTTATTGAGACTTGTGGGCTACTTGGACAGCCAGTCCCCGTAGCCAGAATATATCCGATTTTATTATATGGTAAATGAATAAAAGTATTGTATTTTAGACGAACTCTCTACGATCTATTTTTATCCTCTCGAACATCCCCAGTCGGTACGCCTCATTAGTTCGGTCATAGCCTAAGGCACGCTACCAAAGTTCAATTACCTTAGGGCCAGAGTTTATCTCCCCTATAAAGGGAGAATAAAGGCATCTACGACTACAACCCCCAAATAGCGCAAATAATAATACTTCACAACAACTGGTGGTCGCTAGAAAAACTGGGTCGAGAGGGCTAGATAAACATAGTAGATTGAACTAAATTGTATATTTAAACAGAAATGGCTTTGTCAAAAGAGGAAGGTAAATGGACTTCGCTTTTAGCGGTGCTCGAATTAGCAAATCTTCGAGCAGCTTTGCTCAAACTTTGACTATTAGAAATATATTTGTGTCCCCTCAAAGATTAGGGTAAAATAGAAAAAATGGAGAAAAGGCTCAATCAAGAATTGTAAAATGTAAAAAATACAGTATTTAGTATTTAGCAAGTAGAAGTATGTGTATTGTTAGTAGTTTTATTAGTGTTAGTAACAACTGCAGTGTAGTAGTGCCGTATATACCTAAATAATAAAGTATTTGTACGGCAAATTGAAAGAACAAATTAAAAAAAAATAATACTTAAATAAAAAAAAAAATATCTAGCTGGACTGATGAGACGTTGGTAGAAATAGAAGAATTTTAGACATAATAGTAGCAAATAGGGTCGTAATTCAGCCTAACTACAGGTACAGGCTATGGAATTATTGTTCAAGGATAACATTGCTACAATTTAGCAAAGGAAGCACATAAATTGTGGTCCGAACAATTATAGGTTAGAAGCTGCCATTTGCGAGTGTTTTTAGGAGTAGAGACGCTTCAAATATATGGCATTTTACGATGTAATAGCCAATAGAATTACCTTTGTTAAAACTAACCCGAATACTAGGTTAGTTGTGTAACATCACAAGCAAAGGGAAGATAAAGATATATAAATATGTAAATTAAGTACTTGAGGAAAGGGATGGAAAAAAAGAGAAAAGTAACCTTATAAGTAAAAAAACAAACGTGGACGCTTGGTAGATGTCACTGAAAGAAGCGAAAAAAAGAGTTGTTACCGAGTTGTTATGGAAAGTCTTAATAAAGAAAAAAACTTGATGATAGAACCCAATAGTCACAGAAAATTGAAGCATATAGATAAGTCTTAAAATGGTCTGATTTCCCTTCATAGAAGAACTTCATTTGAATGATGTTATTGTAAAAAGGTCATTTTCTGAAATAGCTGCACGAAATGAGTCGAAAGAAAGTTCAAATTTGAATTTTAAATCATGGCTGCTTTTGAGCCATGTAGATGTAAAGCTACCAGTGTATGAAAACTGTTATGCTTGTTTACAAAGAATATAAGCCCACAGTAGGACAAACAGAAACGGCAATGCATCGTTTTGGGATAGCTAATATTGATAATTCTGGTCCACTTTTACGGTTACTCAATGACGAACCACCCTCAAGTCTAGTATAATTATAAATCAGTAGTTTAGTCAAATATCAGATAGAGTGTATATCAGATAAAATACGGTCTGATAGTAGAAATCAAATAGGGTGAAGCCAATAGTCCCTGATATCCCAATTAGTCTACAAATAGATCGTGTCTAGGAAGCCAACATAAACTTTATCACGGGAACACTTACACAGTGGCGTTAATAGTTGACTCGTAACTTTTAATAGGTGTAGTGGAACTAATTAAATTATACATATTTAAAATCAGCATTAAAAGGCGATTCGTTTAGTATGTATATTGAAAAGAATTATTTTGGGAGGTAATTTAAAAAAAAAATCTGTTTTTTTTAAGAATTTTGAAAAATAATATTAATAAGAAAAACAGCAAGAGTTTACATTAAGCGCACTACATGTACAAGCTAGCTGTAGTCTTATTATAATTAGTTATAGCCTAATATAATATTTTTTTTATTAGTAACAAATGGTAAAAAGAAAAAAAAAGAAAATTTAATTAAGCGCTATAAAGATTTAAGCGAAACTTAGAATAAGCTTACAAAGCAAAAAAAAGTATGATGTAAAAGAAACGAAAAGCAATATAAAAATAAATTATAACCTAAAAACTTACCAGGAGGTAAAAGCCAAGGACAAAATCCATTAAAAATAAGCCAAAAATTAACCCCATCGTCACAAGCAAACCACAATTCATTGTTCAAGATAATAATTTTAACTCTAGCGATGTATTGGACCTGAGAAAACGAATTGGCACAGGAGATCCCTAGTTTAAACAATTGGTTTTCACCTGTGCCAACCCAAACACCCAAATCCCGAGCCGTCAAACCTTTGACAGAAACTAAACGTATCCACTTTTTATTTAAAATATAACGTTTCACAACAGCAAAAACTCGCAGTAATGAGCAAATTCATTCTTGTAATTCTCCCAAATTCAAGCTTATCAGTAAATCGCAGACTATGGTACAACGCAGTCAAATCTATTCAGCCTTGCCAATGAGATTATTTTTTTATTTGCTTTTCAAAAAGGGTCGTAATTAAATCTAGAATAAAATTTGAAACCATTATATGGTAAAAATTGCATATTTATAAATAAATGGGGGCCAAAAATGCGGCGCGAAACTTAACTAAAAGTGCTCTAAAACTCAACAGAAAAATACAGTACTTATAGAACACAAACACTTTTGGACGGAGAAACGTAAATGATTTCAAAAAATTTAGGTTGCGACAACAGACAACCCCCCCCCTTAAAAACACAGGGATAATTAAATTTACCGAATTATGACAATCGTCGTAAAAACTTGTAAAAGCTGTTGAATAAAACAGAAGACATATAAATATAGGCTTAGAAAAGACCTATTGAACTGAAAAAGCTGACAAAGATTTGGAAAAACCACTTAGGCTTCACTGAAGTAAATAATAAAAAAAAGTACAAGTTGAAAAAAATAGCCAGACGGAAGTGAATTAAAATAAATTGGGTTACAAATGAACACAATTTAAAGTCGAAATTTAAGGCAATAAAAATTAAAGTTGGTAAGTTAAAGCGAAAACAGTTTTGTTCGATTATATGTATTAAAAAAAAAAAACTACCGTACGTAAAAAAAAAAAAATATGGAGATAAGGATATATTCCTTGGAAAAGAACCACCTTTTTACTAAAGGGTAGAGCCTATGGGAAGATTTTAGCTACAAAATAAAAAGTGTAGATATACATAATATATTGTTGTGTCTCGTGTTCTTAATAAACCTATTAGATTGAACAGAATCACAAGGAAAACTGCTGTTGAGCCTACCAGACGCTTTTTATGGTGATCAAGCACCAGAAAGACATTACTGAGGTGAGGGCACAACAAGAAGGTAAAAAGTCAGAAAATTCCATCTCAAGCTTTTTCAAACTGATTTTCAAGCTACAAATTTAGCTATTGTTGAATATAACTTTGAAAAAAAAAGATATATATTCTTTTAGAAAATAATAAACCTTGAATATGTGAATTACTACAGTTAAACCTAGTATTATGCAAAAAAAACTTGTCTCAGGTTTTTGACAACCATTGAGAACACGTAACTACTTTAATGAGCACACGTAGCGCTTGGCGCATAGACGTAGGGTAATATTTATTTGTTCATCATAGCGCATATAACTATAATTATATTTGCAAACTCGTGTTACTAAGAAATGAACAGTAAATCCCTCCCCGGAAAAAGACTTACTTAGCCGGAAGTGGAAAGAACCACTTATTATAAAGGATTATTAACCTGAACTTGGGGATATTTCATAACTGCTTTAATGATTATGGGATTGATTATATATGTTTTTAAATATTGGTATTATAGGAAACATCAAACCCCAGAGGGAAGGATGTAAGAACCCCTGTCTGCACGAAACCATAATCTCTCGCAAAGAAATTAATTAATTTAAAAAAAAAGAACTTTTATCTGCAATCGCAGACAACGGTTGGCACTACGGGTGCATAAATATGAAAAAAAAAGAGTACGATAAATAGTGAAGCGAGTTCTTTTGCTATGACAGTAATAATACTTTTGATTGTAATTAAATTGGTATTTTGAGCGTTTTGTTAATTGAAAAAAAGAGTTATAACACATTTTAGTGTTCCTTTTTGAGAAATTTACTTTGAAAAAAAATGCTTTGTGTATATTTAAATTACTATATAGTGTTTTAAAATAGCTTATAAAACTTTAACCAAATGTATGTTTTGGTAAATGGTGTATCTAAGTTTTGTTACTTAACAATGCTTGTGTAAGTTTATTACACAATGCTTGTGTATATACTATGTTTTTAATTTATTTTAAATTTTAGCTAGTGACGTAATGTTATGTGTAAACGTTAGGCCTCAATGGAAAACGTCAATAATTTATAAGTAATCCGACATAAGTAAGATAATCAGTTTAGTATTTAAGTTTGAAAGAATAATCCCGCAAGGAACACAACTTTTCAATTTCTTAGGGATATTATTTTTCGAGTGATTAAAAAAAGTGGAGAAAGTAATTAAAGTAATTAACTTTCGAACGTATTGATATATACGAAAATATGAGTGTTTAATATGGTATTTTAAGTGTTTAATAATTAATGCTAATTTTAATATGTAAAGAATATAAATACAATTAAAATAAACCAGAAACGGAATGTTTCTGGTACATTGTGTTTAGAAAACGAGTAAGAAAATAATTAGCCTCTTACTTAACAAAAAAAAAATTATTTGTATATATTAGTGTATGATTTTTTTTCCTTATATATACAAACGTTAATGCTTTGTTTGTATGCTGATATCAATTTTTTTCTTTAGATCACAGACCTAGTTTTTTTTACAACCTATTTTTGGTAATTTTTTGCCGATATCAACCAAAGTTGGATGCAACTTCAGCCAATTTTGGTTCATGTATGATGCTAATTTAAACCAATTTCTGGTGCATTGCAAGAGCTTGTAGTTAGCATCTCCCAAGATAATCTTTGTATCCAGGACCGATACGTTTGCCTTGTCCGAAATCAACGTCAACAGAATCCAATAATAAGTGAGAATTTACTGCTAATTTATTGACTGAAAGTGAAGCTAAATCAGTAATCTTCAATGCTTAAGATGTATAAGCAAATGGCTTATAGCCTAAACATTCATTAAGTTAATGTAAAATGTGAAGAAAATGTAAAGTGTTGTGTTTAAAGAAATCTGTGGTTACAAAACAAATTGTTATATGTAATTTACCCAAGGCGTTTCTAAAACTAAATATAAACGGAAATATCAACCACACGGTAATATCAACCACGAAATATAAACCACATCACACAGATAAATTAAATTATTAATGGGAATTAAATTTAAACAAAAAAAAAATTCATGAAACTTTTCTAATATAAATCTAATTTAAGCAAAACCACTAATATTGTGTTTAACCCATATGGGGTCAAGTAAAACATAAGATGCATATGAATAGTATAAAAGAGCAATTGTCAGTCCTAGAGACAGAGAAAGAGAAACAAGGATGAATTTCAAATTGAAATCCTTCGACAAAAAAAGAACATGGCCAATATTGGACCAGAAACATGACCCTTAGGAAACCCATTGAGGGTAGATGCACATAATGACCCAAAGATGGCAGCATAATAGCTTTAAACGAAATTAATTTGTTTTAAAAGTAAAATATTGAGAATTGGGACAATTCTTCTTTAAATGGGGAGTATTGTGGTAAAGCTTTCTAATTTAGTTAATTATTAAATTAGTAAAAATATATATGACGCAAATATAAAGTTTTCAAAATACCACTTTTTAAGATAAGGATACAAATCGTGGAATGTGTGGGCTTTGAGGGAACTTGCTCGATAACCAATTTCCTGGCTATATGTATAAATTCACCAGAAGGATGTGGTTAGGTTTTTCATATATATACCCCGATTTTTTAGACTGAAGGCAGACTTTTGGCCTTGCCGGGTGAACCTCTGCCCGTTTGTTTTCTCATTAGAAATACCTTGGACTTTGTCTTATAATCGTAAGTGTCTAAGTATCTTATTTATATTTTATTGTTGTTTTATTGAGACTTGTGGGCTACTTGGACAGCCAGTCCCCGTAGCCAGAATATATCCGATTTTATTATATGGTAAATGAAGAAAAGTATTGTATTTTAGACGAACTCTCTACGATCTATTTTTATCCTCTCGAACATCCCCAATCGGTACGCCTCATTAGTTCGGTCGTAGCCTTAGGAACGCTACCAAAGTTCAATTACCATAGGGTCAGAGTTTATCTCCCCTATAAAGGGAGAATAAAGGCATCTACGACTACAACCCTCAAATAGCGCAAATAATAAAACTTCACAACATGCACGTGGCAAATTACTTAGTAATATGATAATTTTTAGACTGAGAGATGCTGTGGACGAAGTTTTAAGGGAAGAAAAGTGCGGTTTTATAAAAGGAAGAGGATGTGCCGACCAAATTTTCACTCTGAGGTTAATAGTTGAGCTGAGCCAGGGTTTTAAACACCTTTGGTTCTCAGTTTTATAGATTATGAGGAAGCGTTCCATTCTGTTGGTAGAAGAGAGTAGAAAGTTATCTAAAGGTCCCACGGGGACTTCATATTTGGGCATAGAGTCCCTAGGGAGAACACCTGTGCTGTCAGTCCCAATCCCACACCAAATATGGGCATGGAATCCCCAGGGAGAACACGTTTCCGAGAAATGTCTCAGGGCGAAGTTTATTAATGTCTTTGGAGTTCGTCCAAGAGAATTGTTTCCGGGTGAAGTTTATTAATGTCTGACAGGTGATGTCAAGGTTGATTGATTTGTCATGAAAGGGAAATTGTTTCCGGGCAAATGTTTTGATCTTAGAGATGAAGAGATTAACGCGGGAAAGGGTTTTCCAGTAATTTGAAATGTGACAGCACAGGAATGCCAAAAACAAAAGGAACACGTTGAAATTACGTTTAGGGGTTATTTGCGCGAAACCGTTTTAGACATTTTAGGGAATTATTTCGGCGAAACAGTTAGAGACATTTAAAAAGATGATTTTAGTAGAGGTTTTAGAAGAGGATTTGAGGGTGAAACTCTGTGGTCGTTATAATACACAAGTTCCATTTGAACAGTGTCGTGAGGTCCTCTACCCCAACCCCACAGGGCTCAGATCCCCATACCCCAACCCCAAAGGGCTGCGATACCCCAACCCCAACCCCGAAGGAAGCCCCCGGTCCCCAAAGGACCCCCGGGCGCCCCAAGGGCCCCCCGACCCCCAAAGGCCCCTGACCCCCCATTTTTTAATATTTTTTAATTTGCGCATTTTGGGACACAAAAGGGCCCCACCCCCCAACTTTTGACTCCCCCTCACAACATTAGTGTTTTGTCATGGTTTACCATGTCACAGTTACATTCTCTTGATTTGTCAAAGTTCATTTTGAATTTCATTTGTTGAAATGCAAGAGTTGGAATATTTCAGTAGTGTTTTGTCATCGTTTACCTTCTCACAGTTACATTCTCGTGATTTTTCAAAGTTTATTATGGATTTATTTCGTTAAAATGCAAAAGTTGGAATGTTTCAGTAGTGTTATGTTGTGGTTTACCATGTCATAGTTACATTCTCGTAATTTTTCAAAGTTTATATTGAATTTCTTTCGTTGAAATGCAAGAGTTGGAATATTTCAGTAGTGTCTTGTTGTGGTTTATCATGTCACAGTTACATTTTCTTGATTTTTCCAAGTTCATTTTGTATTTCATTCGTTGAAATGCAAGAGTTGGATTATTTCAGTAGTGTTTTATTGTGGTTTAGCTTCTCACAGTTACATTCTCGTGATTTTTCAAAGTTTATTTTGAATTTCTTTCGTTGAAATGCAAAAGTCGGAATGCGTCAGTAGTGTTTTGTTGTGGTTTATCATGTCACAGTCTCATTCTCTTGATTTTTCAAAGTTCATTTTGAATTTCTTTCATTGAAATGCATTAGTTGGAACATTTCAGTAGTGTTTTGTTGTAGTTTACCTTGTCAAAGTTACATTCTCGTGATTTTTCAAAGTTTATTTTGAATTTCATTCGTTGAAATGCAAGAGTTGGAATATTGCAGTAGTGTTTTGTTGTGGTTTACCTTGTCAAAGTTACATTTTCTTGATTTTTCAAAGTTCATTTCGGATTTCATTCGGTGAAATACAAGAATTGGATTAATTCTGTCGAGTTTTATCTTGGTTTACCATGTCACAACTACATTCTCGTAATTTTTTAAAGTTCATTTTAAATTTCTTCCTTGAAATGCAAGAGTTGGAATATTTCAGTAGTGTTTTGTCGTGGTTTACCTTGTCACAGTTACATTCTCTTGATTTTTCTAAGTTTATTTTGGATTTCTTTCGTCGAAATGCAAGACTTGGAATATTTCAGTAGTGTTTTGTTGGGGTTTACCTTGTCACAATTACATTCTCGTGATTTTTCAAAGTTTATTTTGAATTTCTTTCGTTGAATTTCAAGTTTGAATATTTCAGTAGTGTTTTGTTGTGGTTTATCGTGTCACAGTTACATTCTCTTGATTTTTCAAAGTTCATTTTGAATTTCTTTCGTTGAAATGCAAGAGTTGGAATATTTCAGTAGTGTTTTGTTATGTTTTACCATCTCACAGTTACATTCTCGTGATTTTTCAAAGTTTATTTTGAATTTCTTTCGTTGAAATGCAAAAGTTGGAATACTTCAGTAGTGTTTTGTTGTGGTTTATCGTGTCACAGTTACATTGTCTTGATTTTCACCGTTCATTGCGGATTTCTTTCATTGAAATACGAGAGTTGGAATATTTCAGTAGTGTCTTGTTGTATTTTACCTTGTCGCATTTACATTTTCTTGATTTTTCAAAGTTCATTTTGAATTTCTTTCGTTGAAATGCATGAGTTGGAATAATTCAATAGTGTTTTGTCGTGGTTTACCCTGTCACACTTTCATTCTCTTGATTTTTGAAAGTTCATTTTGAATTTCTTTCATTGAAATGCATGAGTTGGAACATTTCAGTAGTGTTTTGTCGTGGTTTACCTTGTCACAGTTACATTCTCGTGATTTTTCAAAGCTCATTGTGGATTTATTTCATTGACATGCAAGAGTTGGAATATTTTAGTAATGTTTTGTTGTAGTTTACCATGTCTCAGTTACATTTTCGTGATTTTTCAAAGTTCATTTTGTATTTCTTTCGTTGAAATGCAAGAGTTGGAATAATTCAGTAGTGTTTTGTCGTGGTTTACCCTGTCACACTTTCATTCTGTTGATTTTTCAAAGTTCATTTTTAATTTCTTTCATTGAAATGCATGAGTTGGAACATTTCAGTAGTGTTTTATTGTGGTTTACCATGTCGCAGTTACATTCTCTTAATTTTTCAAAGTTCATTTTGAATTTATTTCGTTAAAATGAAAGAGTTGGAATATTTCAGTAGTGTTTTGTCATGATTTACCTTGTCACAGTTACATTCTCTTGATTTTTCAAAGTTCATTTTTATTTTTTTCATTGAAATGCAAGAGTTGGATTATTTCAGTAGTGTTTTGTCATGATTTAACTTGTCACAGTTACATTCTCTTGATTTTTCAAAGTTAATTTTGAATTTCTATCGTTGAAATGCATGAGTTGGAATAATTCAGTAGTGTTTTGTCGTGGTTTACCCTGTCACACTTTCGTTCCCTTGATTTGTCAAAGTTAATTTTGGATTTCTTTCTTTGAAATGCAAGAGTTGGAATAATTCAGTAGTGTTTTGTAGTGGTTTACCTTGTCAAAATTACATTCTCTTAATTTTTCAAAGTTCATTTTGGATTTCTTTCATTGAAATGCATGAGTTGGAACATTTCAGTAGTGTTTTGTCATGGTTTACTTTGTTACAGTTACATTCTCGTGATTTTTCAAAGTTCATTTTGAATTTTTTTCTTTGAAATGCAAGATTTGTAATATTTCAGTAGTGTTTTGTTGTGGTTTATCGTGTCACAGTTACATTCTCTTGATTTTCCAAAGTTCATTTTGATTTTTTTCATTGAAATGCTAGAGTTGGATTATTTCAGTAGAGTTTTATCGTGGTTTACCTTGTCACAGCTACATTCTCTTGATTTTTCAAAGTTCATTTTGGATTTCTTTAGTTGTAATACAAGAGTTGGAATATTTCGGTAGTGTTTTTTCATGATTTACCATGTCACAGTTACATTCTCTTTATTTTTCAAAGTTTATTTTGGATTTCTTTCGTTGAAATGCAAGAGTTGGAATAATTCAGTAGTGTTTTGTCGTGTTTTACCCTGTCACACTTTCATTCTCTTGATTTTTCAAAGTTCATTTGAATTTATTTAATTGAAAAACAAGAGTTGATTTATTTCAGTAGTGTATTGTCGTGGTTTATCATGATACAGTTACATTCTCATAATTTTTTAAAGTTCTTTTGAATTTCTTCCATTGAAATGCAAGAGTTGGATTATTTCAGTAGTGTTTTGTCATGATTTACCATTTCAAAGTTACATTCTCTCGATTTTTCAAAGTTCATTTTCAAATTTGTTCATTGAAATGTAAGAGTTGGATTATTTCAGTAGTGTTTCGTCGTGGTTTACCATGTCATAGTTACATTCTCGTGATTTTTCAAAGTTCATTTTTAATTTCTTTCGTTGAAATGCAAGAGTTTGAATATTTCAGTAGTGTTTTGTTGTGGTTTATCGTGTCACAGTTACATTCTCTTGATTTTTCAAAGTTCATTTTGATTTTTTTATTGAAATGCAAGAGTTGGATTATTTCAATAGTATTTTATCGTGGTTTACCGCGTCACAGCAACATTCTCATCATTTGTCAACGTTCATTTTGGATTTCTTTCGTTGAAAAACAAGAGTCGTGATAATTCCTCAGTGCTTTGTAGTGGTCTACCTTGTCACACTTTGATTCTCCTGACTTTTCAAAGTTCATTTGAATTTCTTTCATTGAAATGCAAGAGTTGGATTATTTCAGTAGTGTATTGTCGTGGATTACCATGTCGCAGTTACATTCTCTTAATTTTTCAAAGTTTTTTTTTAATTTCTTTCGTTGAAAAGCAAGAGTTAGAATATTTCATTAGTGTTTTATCGTGGTTTACCATGATACAGTTACATTCTCTCGATTTTTCAAAGTTCTTTTGAATTTATCCTAGATGAAAGTGTGAGCAAAATGAATGAAGTTTTAGAGGTTTTGCGAGTTCAGGGTGCTAGTATTGGTTTGAAAATTAATGTTAGGAAGACCAAGTCACTAAGGCTAGGAATAAGTGAAGATGAAAACGTGACGTTGGGTAATGAAAAGATTGATCAGGTGGGCAGTTTCACTTACCTTGGTAGTATTATTAGTAAAGATGGTGGGAGCAGTGAAGATGTTAAAAATAGAATAGCCAAGGCTCAGGGTGTTTTTTCACAGTTAAAAAAAGTCTGGAAGAATAGGAAGATAAGTCTGCAAACCAAGAGTAGAATATTAGAAGCTACAGTGATGACAGTGACACATGCATGGACGCATGAATCGGAGATTAGATTAGAATCGGAGCATGGACGCTCCGAAAAGCGCATGAAGATTTGCTAGATGTTTTCCAGAGAAATTGCTTAAGGATTGTTCTGGGTACCCGGCTGACTGACCGTATTTCAAACAATAGGCTATACGAAAAATGTGGTTCAATACCGCTTTCTAGGTCTATAATGAAAGAAAGGTTGAGGTGGTTAGGGCATGTTGTTCGGATGAAGGATGACAGATTGCCGAAGATTGTTCTTTTCGGCCAACCATCTAGGGCTAAACGGAAAGCAGGTCGTCCCCGTCTGGGTTGGGAGGACGTCATAAAGAAAGATATAAAGGAAATGGGAACTTCGTGGGCGGGTGTAAAAAGGGAGGCTTTGAATAGATTGGGGTGGAGCAGGAGCGTGCGTAGCTGTGTTGGCCTCAGGCGGCTTGGTGCTGCGATGAGTTGTTAGTAGTAGTAGTAGTAGTCTTTCATTGAAATGCAAGAGTTGGGTTATTTCAGTAGTGTTTTGTCATGATTTACCGTTTCACAGTTACATTCTCTTGATTTTTCAAAGTTCATTATCGATTTCTTTCGTTGAAATGCACGAGTTGGATTATTTCAGTAGTGTTTTGTTGTGGTTTACCTTGTCACAGTTACATTTTCTTGATTTTTCAAAGTTCATTTTGAATTTCTTTCATTGAAATGCAAGAGTTCTATTATTTCAGTAGTTTTTTGTTGTGGTTTACCTTGTCACAGTTACATTCTATTGATTTTCAAAGTTCATTGTGGATTCCTTTCATTGAAATGCAGGAGATGGATTATTTCAGTAGTGTTTTGTCATGGTTTACCTTGTCGCAGTTACATTCTCTTGATTGTTCAAAGTTCTTTTGAATTTCTTTCATTGAAATGCAAGAGTTGGATTATTTCAGTAGTGTTTTGTCATGATTTACCATTTCACAGTTACATTCTCTTGATTTTTCAAAGTTCATTTTCGAATTTTTTCGTTGAAATGTAAAAGTTGGATTATTTCAATAGTATTTCTACAGGGTTTTACCTTGAGTGTTTTGTCGTGGTTTACCCTGTCACACTTTCATTCTCTTGATTTTTCAAAGTTCATTTGAATTTCTTTCATTGAAATGCAAGAGTTGGATTATTTCAGTAGTGTATTGTCGTGGTTTACCATGCCGCAGTTACACTCTCTTAATTTTTCAAAGTTAATTTTTGAATTTCTCTCGTTGCAATACAAGCGTTAGAATAATTCTGTAGTGTTTTGTCGCGTTTTACTCTGATATAGTTTCAATCTCTCGATATTGTAAACTTCTTTTGAATTTCTTTCATTGAAATGCAAGAGTTGGATAATTTAATAAGTGTTTTTTCATGATTAAACATTTCACAGTTTCATTCTCTTGATTTTTCAAAATTCATTTTCGATTTCTTTCGTTGAAATGCACGAGTTGGATTATTTCAGTAGTGTTTTGTCATGATTTACCTTGTCACAGTTACATTCTCTTAATTTTTCAAAGTTCATTTTGAATTTCTATCGTTGAAAAGCAAGAGTTGGAATATTTCAGTATTGTTTTGTTGTGGTTTACCTTGTCACAGTTACATTTTCTTGATTTTTCAAAGTTCATCTTGAATTTCCTTCATTGAAATGCAAGAGTTGGATTATTTCAGTAGTGTTTTGTCGTGGTTTACCTTGTCACAGTTACATTCTCTTGATTTTCAAAGTTTATTGTGGATTTTTTTCTTTGAAATGCAAGAGTTGAATTATTTCGGTAGTGTTTTGTCATGGTTTACCTTGTCGCAGTTACATTCTCTTGATTTTCAAAGTTTATTGTGGATTTCTTTAGTTGAAATGCAAGAGTTTGAATATTTCAGTAGTGTTTTGTTATAGATTACCTTGTCGCAGTTATTTTTACTTGATTCTTCAAAGTTTAAATTGAATTCCATTCCTTGAAATGCAATAGTTGGGATATTTCAGTAGTTTTTTTTCGTGGCTTACCTTGTCACTGTTACATTTTCTTAATTTTTCAAAGTTAATTGTGGATTTATTTCATTGAAATGCATGAGTTGGAATATTTCAGTAGTGTTTTGTCCTGCTTTACCCTGTCACACTTTCATTCTCTTAATTTTTCAAAGTTCAATTTGAATTTTTTTCGATGAAATGAAAGAGTTGGAATATTTCAATAGTGTTTTGATATGGTTTACCTTGTCACAATTACATTCTCTTGATTTTTCAAAGTTCATTTTGAATTTCTTTCATTGAAATGCAAGAGTTGGAATATTTCACTAGTGTTTTGTCATGGTTTACCATGCCACAGTTACATTCTCTTGATTTTTCAAAGTTCATTTTGAATTTCTTTCGTTGAAATGATAGAGTTGGAATATTTCAGTAGTGTTTTGTTGTGGTTTACCTTATCACAGTTACATTCTCCTAGTTTTTCAAAGTTCATTTTGAATTTCTATCAGTGAAATGCAAGATTTGGAATATTTCAGTAGTGTTTTGTCGTGGTTTACCTTGTCACAGTTACATTCTTTTAATTTCTCAAACTTCATTTTTGATTTCTTACTATGAAATGAAAGAGTAATATTTCAATAGTGTTTTGTCGTGGTTTACCTTGTCATATTTAAATTCTTTTAATTTTTCAAAGCTTATTTTGGATTTCTATAGTTGAAATGAAAGAGTTGGAATATTTCAGTAGTGTTTTGTTATGGTTTACCTTGTCACAGTTACATTTTCTTGATTTTTCAAAGTTCATTTTGGATTTCATTCATTGAAATGCAAGAATTGGAATATTTCAGTAGCGTTTTGTCATGGTTTACCTTGTCACAGTTACATTATCTTGATTTTTCAAAGTTCATTTTGAATTTCTTTTCGTTGAAATGCAAGAGTTGGAATATTTCAGTAGTGTTTTGCTGTGGTTTACATTGTCACAGTTACATTCTCTTAATTTTTCAAGTTCATTTTGGATTTCTTTCATTGAAATGAACGAGTTGGAATATTTCAGTAGTTTTTTGTCAGGGTTAAACATGTCACATTTGTATTTTTTTAATTTTTCATAGTTCATTCTGAATTTCTTTTCGTTAAAATGCAAGAGTTGGAATTGCCAGAGTTGAGGTATATTTATTCTTAAAAGTTCATTTTGGATTTCCTTAGTTGATATATGATTTGTTGGGCTTTACCTTGACACAGTTATATTTTCTTGATTTTTGTTAGGTTAGGTTACGCTAGATCAAGTTAGGTTATGTTAAGTTAAGTTAGGTTAGGTTAGGTTAGCCTACGTACCCACGCGTACGTAGGCTAACCTAACTTAACCTTACCTAACTTGATCTAGCCTAACCTAACCTAACAAAAATCAAGAAAATGTAACTGTGTCAAGGTAAAGCACAACAAAACATATTTCAACGAAAGAAATCCACAATTAACTTTGAAAAATCAAAAGAATGTAACTGTGACAATTCCAACTCTTGCATTTCATCAAAAAGAATTTCAAAATGAACTTTGAAAAATTAAGAGAATGTAACTGTGACAAGGTAAACCATGACAAAACACTACTGAAATATTCCAACTCGTGCATTTCAATGAAAGAAATCCAAAATGAACACTAATACACTACTGAAATAATCCAACTCTTGCATTTCAATGAAAGAAATTCAAATGAACTTTGAAAAATTAAGAGAATGTAACTGTGACAAGGTAAACCACAGCAAAACACTACTGAAATATTCCAACTCTTGTATTTCAACGAAAAGAAATTCAAAATGAACTTCGAAAAATCAAGAGAATGTAACTCTGACAAGGTAAACCATGACAAAACACTACTGAAATATTTCAAATCTTGCATTTCAATGAAAGAAATTCAAAATAAACTTTGAAAAATCAAGAAAATGTAACTGTGATAAGGTAAACCATAACAAAACACTACTGAAACATTCTAACTCTTGCATTTTAAAGAAAGAAATCCAAAATGAACTTTGAAAAATTAAGAGTATGTAAGTGTGACAAGTTAAACCATGAGAAAACACTATTGAAATATTCCAACTCTTTCATTTCATCGAAAGAAATTCAAAATGTACTTTGAAAAATTAAGAGAATGAAGCTGCGACAAGGTAAACCACGACAAAACACTACTGAAATATTCCAACTCTTGCATTTCAATAATAGAAATTCAAAATGAACTTTGAAAAATTAGGAGAATGTAACTGTGATAAGGTAAACCACAACAAAACACTACTGAAATATTCCAACTCTTGCATTTCAACGAAAGAAATTCAAAATGAACTTTGAAAAATCAAGAGAATGTAACTGATACATGGTAAACCATGACAAAACACTAGTGAAATATTCCAACTCTTGCATTTCAATGAAAGAAATTCAAAATGAACTTTGAAAAATCAAGAGAATGTAATTGTGACAAGGTAAACCATATCAAAACACTACTGAAATATTCCAACTCTTGCATTTCACCGAAATAAATTCAAAATGAACTTCGAAAAAACAAGAAAATGTAACTGTGACAAGGTAAACCACAAAAAAACACTATTGAAATAGTCCAATTATGGCATATCAACGAAATAAATTTAAAAAAATCTTTTAAAAATTAAGATAATGTAACTTTTTGAAAGTAAACAACCACAAAACACTACTGAATTATGCAAAGTCTTTTATTTCAACGAAAGAAAAACAAAACGAAGTTTGAAAAATTAAGAAAATATAAGTGTGACATAGTAAACCATGACAAAACACTACTGAAATAATCCAACTCTTGCATTTCAATGAAAGTAATTCAAAAGAACTTTGAAAAATCGAGAGAATGTAACTGTATGATGGTAAACCACGACAAAACACTACTTAATTTTTCCAACTCTTGTTTTGCAACTAATTAAATTCAAAATGATCTTTGAAAAGTTAAGAGAATGTAACCGCTAAAATATGAACCACGACAGTACCCTACTGAATTAATCCGGTTCTTCCATTTCAATGAAAGAAATTCAAAGTGAACTTTGAAAAATCACGAGAATGAAAGTGTGACAGGGTAACCACGACAAAACACTACTGAATTATTCCAACTCTTGCATTTCAACGAAAGAAATCCAAAATAAACTTTGAAAAATCAAGAGAATGTAGCTGTGACAAGGTAAACCACGATAAAACACTGTTGAAATAATCCAACTCTTGCATTTCAATGAAAAAATCAAAATGAAATTTGAAAAATCACGAGAATGTAACTATGACATGTAAACCACGATGAAACACTACTGAAATAATCCAACTGTTGCATTTCAACGAAAAAATTCAAAAATGAACTTTGAAAAATCAAGAGAATGTAACTTTGAAATGGTAAATCATGACAAAACACTACTGTAATATTCCAACTCTTGCATTTCAATGAAAGAAATTCAAAAAAACTTTGAAAAATCGAGAGAATGTAACTTTGAAATGGTAAACCACGACAAAACACTACTGAAATATTCCAACGCTTGTTTTTCAACAAAAGAAATGCAAAATTAACTTTGAAAAATTAAGATAATGTAGCTGTATCAAGGTAAACCATGACTATACACTACTGAAATAAATCAACTCTTGTATTTCAATTAAAGAAATTCAAATGAACTTTGAAAAATCAAGAGAATAAAAGTGTTACAGGATAAACCAATACCAAACTCTACTGAATTATTCCAACTCTTGCATTTCAACGAAAAAAAATCCAAAATGAACTTTGAAAAATCAAGAGAATGTAGTTGAGACATGGTAAACCACAATAAAACATTTCCGAAATAATCCAACTCTTGCATTTCAATGAGAAAAATCCAAAATGAACTTTGAAAAATCAAGAGAATGTAGCTGTGACAAGGTAAACCACGATAAAATACTACTGAACTAATCCAACTCTTGCATTTCAATGAAAAAAATCAAAATGAACTTTGAAAAATCAAGAGAATGTAACTGTGACAAGATAAACCACAACAAAACACTACTGAAATATTCCAACTCTTGCATTTCAACGAAAGAAATTCAAAATGAACTTTGAAAAATCACGAGAATGTAACTGTGACAAGGTAAACCACGACAAAACACTACTAAATGTTCCAGCTCATGCATTTCAATGAAAAAAATTCAAAATGAACTTTGAAAAATCAAGAGAATGTAATTGCGACAAGGTAAACCACAACAAAACACTACTGAAATATTCCAACTCTTGCATTTCAACGAAAGAAATTCAAAATGAACTTTGACAAATCAATGGAACGAAAGTGTGACAGGGTAAACCTCGACAAAACACTACTGAATTATTCCAACTCATGCACTTTAACGAAAGAAATCCAAAAATGAACTTTGAAAAATCAAGAGAATGTAACTGTGAAAAGGTAAATCTTGACAAAACACTACTGAAATAATCCAACTCTTGCATTTCAATGAAAAAAATCAAAATGAACTTTGAAAAATTAAGAGAATGTAACTGTGACACGGTAAATCATGACAAAACACTACTGAAATATTCCAACTCTTGCATTTCAACGAAAGAAATTCAAAATGAACTTTGAAAAATTAAGAGAATGTAACTGCCACATGGTAAACCACAATAAAACACTACTGAAATGTTCCAATTCATGCATTTCAATGAAAGAAATTCAAAATGAACTTTGAAAAATCACGAGAATGTAACTGTGAAAAGGTAAACCACGACAAAACACTACTGAAATGTTCCAACTCATGCATTTCAATGAAAGAAATTCAAAATGAACTTTGAAAAATCAAGAGAATGAACGTTTGACAGGGTAAACCTCGACAAAACAGTACTGAATTATTCCAACTCTTGAATTTCAACGAAAGAAATCCAAAATGAACTTTGAAAAATCAAGAAAATGTAACTGCGACAAGGTAAACTACAACAAGACACTACTGAAATATTCCAACTCTTGTATTTCAATGAAAGAAATCCGCAATGAACTTTGAAAAATCACGAGAATGTAACTGTGACAAGGTAAACCACGACAAAACACTACTGAAATATTCCAACTCTTGTATTTCAACGAAAGAAATTCAAAATGAACTTTGAAAAATCAAGAGAATGTAACTGTGACATGGTAAACCATGACAGAACACTCCGGTTGTGAGGGGGAGTCAAAAGCTGGGGGTGGGGCCCATGTGTGTCCCAAAATGCGCAAATTAAAAAATATTAAAAAATGGGGGCTCCGGGGCCTTTGGGGGTCCGGGGGCCATTTGGGAGCCCGGGGGACCTTTGGGGACCGGGGGCTTCCTTCGGGGCTGGGGTCGGGGGATCGGAGCCGTTTGGGATTTGGGTAGGGGGATCGGAGCCCTTTGGGGTTGGGATAGAAGACCTCACGACACTGTTCAATTGGAAGTTGTGTAATATAACGACCACAGAGTTTCACCCTCAAATCCTCTTCTAAAACCTCTTCTAAAATCATCTTTTTAAATATCTCTAACTGTTTTGCCGACATATTTCCCTAAAATGTCTAAAACGGTTTCGCCCAAATTATCCCTAAACGTAATTTCAGCGTGTTCCTTTTCATTTTGGCATCTCTGCGCTGTCAGATTTGAAATTACTAGAAAACCTTACCCGCGTTAATCTCTTCATCTCTAAGATCAAAACATTCGCCCGGAAAAAATTCCCTTTTCATGACGAATCTATCAACCTTGACATCACCTGTCAGACATTGATAAACTTCACCCGGAAACAATTCTCTTGGACGAAATCCAAAGATATTAATACAATTCGCCCAGAAACATTTCTCGGAAACGTGTTCTCCCTGGGGATTCCATGCCCATATTTGGTGTGAAATTGGGACTGACAGCACAGGTGTTCTCCCTAGGGACTCTATGCCCAAATATGGAGTCCCCGTGGGACCTTTAGATAGATTTCTACTGAAGAGCCTTAGCAAAGATTTTATCCTTGTATGGTATACCAGACAAATACATTAAAGTGATTAGTTCTATATACGAGGATAACACTGCTACGGTTAAGGTAGAAAATAAGGTGAGCAGCGGGTTTTGTATTAAGTCAGAAGTTAAGCAGGGTTGTGTTTTACCCCCCCCCCCCTTTGTATGGATTATTTTCATGGACTTTGTCTTAAGGAGCACAGGAAAGGTAGTGGGAGACCACGGAATCAAATTGGGAGTAAAGTCTCGTTTACTTTTTACAAGAAACTTTTTTTAAAGTTTTCCTGGAGATTATGCTGATGATTTAAGCATCCTAGATGAAAGTGTGAGCCAATTGAATGAGCTTTTAGAGATTTTGTGAATTCAGTGTGCTAGAATAGGCTTGAAAATTAATGTTAAGAAGATAATTGAAAATGAAAGGGTAACGTTGGGTAATGAAAAGATTGATCAGATGGGCAGATTCACTTACCTTGGTAGTATTATAGTAAAGACGGTTGGAGCAGTGAAAATGTTAAAAGTAGAACAGCCTAGGCTCAGGGTGTTTTTTCACAGTTAAAAAAAAAAAGTTTGGGAGAAAAGGAAGATGAGTCTGCAGACAAAGATTAGAATATAAGAAGCTACAATGATGACTGGTCAAATATGGCTCTGAAGCATGCGTGAAAAGCAGATGAACATTTGCTAGATGTTTTCCGGAAAAACTGCTTACGGATTGTTCTGGGTACCTCATTGGCTAACCATATTTCAAACAGTAGGCTGTATGAAAAATGTGATTCAATTCTGCTCTCTAGGGTTATAATGAAAGAAAGGTTGAGGTGGCTAGGGCACGTTCTGCGGATGAAGGATGACAAGATTGTCGAAGATTATCCTTTTCGGTCAGCCGTCTAGGGCTAAACAGAAAGCAGTTTGTCCACGTCTGGGGTGGGAGGACGTCATAAAGAAAGATTTAAAGGAAATGGGAGCCTCCTGGGAGGGTGTAAAAAGGGAGGCTTTGAATAGATTGGGTTGGAGGAGGAGCGTGCGTAGCTGTGTTGGCCATATGCGGCTTGGTGCTGCGGTGAGTTGTTAGTAGTAGTAGTGCATTTTAAATAGCTTAAGCACGTGCCGCTATATAAACGAGTACACTGCGTAATTATTTTTTCAGAAAGGTCTTTCAGACAAAAAATATACGTTTATTCTTGTACTGAGGTGAATTATATTTTATTTGTATCAACTAGCTCCTTAATAATGTCCGGTTTTCAAATGAAAATTAAAGGAATTAGTCATCGAAGTTAAAAGTGCTAAATAGCATTATGTGTAATTAAAAGAAAAGAAACAGGGCCAGATTGCCGTTGTAGACAAATAAGACTTCAAGTCCCTTTATAATAAAAATTACAAAAAAACAAGTTTTTTCAACTGAAAGTAATGAGCAACATCAAAACTGAAAACGAACAAAAATTATTATGTATATGACGAGGAATCCCCCCTCCTCAATACCTTGTTCTTTACGCTAAAGTTTTTTTTTAGAACATTTAAAAAAAAGCTTATTATTCTAATTAAAAGGTCCCTGTGTTCCAGGAGTCGTTTGTAAGGAATTGGGACAAAATGTCAACTTTGGTGTAAAGAACGAGGTATTGAGAAGGGGTTATCCCCCCTCATTTACGTAATAATATCTGTTCCTTTTAAGTGTAGATGTTACTCCTTACTTTTAGTTGAAAAAAAATTATTTTTTTAAAATTAAATTTCTGATCGTTTTTAAACAATACCGGGAAATATGGCTCCTCCTCCATTGAAAATTGCTTCTCCCCGTGAAAAATCCTTCCATTGAAAGTTATTCCCGCGTAAAAAAAAACCTCCCTCTGCCAATAAAAATTCTCCCAGCCAATTCCATTCTAGCTGAAAATGTTTCCCGTAAAATTTCTTGCGGAGGGTTCGTATTGAAAATTTTTCTTTGAGCACTTTCATTTGAAAAAGGCTTTCATTTGAAAATATTGTTTTTACAATCACGTCAGGAATCCTCTCCTCCCTGAAGAAGTTTTCCCACGAATACCCCACCTCCAAGTAGGTAGTTGGTCCTGCAGAAGATTCCCTCTGTAGAATTTATCCCGTGGAAAACTCCCCCACGAAAAATTTTTCCCGTGAAAAAACTTCTCCCTACGATAAGATATTCTAGACAAGTCCAACCTGGTAAAAACTTCCCCCTGGACAATTCCCTTAAAAGTAAGATTGTAAGATTAAAAGTAAGATGAAAGTAAGATTAATAAAAAGAAATTCGTATAGGAATTCTGTCAAATTGCCAGTGTAAAATTTCCCATGGAAAGTTCAACCCCCGAAAACTTCTTTCCCCATGAAAAATTCTCCCCGTGAAAAATCCCCCAAGCCGAAAATTCACCCACCGCACTCGATAAATGTATGAATACTGTCCAATGACAAATACTACCGTATACATAAACAATAGGCAAATTTTATAAATTAAAGACCATTCCCCAGGGGCTGTTGGGGGGTAATATTACCTTCAATGGCATAGTTATTGGAATTTTCAACTATGCTGAACAAAATGGTCATCCCAAAATTTTGATCAGACGACTTTGAGGAAAACAGGGTAGAGAGAGGGGGGCTATTCGCCCTCCAATCTTTTTGGTCACTTAAAAATGGCACTAAAACTTTGAATTTCCGTTTGAATGAACCCTTCTCGGATATTCTAAGCCTATTGCTTCGATGTGCTCACCCCTGGGGAAAAAACCAACAACAAATAAAAACGCATCCCTGATCTTTCTTCTGGCAAAAAATATAAAATTCCACATTTTTGCACATGGGAGCTTGAAACTTCTGCAATAAGGTTTTCGAATAAGCTGAATTCGATGATGTTATTTTCATTAAGATCCCTTGACTCTTAGGGGGCGTTTCCCCCTTTTTTATAAAAGTCAAGCAAATGTTCTCTGGCTCGTAGCTTTTAGTGGGCTACAATAAACTTAATAAATGTTATATATTTGGAATCAGCATAACAAGCCAATTTTTAATATATCCATATCAATATTCTGATTTTTAGAGTTTCGGTTACTGTTGAGCCCCGTCGCTCCTTACTTATAGTTCATTAACACGAACTTTTGATGGTTTCTACGAAACCATCATGATGGTTTCTACGAAACCATCAAACTTTTGATGGTTTCTACGAAACCATTTGATGGTTAACACGAAGTTTGATGGTTTCTACGAGCTGTTTGATATTCAAAAATGAATTTTTCCCTCGAAAACACAACGAAAAGTTTTTTTTCCAAATCTAGTAATAAAAATTTTCCATAAAAAAAACTCTTCGTTTCAGCTTTAATTTTTCGACTCCATGCTTTTCTTATGACTCAAATCTGCTTTAAGGATATATCTTGTAAAACTATGGTATAAGAAATGCTTTGTATACATTTACTATATGCATGATATGTATGGCGTTGACATTGTTGGGCACTTATATTTTACATTCTGTAATATTTAATTAAATTAAAAAAACTAGTTTTTTTTCAACTGAAAGTAAGGAACAACATTAAAAATTAAAACGAACAGAAATTATTACATGTATGAAGGGGATTGTCTCCTCCTCAACAGCTTCCTCTTTACGCTAAGGCTTTTTCATACTTTAAAAAAAGCTTCCTATTGCTCTGATTGAACGACCCTTGTGTTTCAGGAGTCCTTCTTAAGGAATTGGGACAAAATTAAAACTTAAGCCTAAAGAGCGAGGTGATGAGGAGGGTGAATCCCGGTGAAAATTTACCCCGGAAAATTACCCTTAACAATTCCACGCGTAAAATTGAGAGGGAAAAGAGAAAGCAAGACATTTAAAAATAATTTTGTATAGGATTTCTGGCCGATTCCCCAGTGCATAATTTCACCTGAAAATTTCACCCCCTGGAAACTTTTCTCCCCATACAAAATTCCCCCATGGAAAAACACCCATAAAAAATATCGCCCCCCACCAGAAAATATATACATACTTCACAATAACAAATACTCTGTGTAAAAAAGGGCACATTTTGTGACTTAAAGACCTTTCCCCTGGAGCTTTGGGGTGGGGGTATGTTATATCTAAAAGCATAATTATTTGGCCTTTCAACTATGATGAGCAAAATGGCTATCTCAAATTATGATCGGACAACTTTGGGAAAAAAGGGGCGGGGAGGGGGCCAGGCTGCCCTCCAATCTTTTTGGTCACTTTAAAAGAGCACTAGAACTTTAAATTTCGAGCACTCTCACGATATCCAAAGATCACTGGTCGATACGATCATCCCTGGGGAAAAAAAAATAAAACACGCATCCGTGATCTTTCTTCTGCCAAAAAATGTAAAATTCCACACTTTTGTAGATAGGAGCTTCAAACTACTACAGAAGGATTTTGTGACACGCTAAATCTGACGGTGGGATTTTCATTAAGATTCTAATACCTTTAGGGGGTGTTTCCCTTTTTTTCAAAAATCAGGTAAACTTTCTCAGGCTTGTAGCCTTTAACCGGTAAGACTAAACCCTATGAAACTTATAAAAACTTATACAATTAAAATCAACATAATGAGCCGATTCTTTTGATTTAAGTAGGAGGGACCTAATGACTCCGAGGCTAACATAATTTATTGATGGTTTATTGATCCACGAAGGGGACAGATTTCTGAGAACTTGATTTACATAAACGAAGGGGAGAGGATTTCTGAGAAATTGATTACATAATCGACGGGGAATTATTGATCAACGAAGGAGAATTAAGAAACAATATGGCTTCTCTGATCTTTAGGTCTGAAATATAAATTACTATTCTATTTTTAAATATGGCTTCTCAGGTCCTTAGGTCTGAGAGATAAATATTAATATTCTACCGAAACTAACATAATTTATGCATGGTTTATTGATCCAAGAAGGGGACAGATTTCTGAGAACTTGATTTACATAAACGAAAGGGAGAGGATTTCTCAGAAATTAATTTACATAATTGACGGGGAATTATTGATCAACGAAGGGGAATTAAGGAACAATATGGCTTCTCTGATCTTTAGGTCTGAGAGATAATTTAATATTCTATTTTTAAATATAGCTTCTCAGGTCTTTAGGTCTGAGAGATAAATATTAATATTCTATCGAAGCCATAATTGTGTAAGTAGGACGAGATCAAGACAGATTGAATTTATTTAACGCGGGAAATGGTTTCCTGGGAATTTCAAATTTGACAGCGCAGGGATGCCGAAACAAAGGAACACGCAGAAATTACTTTTAGGGGATTATTTGGGTGAAACAGTTTGAGACATTTTAGGAATTTTTTGGGCGAAACAGTTTGAGAAATTTTAGAAGATGATTTGGGGTGAAACTCTGTGGTCGTTATAATACACAAATTCCATTTGAACAATGTTGTAAGGTCCCCTACCCCAACCCCAAAGGATCCCCCTACCCCCGGGCCCCCAAAGGGGCCCCTCCCCCCGGGTCCCATTTTTTTACACTTTTTTTTGAATTTTTTTTAACATAGTGTTTTTTAAACTTTTTTTACATCTCGTCATGGTTTACCTTGTCACTGTTACATTCTAAAGATTTTTCAAAGTTCACTTTTGATTTCTTTCGTTGAAATGTAAAAGTTGGAATATTTCTTTAGTGTTTTGTCGTGGTTTACCTTGCCACTGTTACATTCTATTGATGTTTCAAAGTTCATTGTGGATATTTTTTTGTTAAAATGTAAGAGTTGGAATATCTCACTAGTGTTTCTCGTGGTTTACCTTATCGCTGTTACATTCTCTTGTTGTGTTTAAGAGTTGGAATATTTCAGTAGTGTTTTGTCGTGGTTTACGTTGTCACTGTTACATTCTCTTGATTTTTCAAAGTTTATTTTGGATTTCTTTCGTTGAAATGTAGGAGTTGGAATATTTCAGTAGTCTTTTGTCATGGTTTACCTTGTCACTGTTACATTCTGAAGATGTTTCAAAGTTCATTTTAGATTTTTTTTTGAAATGTAAGAGTTGGTATATTTCAGTAGTGCTTTTTCGTGGTTTACCTTGTCACTGTTACATTCTCTTGATGTTTCAAAGTTCATTTTGGATTTTTCCCGTTGAA
The DNA here is from genome assembly GCF_049724085.1 of Artemia sp. Qi Xiang Cuo. Classification (NCBI taxonomy): domain Eukaryota; kingdom Metazoa; phylum Arthropoda; class Branchiopoda; order Anostraca; family Artemiidae; genus Artemia; species Artemia sp. Qi Xiang Cuo. The sequence continues at coordinate 15,345,270 of NC_142797.1, read as the reverse complement.
ATGTAAGAGTTGGAATATTTCAGTAGTGTTTCGTCGTGGTTTACCATGTCACTGTTACATTCTGAAGATGTTTCAAAAGTTCATTTTGGATATTTTTCGTTGAATTGTAAGAGTTGGAATATTTCAGTAGTGTTTTGTCGTGGTTTACCGTGTCACTGTTACATTCTCTTGACGTTTCAAAGTTCATTTTAGATTTTTTTTTCCTTGAAGTGTAAGTGTTGGAATATTTCAGTAGTATTTTGTCGTGGTTTAACTTGTCACTGTTACATTCTCTTCATTTTTCAAAGTTCATTTTGGATTTCTTTCGTTGAAACGTAAGAGTTGGAATATTTCAGTAGTGTCTGTGATGATTTACCTTCTCATTGTTACATTCTGAAGATGTTTCAAAGTTCATTTTTGATTTTTTTTTTCGTTGAACTGTAAGAGTTAAAATATTTCAGTACTTTTTTCTCGTGGTTTACCTTGTCACTGTTACATTCTCTTGATGTTTAAAGTTCATTATGGATTTTTCTTGTTAAAATGCAAGAGTTGAATTATTTCGGTAGTGTTTTGTCGTGGTTTACCTTGTCGCTGTTACATTCTCTTGATGTTTCAAAGTTCATTTTAGATTTTGTTTTCCAGGAAATGTAAGAGTTGGAATATTTCAGTAGTGTTTGCCGTGGTTTACCTAGTCACTGTTATATTCTCTTGATGTTTCAAAGTTCATTTTGGATTTTTTTCGTTGAAATGCAAGAGTTGAACTATTTCAGTAGTGTTTTTTCGTGGTTTACCTTGTCGCTGTTACATTCTCTTCATGTTTTTAAGTTCATTTTGGATTTCTTTCGTTGAAATGTAAGAGTTGGAATATTTCAGTAGTTTTTGTTGTGGTTTACCTAGTCACTGTTACATTCTCTTGATTTTTCAAAGTTCATTTTGGATTTCTTTCGTTGAAATGCAAGAGTTAAAATATTTCAGTAGTGTTTTGTCGTGGTTTAAATTATCACTGTTACATTCTCTTGATGTTTCAAAGTCCATTTTAGATTTTTTTTTGTTGAAATGTAAGAATTGGATTATTTCAGTAGTGTTTTGTCGTGGTTTACCTTTTTACTCTTACATTCTCTTGATTTTTCAAAGTTCATTTTGGATTTCTTTCGTTGTAATGCAGGAGTTGGAATATTTCAGTAGTGTTTGTCGTGGTTTACCTTGTCACTGTTACATTCTCTTGATGTTTTTAAGTTCATTTTGGATTTCTTTCGTTGAAATGTAAGAGTTGGAATATTTCAGTAGGGTTTGTTGTGGTTTACCTAGTCACTGTTACATTCTCTTGATTTTTCAAAGTTCATTTTGGATTTCTTTCGTTGAAATGTAAGAGTTGGAATATTTCAGTAGTATTTTGTAGTGGTTTAAATTGTCACTGTTACATTCTCTTGATGTTTCAAAGTTTATTTTAGATTTTTTTGTTGAAATATAAGAATTGGATTATTTCAGTAGTGTTTTGTCGTGGTTTACCTTGTCACTGTTACATTCTATTGATTTTTCAAAGTTCATTTTGGATTTCTTTCGTTGTAATGCAAGAGTTGGAATATTTCAGTAGTGTTTGTTGTGGTTTACCTAGTCACTGTTACATTCTCTTGATTTTTCAAAGTTCATTTTAGATTTTTTGTTTCGTTGATATGTAGGAGTTGGAATATTTCAGTAGTGTTTTGTCGTGGTTTACATTGTCACTGTTACAGTCTCTTGATGTTTAAAAGTTCATTTTGGATTTTTTTTTGTTGAAATGTAAGGATTGGATTATTTCAGTAGTGTTTTTTCGTGGTTTACCTTTTCACTGTTACATTCTCTTGATTTTTCAAAGTTCATTCTGGATTTCAAGAGTTGGAATATTTCAGTAGTGTTTTGTCGTGGGTTACCTTGTCATTGTTACATTCTGAAGATGTTTTAAAGTTCTTTTTAGATTTTTTTTCCTTGAAATGTAAGAGTTGGAATATTTCAGTAGTGTTTTGTCATGATTTATCTTATCACTATTACATTCTCTTGATTTTTCAAAGTTTATTTTGGATTTCTTTCGCTGAAATGCAAGAGTTGGAATATATCAGTAGTGTTTGACGTGGTTTACCCTGTCACTGTTACATTCTCTTGATGCTTCAAAGTTCATTTTAGTTTTTTTTTTTTGTAGAAATGTAAGAATTGGAATATTTCATTAGTGTTTTGTCCTGGTTTACCTTGTCACTGTTACATTCTCTTGATGTTACAAAGTTCATTTTATATTTTTTCCTTGAAACGTAAGAATTGGAATATTTCAGTAGTGTTTAATGGTGGTTTACCTTGTCACAGTTACATTCTCTTGATGTTTCAAAGTTCATTTTGGATTTTTTTTTTGTTGAAATTTTTTTTGTTGAAATGTAAGAGTTGGAATATTTCAGTAGTTTTTAGTCGTGGTTTACCATATCACTATTACATTCTGAAGATGTTTCAAAGTTCATTTTGAATTTTTTTCGTTGAAATGCAAGAGTTGGATTATCTCAGTAGTGTTTTGTCATTGTCTACCTTCTCACTGTTGCATTCTCTTTATGTTTCAAAGTTCATTTTAGATTTTTTTTTTTAATTTAAATGTAATTTTCATTGAAATGTAAGTTAATTTTGGATTTCTTTCGTTTAAATGTAATAGTTGGAATAATTCAGTAGTGTTTTGTCGTGGTTTACCTTGTCACTGTTACATTCTCTTGATTTTTCAAAGTTCATTTTATATTTTTCCTTGAAATGTAAGAATTGGAATATTTAAGTAGTGTTTTGTCGTGGTTTACCTTGTCACTGTTACATTCTCTTGATTTTTCAAAGTTCATTGTAGATTTTTTTTCCCTGGAAATGTAATAGTTGGAATATTTCAGTAGTGTTTGTTGTGGTTTACCTAGTCACTGTTACATTCTATTGATGTTTCAAAGTTCATTTAAAATTTTTTTTCCTTGAAATGTAAGAGTTGGAATATTTCAGTACTGTTTTGTCATGGTTTACCTTGTCACTGTTACATTCTCTTGATGTTTCAAAGTTCATTTTGGATTTTTTTTTCCCTTGAAGTTTAAGATTTGGAATATCTCAGTATTTTTTTTCGTGGTTTACCTTGTCACTGTTACATTCTCTTGATTTTTAAAGTTCATTTTGGATTTCTTTCTTTGAAACGTAAGAGTTTGAAATTTCAGCAGTGTTTGTCGTGGTTTACCATGTCGCTGTTACATTCTGAAGATCTTTCAATGTTCATTTTAGATTTTTTTCCCCTTGAAATGTAAGAGTTGAATTATCTCAATAGTGTTTGTCGTGGTTTACCTTGTCACTGTTACATTCTCTTGATTTTTCAAAGTTCATTTTGGATTTCTTTCGTTGAAATGTAAGAGTTAGAATATTTCAGTAGTGTTTGTCGTGGTTTACCATGTCACTGTTACATTCTGAAGATGTTTCAAAGTTCATTTTGGATTTGTTTCGTTGAAATGTAAGAGTTGGAATATTTCAGTACTGTTTTCTCGTGGTTTAGCTTGTTATGTTTTGTTGTGGTTTAACACTTCACAACGTGGATCACTGTTACACTCTGTTGATTTTTCAGAGTTCATTTGGATTTCTTTCATTGAAATGCAAGAGTTGGAATATTTCAATTGTGTTTTGTCGTGGTTTCCCTTATCACTGTTACATTCTGAAGATGTTTCAAAGTTCATTTTAGATTTTTTTTCCTTGAAATCTAAGAGTTGGAATATTTAACTACTGTTTTCTTGTGGTTTTCCTTGTCATTGTTACATTCTCTTGATGCTTCAAAGTTCATTTAAGAATTTTTTGTTGAAATGTAAGAGTTGGAATATTTCACTAGTGTTTTGTCGTGGTTTACCTTGTCACTGTTACATTCTCTTGATGTCTCAAAGTTCATTTTGGATCTTTTTCGTTGAAATTCGAGAGCTGGAATATTTCAGTAGTGTTTTGTCGTTGTTTACCTTGTTACTGTTACATTCTCTTGATTTTTCAAAACACATTTTAGATTTTTTTGTTGTTGACATGTAAGAGTTGGAATATTTCAGTAGTGTTTTGTCATGGTTTACCTTGTCACTGTTAGTATCTTCTTGATGTTTCAAAGTTCATTTGTTTGTTTTTTTTTTGAAATGTAAGAGTTGGAATATTTCATTAGTGTTTTGTCATGGTTTACCTTGTCACTGTTACATTCTCTTGATGTTTCAAAGTTCATTTTGGATTTTTTTTTTGTTGAAATTTTTTTTGCTGAAATGTAAGAGTTAGAATATTTCAGTAGCGTTTTGTCATGGTTTACCTTGTCACTGTTACATTCTCTTGATGTTTAAAAGTTCATTTTGGGTTGTTCTTTTTCTTTCCTTGAAATGTGAGAGTTGAAATATTTCAGTAGTGTTTTGTCGTGGTTTACCTTGTCACTTTTAGATTCTCGTGATGTTTCAAAGTTCATTTTTGATTTCTTTCGTTGAAATGTAAGAGTTGGAATATTTCAGTAGTGTTTATTATGATTTACCTTGTCACTGTTACATTCTGAAGATGTTTCAAAGTTCACTTGGATTTTGTTCCTTGAAATGTAAGAGTTGGAATATTTCACTACTGTTTTCTCGTGGTTTACCTTGTCATTGTTACATTCTCTTGATGCTTCAAAGTTCATTTTGGATTTTTTTTTTGTTGAAATATAAGAGTTTGAATATTTCAGTGGTATTTTGTCGTGGTTTACCTTGTCACTGTTACATTCTCTTGATGTTTCAAAGTTCCTTTTAGATTTTTTTCCTTTGAAATGTAAGAGTTGGAATATTTCAGTAGTGTTTCGTCGTGGTTTATCTTGTCACTGTTACATTCTCTTGATGTTTCAAAGTTCATTTTGGATTTTGTTCGTTGAAATGCAAGAGTTGGAATATGTCAGTAGTGTTTTGTAGTGGTTTACCTTGTCACTGTTACATTCTCTTGATGTTTCAAAGTACATTTTATATTTTTTTTTTGTTGAAATGTAAGAGTTGGAATATTTCAGTAGTGTTTTGTCATGGTTTACCTAGTTACTGTTACATTCTCTTGATGTTTCAAAGTTCATTTTGGATTTTTTGTTTTTGCTGAAATTTTTTTTGTTGAAATGTAAGAGTTGGAATATTTCAGTAGTGTTTTGTCATGGTTTATCTTGTCTCTGTTACATTACTTGATGTTTCAAAGTTCATTTTGGATTTTTTTTTTGTTGAAATTTTTTTGTTGAAATGTAAGAGTTGGAATATTTCAGTTGTGTTTTTCATGGTTTACCTTTTCACTGTTACATTCTGAAGATGTTTCAAATTTCATTTGTATTTTTTTCCTTGAAATGTAAGAGTTGGAATATTTCACTACTGTTTTCTCGTGATTTACCTTGTCATTGTTACATTCTCTTTTTGATTCAAAGTTCATTTTAGAATTTTTTTTTGTTGAATTGTAAGAGTTGGAATATTTCAATAGTGTTTTGTCGTGGTTTACCTTGTCACTGTTACATTCTCTTGATGTTTCAAAGTTCATTTTAGATTTTTCCCCCTTGAAATGTAAGAGTTGGAATATCTCTGTAGTGTTTTGTCGTGGTTTACCTTGTCACTGTTACATTATCTTAATGTCTCAAAATTCATTTTGGATTTTTTTAGTTGAAATGCAAGAATTGGAATATTTCAGTAGTGTTTTGTCGTGGTTTACATAGTCACTGTTACATTCTCTTGATGTTTCAAAGTACATTTTAGATTTTTTTTGTTGAAATGTAAGAGTTGGATTATTTCAGTAGTGTTTTGTCGTGGTTTACCTTGTCACTGTTACATTCTCTTGATGTTTCAAAGTTCATTTTGGGTTGTTTTTTTTTCTTTCGTTGAAATGTAAGAGTTGGAATTGTCACTGTTACATTCTCTTGATGTTTCAAAATTATTTTTGGAGTTTTTTCGTTGAAATGCAAGAGTTGGATTATTTCAGTAGTGTTTCCCGTGGTTTACCTTGTCACTGTTACATTCTCTTGATGTTCCAGAGTTCATTTTATATTTTTTTTTGTTGAAATGTAAGAGCTGGAATACTTCAGTAGTGTTTGGTCATGGTTTACCTTGTCACTATTACATTCTCTTGATGTTTCAAAGTTCATTTTGGATTTTTTTTTTGAAATTTAATAGTTTGAATATTTCAGTATTGTTTTGTCATTTTTTACCTTGTCACTGTTACATTTTCTTGATATTTCAAATTTCATTTTGGTTTTTTTTTTCTTTCGTTGAAAAGTAAGAGTTGGAATTGTCACTGTTACATTCTCTTTATGTTTCAAAGTTCTTTTTGGATTTTTTGTGGTTGAAATGCAAGAGTTGGATTATTTCAGTAGTGTTTTGTCGTGGTTTACCTTGTCACTGTTACATTCTATTGATTTTTCAAAGTTCATTTTGGATTTCTTTCGTTGAAATGTAAGAGTTGGAATATTTCAGTAGGGTTTGTTGTGGTTTACCTTGTCACTGGTACATCCTATTGATGTTTCAAAGTTCATTTTAGAGTTCTTTCGTTGAAACGCAAGAGTTGGAATATTTCAGTAGTATTTTGTCGTTGTTTAACTTGTCACTGTTACATTCTCTTGATGTTTCAAAGTTCATTTTGGATTTTTTTTTATTAGTTGAAATGTAAGGATTGGATTATTTCAGTAGTGTTTTTTCGTGGTTTACCTTTTCACTGTTACATTCTCTTGATTTTTCAAAGTTCATTCTGGATTTCAAGAGTTGGAATATTTCAGTAGTGTTTTGTCGTGGGTTACCTTGTCATTGTTACATTCTGAAGATGTTTTAAAGTTCTTTTTAGATTTCTTTTTCCTTGAAATGTAAGAGTTGGAATATTTCAGTAGTGTTTTGTCATGATTTATCTTATCACTATTACATTCTCTTGATTTTTCAAAGTTTATTTTGGATTTCTTTCGCTGAAATGCAAGAGTTGGAATATATCAGTAGTGTTTGACGTGGTTTACCCTGTCACTGTTACATTCTCTTGATGCTTCAAAGTTCATTTTAGTTTTTTTTTTTTGTAGAAATGTAAGAATTGGAATATTTCATTAGTGTTTTGTCCTGGTTTACCTTGTCACTGTTACATTCTCTTGATGTTACAAAGTTCATTTTATATTTTTTCCTTGAAACGTAAGAATTGGAATATTTCAGTAGTGTTTAATGGTGGTTTACCTTGTCACAGTTACATTCTCTTGATGTTTCAAAGTTCATTTTGGATTTTTTTTTTGTTGAAATTTTTTTTGTTGAAATGTAAGAGTTGGAATATTTCAGTAGTTTTTAGTCGTGGTTTACCATATCACTATTACATTCTGAAGATGTTTCAAAGTTCATTTTGAATTTTTTTCGTTGAAATGCAAGAGTTGGATTATCTCAGTAGTGTTTTGTCATTGTCTACCTTCTCACTGTTTCATTCTCTTTATGTTTCAAAGTTCATTTTAGATTTTTTTTTTTCATTGAAATGTAATTTTCATTGAAATGTAAGTTAATTTTGGATTTCTTTCGTTGAAATGTAAGAGTTGGAATAATTCAGTAGTGTTTTGTCGTGGTTTACCTTGTCACTGTTACATTCTCTTGATTTTTCAAAGTTCATTTTATATTTTTCATTGAAATGTAAGAGTTGGAATATTTCAGTACTTTTTTGTCGTGGTTTACCTTGTTTCTGTTACATTCTCTTGATGTTTCAAAGTTCAATTTAGATTTTTTTTTCCCTGGAAATGTAAGAGTTGGAATATTTCAGTAGTGTTTGTTGTGGTTTACCTAGTCACTTTTAAATTTTCTTGATTTTTCAAAGTTCATTTAAAATTTTTTTTCCTTGAAATGTAAGAGTTGGAATATTTCAGTAGTGTTTTGTCGTGGTTTACCTTCTCACTGTTACATTCTCTTTATTTTTCAAAGTTCATTTTGGATTTTTTTTTCCCTTGAATTTTAAGAGTTGGAATATTTCAGTATTTTTTTTCGTGGTTTAACTTGTCACTGTTACATTCTCTTGATTTTTAAAGTTAATTTTGGATTTCTTTATTTTAAACGTAAGAGTTTGAAATTTCAGCAGTGTTTGTCGTGGTTTACCATGTCGCTGTTACATTCTGAAGATCTTTCAAAGTTCATTTTAGATTTTTTCCCCTTGAAATGTAAGAGTTGGATTATCTCAATAGTGTTTCTCGTGGTTTACCTTGTCACTGTTACATTCTCTTGATTTTTCAAAGTTCATTTTGGATTTCTTTCGTTGAAATGTAAGAGTTAGAATATTTCAGTAGTGTTTGTCGTGGTTTACCATGTCACTGTTACATTCTGAAGATGTTTCAAAGTTCATTTTGGATTTGTTTCGTTGAAATGTAAGAGTTGGAATATTTCAGTACTGTTTTCTCGTGGTTTAGCTTGTTATGTTTTGTCGTGGTTTAACACTTCAAAACGTGGATCACTGTTACACTCTGTTTATTTTTCAGAGTTCATTTGGATTTCTTTCATTGAAATGCAAGAGTTGGAATATTTCAATTGTGTTTTGTCGTGGTTTCCCTTATCACTGTTACATTCTGAAGATGTTTCAAAGTTCATTTTAGATTTTTTTTTTCTTTAAATCTAAGAGTTGGAATATTTAACTACTGTTTTCTTGTGGTTTTCCTTGTCATTGTTACATTCTCTTGATGCTTCAAAGTTCATTTTAGAATTTTTTGTTGAAATGTAAGAGTTGGAATATTTCACTAGTGTTTTGTCGTGGTTTACCTTGTCACTGTTACATTCTCTTGATGTCTCAAAGTTCATTTTGGATCTTTTTCGTTGAAATTCGAGAGCTGGAATATTTCAGTAGTGTTTTGTCGTTGTTTACCTTGTTACTGTTACATTCTCTTGATGTTTCAAAACACATTTTAGATTTTTTTTTGTTGACATGTAAGAGTTGGAATATTTCAGTAGTGTTTTGTCATGGTTTACCTTGTCACTGTTAGTATCTTCTTGATGTTTCAAAGTTCATTTGTTTTGTTTTTTTTTATATGTAAGAGTTGGAATATTTCATTAGTGTTTTGTCATGGTTTACCTTGTCACTGTTACATTCTCTTGATGTTTCAAAGTTCATTTTGGATTTTTTTTTTTTTGTTGAAATTTTTTTTGCTGAAATGTAAGAGTTAGAATATTTCAGTAGCGTTTTGTCATGGTTTACCTTGTCACTGTTACATTCTCTTGATGTTTAAAAGTTCATTTTGGGTTGTTCTTTTTCTTTCCTTGAAATGTGAGAGTTGAAATATTTCAGTAGTGTTTTGTCGTGGTTTACCTTGTCACTTTTAGATTCTCGTGATGTTTCAAAGTTCATTTTTGATTTCTTTCGTTGAAATGTAAGAGTTGGAATATTTCAGAAGTGTTTATTATGATTTACCTTGTCACTGTTACATTCTGAAGATGTTTCAAAGTTCACTTGGATTTCGTTCCTTGAAATGTAAGAGTTGGAATATTTCACTACTGTTTTCTCGTGGTTTACCTTGTCATTGTTACATTCTCTTGATGCTTCAAAGTTCATTTTAGAATTTTTTTTTGTTGAAATGTAAGAGTTGGAATATTTCAGTAGTGTTATGTCGTGGTTTACCTTGTCACTGTTACATTCGCTTGATGTTTCAAAGTTCATTTTAGATTTTTTTCACTTGAAATGTAAGAGTTGGAATATTTCAGTAGTGTTTTGTCGTGGTTTATCTTGTCACTGTTACATTCTCTTAATGTCTCAAAGTTCATTTTTGATTTTTTTCGTTGAAATGCAAGAGTTGGAATATTTCAGTAGTGTTTTGTCGTGGTTTACCTTGTCACTGTTACATTCTCTTTATGCTTCAAGGTTAATTTTATATTTTTTTTTGTTGAAATTTAAGAGTTGGAATATTTCAGAAGTGTTTTGTCATGGTTTACCTAGTTACTGTTACATTCTCTTGATGTTTCAAAGTTCATTTTGGATTTTTTGTTTTTGCTGAAATTTTTTTTTATTGAAATGTAAGAGTTGGAATATTTCAGTAGTGTTTTGTCATGGTTTATCTTGTCACTGTTACATTACTTGATGTTTCAAAGTTCATTTTGGATTTTTTTTTTGCTGAAATTTTTTTGTTGAAATGTAAGAGTTGGAATATTTCAGTAGTGTTTTTCATGGTTTACCTTTTCACTGTTATATTCTCAAAAAGTATTCAAACTTCATTCGGATATTTTTCCTTAAAATGTAAGAGTTGGAATATTTCACTACTGTTTTCTCGTGGTTTACCTTGTCACTGTTACATTCTCTTGTTGCTTCAAACTTCATTTTAGAATTTTTTTTGTTGAATTGTAAGAGTTGGAATATTTCAGTAGTGTTTATTATGATTTACCTTGTCACTGTAACATTCTGAAGATGTTTCAAAGTTCACTTGGATTTCGTTCCTTCAAATGTAAGAGTTGGAATATTTCACTACTGTTTTCTCGTGGTTTACCTTGTCAATGTTACATTCTCTTGATGCTTCAAAGTTCATTTTAGAATTTTTTTTCGTTAAAATGTAAGAGTTGGAATATTTCAGTAGTGTTTTGTCGGGGTTTACCTTGTCACTTTTACATTCTCTAGATGTTTCAAAGTTCATTTTGGATTTTTTTCCCTTGAAATGTAAGAGTTGGAATATTTCAGTAGTGTTTCGTCGTGGTTTATCTTGTCACTGTTACATTCTCTTGATGTCTCAAAATTCATTTTGTATCTTTTTCGTTGAAATGCAAGAGTTGGAATATTTCAGTAGTGTTTTGTCGTGGTTTACCTTGTCACTGTTAAATTCTCTTGATTTTTCAAAGTTCATTTTAGATTTTTTTTTTGTTGAAATGTAAGAGTTGGAATATTTCAGTAGTGTTTTGTCATGGTTTACCTTGTCACTGTTACATTCTCTTGATGTTTCAAAGTTCATTTTGGATTTTTTGTTTTTGCTGAAATTTTTTTTTATTGAAATGTAAGAGTTGGAATATTTCAGTAGTGTTTTGTCATGGTTTATCTTGTCACTGTTACATTACTTGATGTTTCAAAGTTCATTTTGGATTTTTTTTTTTTGCTGAAATTTTTTTTGTTGAAATGTAAGAGTTGGAATATTTCAGTTGTGTTTTTCATGGTTTTCATTGTCACTGTTATATTCTCAAAAAGTATTCAAACTTCATTCGGATATTTTTCCTTAAAATGTAAGAGTTGGAATATTTTACTACTGTTTTCTCGTGGTTTACCTTGTCACTGTTACATTCTCCTGATGTTTCAAAGTTCATTTTGAATTTTTTTCGTTGAATTGTAAGAGTTGGAATATTTCAATAGTGTTTTGTCGTGGTTTACCTTGTCACTGTTACATTCTCTTGATGTTTCAAAGTTCATTTTAGATTTTTTTTTTCCCCCTTGAAATGTAAGAGTTGGAATATTTCAGTAGTGTTTTGTCGTGGTTTACCTTGTCACTGTTACATTCTCTTGATGTATCAAAGTTCATTTTGGATCTTTTTCGTTGAAATGCAAGAATTGGAATATTTCAGTAGTGTTTTGGCGTGGTTTACCTTGTCTCTGTTACATTCTCTTGATGTTTCAAAGTACATTTTAGATTTTTTTTTGTTGAAATGTAAGAGTTGGAATTTTTCGGTAGTGTTTTGTCAGGTTTACCTTGTCACTGTTATATTATCTTGATGTTTCAAAGTTCATTTTGGGTTGTTTTTTTTCTTTCTTTGAAATGTAAGAGTTGGAATTGTCACTGTTACATTCTTTTGATGTTTCAAAATTCTTTTTGGAGTTTTGCCGTTGAAATGCAAGAGTTGGATTATTTCAGTAGTGTTTCCCGTGGTTTACCTTGTCACTGTTACATTCTCTTGATGTTCCAGAGTTCATTTTATATTTTTTTTTGTTGAAATGTAAGAGCTGGAATACTTCAGTAGTGTTTCGTCATGGTTTACCTTGTCACTATTACATTCTCTTGATGTTTCAAAGTTCATTTTGGATTTTTTTTTTTCGTTGAAATGTAAGAGTTGGAATATTTCAGTAATGTTTTGTCATTTTTTACCTTGTAACTGTTACATTTTCTTGATGTTTCAAACTTCTTTTAGATTTTTTTTTTATTTCGTTGAAAAGTAAGAGTTGGAATTGTCACTGTTACATTCTCTTGATGTTTCAAAGTTCTTTTTGGATTTTTTGTGGTTGAAATGCAAGAGTTGGAATATTTCAGTAGTGTTTTATCGTGGTTTACCTTGTCACTATTACATTCTCTTGATTTTTCAAAGTTCATTTTGTATTTCTTTCATTGAAATGTAAGAGTTGAAATATTTCAGTAGTGTTTATTGTGGTTTAACTTGTTACTGTTACATTCTCTTGATGTTTCAAAGTTCATTTTAGATTTTTTTTTTTGTTGATATGTAAGGATTGGATTATTTCAGTAGTGTTTTTTCGTGGTTTACCTTTTCACTGTTACATTCTCTTGATTTTTCGAAGTTCATTTTGGATTTCTTTCGCTGTAATGCAAGAGTTGGAATATTTTAGTAGTGTTTTGTCGTGGTTTACCTTATCAGTGTTACATTCCGAAGATGTTTAAAAGTTCCTTTTAGATTTTTTTTCCTTGAAATGTAAGAGTTGGAATATTTCAGTAGTGTTTTGTCATGGTTTACCTTATCACTGTTACATTCTCTTGATTTTTCAAAGTTTATTTTGATTTCTTTCGCTGAAATGTAAGAGTTGGAATATATTAGTAGTGTTTGACGTGGTTTACCCTGTCACTGTTACATTCTCTCGATGCTTCAAAGTTCATTTTGGATTTTTTCATTGAAATGTAAGAGTTGGAATATTTCATTGTTTGTCATTGTTTACCTTGTCACTGTTACATTCTCTTGATGCTTAAAAGTTCATTTTAGATTTTTTTTTGTAGAAATATAAGAATTGGAATATTTCAGTAGTGTTTTGTCCTGGTTTACCTTGTGACTGTTACATTCTCTTGACGTTTCAAAGTTCATTTTATATTTTTTCCTTGAAATTTATGAATTGGAATATTTCAGTAGTGTTTAATGGTGGTTTACCTTGTCACAGTTACATTCTCTTGATGTTTCAAAGTTCATTTTGGATTTTTTTTTTTTTTGAAATTTTTTTTTTGAAACGTAAGAGTTGGAATATTTCAGTAGTGTTTAGTCGTGGTTTACCATGTCACTGTTACATTCTGAAGATGTTTCAAAGTTCATTTTGAATTTTTCCGTTGAAATGTAAGATTTGGAATAGCTCAGTAGTGTTTCGTCATGGTTTACCTTCTCACTGTTACATTCTCTTGATGTTTCAAAGTTCATTTTAGATTTTTTTTTTTATTGGAATGCAAGAGTTGGAATATTTCAGTATTGTTTTGTCATGATTTACCTTGTCACTGTCAGATTCTCTTGACTTTTCAAAGTTCATTTTTGATTTCTTTCGTTGAGATGTAAGAGTTGGAATATTACAGTAGTGTTTTGTCGTGGTTTACCTTGTCACTGTTACATTCTCTTTATTTTTCAAAGTTCATTTTAGATTTTTTTTTTCCTGGAAATGAAAGAGTTGGAATATTTCAGTAGTGTTTGTTGTGGTTTATCTAGTCACTGTTACATTCTATTGATGTTTCAAAGTTCAGTTTAGATTTTTTTTTTTCCTTGAAATGTAAGAGTTTGAATATTTCAGTACTGTTTTCTCGTGGCTTACCTTGTCACTGTTACATTCTCTTGGTGTTGCAAAGTTCATTTTAGATTTTTTTCCCCTTGAAATGTAAAAGTTGGAATATCTCAGTAGTGTTTCTCGTGGTGTACCTTGTCACTGTTACATTCTCTTGATATTACAAAGTTCATTTTGGATTTCTTTCGTTGAAATGTAAGAGTTAGAAATTTCAGCAGTGTTTGTCGTGGTTTGCCATGTCACTGTTACATTCTAAAGATCTTTCAAAGTTCATTTCAGATTTTTTTTCCCCCTTGAAATGTAAGAGTTGGAATACCTCAGTAGTGTTTCTTGTGGTTTACCTTGTCACTGTTACATTCTCTTGATTTTTCAAAGTTCATTTTGGATTTCTTTCGTTGAAATGTAAGAGTTGGAATATTTCAGTAGTGTTTTATCGTGGTTTACCATGTCACTGTTACATTCTGAAGATGTTTCAAATTTTATTTTGGATTTGTTTCGTTGAAATGTAAGAGTTGGAATATTTCAGTACTGTTTTCTCGTGGTTTAGCTTGTCATGTTTTGTCGTGGTTTACAACGACAAAACGTGGTTCACTGTTACACTCTGTTGATTTTTCAGAGTTCATTTGGATTTCTTTCATTGAAATGCAAGAGTTGGAATATTTCACTTGTGTTTTGTCGTGGTTTCCCATATCACTGATACATTCTGAAGATGTTTCAAAGTTCATTTTAGATTTTTTTTTTACTTGAAATGTAGAGTTGGAATATTTCACTACTGTTTTCTTGTGGTTTACCTTGTCATTGTTACATTCTCTTGATGCTTCAAAGTTCATTTTAGAATTTTTTTGTTGAAATGTAAGAGTTGGAATATTTCAATGGTGCTTTGTCGTGGTTTACCTTGTCACTGTTACATTCTCTTGATGTCTCAAAGTTTATTTTGGATCTTTTTCGTTGAAATGCAAGAGCTGGAATATTTCAGTAGTGTTTTGTCGTGGTTTACCTTGTCACTGTTACATTCTCTTGATGTTTCAAAGTACATTTTACATTTTTTTTTTGTTGAAATGTAAGAGTTGGAATATTTCAGTAGTGTTTTGTCATGGTTTACCTTGTCACTGTTACATCTTCTTGATGTTTCAAAGTTCATTTTTGATTTTTTTTTTGAAATGTAAGAGTTGGAATATTTCAGTAGTGTTTCGTCATGGTTTACCTTGTCACTGTTACATTCTCTTGATGTTTCGAAGTTCATTTCGGATTTTTTTTTTTTGAATTTTTTTTTTGTTGAAATGTAAGATTTGGAATATTTAAGTAGTGTTTTGTCATGGTTTACCTTGTCACTGTTACATTCTCTTAATGTTTCAAAGTTAATTTTGGGTTGTTCTTTTTCTTTCCTTGAAATGTAAGAGTTGGAATATTTCAGTAGTGTTTTATCGTAGTTTACCTTGTCACTGTTAGATTCTCGTGATGTTTCAAAGTTCATTTTTGATTTCTTGCGTCTAAATGTAAGAGTTGGAATATTTCAGTAGTGTTTTTCATGATTTACCTTGTCACTGTTACATTCTGAAGATGTTTCAAAGTTCATTTGGATTTTGTTCCTTGAGATGTAAGAGTTGGAATATTTCACTACTGTTTTCTCGTGGTTTACCTTGTCATTGTTACATTCTCTTGATGCTTCAAACTTCATTTTAGAATTTTTTTTCTTGAAATGTAAGAGTTGGAATATTTCAGTAGTGTTTTTTCATGGTTTACCTATTCACTGTTACATTCTCTTGATGTTTCAAAGTTCATTTTGGGTTGTTTTTTTTCTTTCGTTGAAATTTAAGAGTTGGAATTGTCACTGTTACATTCTCTTGATGTTTCAAAGTTCTTTTTTTACATTTGAACAAAAAAAAGATTTTTTTTGTTGAAATGTAAGAGGTGGAATACTTCAGTAGTGTTTCGTCATGGTTTACCTTGTCACTTTTACATTCTTTCGATGATTCAAAATTCTTTTTGGATTTTTTTCGTTGAAATGCAAGAGTTGGATTATTTCAGTAGTGTTTTGTCGTGGTTTACCTTGTCACTGTTACATTCTCTTGATGTTTCAAAGTTCATTTTGGGTTTTTTTTTTTTCTTTCGTTGAAATGTAAGAGTTGGAATTGTCACTGTTACATTCTCTTGATGTTTCAAAGTTGTTTTTGAATTTTTTTTCGTTGAAATGCAAGAGTTGGATTATTTCAGTAGTGTTCTGTCGTGGTTTACCTTGTCACTGTTAAATTCTCTTGATGTTTCAGAGTTCATTTTAGATTTTTTTTTGAAATGTAAGAGCTGGAATACTTCAGTAGTGTTTTGTCATGGTTTACCTTGTCACTGTTACATTCTCTTGATGTTTCAAAGTTAATTTCGGATTATTTTTTGAAATGTAAGAGTTGGAATATTTCAGTAATGTTTTGTGGTTGAAATGAAAGAGTTGGATTATTTCAGTAGTGTTTTGTCGTGGTTTACCTTGTCACTGTTACATTCTCTTGATTTTTCAAAGTTCATTTTGGATTTCTTTCGTTGAAATGTAAGAGTTGAAATATTTCAGTAGTGTTTGTTGTGGTTTAAATTGTTACTGTTACATTCTCTTGATGTTTCAAAGGTCATTTTAGATTTTTTTTTGTTGAAATGTAAGGATTGGATTATTTCAGTAGTGTTTTTTCGTGATTTACCTTTTCGCTGTTACATTCTCTTGATTTTTCGAAGTTCATTTTGGATTTCTTTCGTTGTAATGCAAGAGTCAGAATATTTCAGTAGTGTTTTGTCGTGGTTTACCTTATCACTGTTACATTCCGAAGATGTTTTAAAGTTCCTTTTAGATTTTTTTTCCTTGAAATGTAAGAGTTGGAATATTTCAGTAGTGTTTTTTCATGGTTTAACTTATCACTGTTACATTCTCTTGATTTTTCAAAGTTTATTTTGATTTCTTTCGCTGAAATGTAAGAGTTGGAATGTATCAGTAGTGTTTGACGTGGTTTACCCTGTCACTGTTACATTCTCTTGATGCTTCAAAGTTCATTTTGGATTTTTTCATTGAAATGTAAGAGTTGGAATATTTCATTGTTTGTCATTGTTTACCTTGTCACTGTTACATTCTCTTGATGCTTCAAAGTTCATTTTAGATTTTTTTGTAGAAATGTGAGAATTGGAATATTTCAGTAGTGTTTTGTCCTGGTTTACCTTGTCACTGTTACATTCTCTTGATGTTTCAAAGTTCATTTTATATTTTTTCCTTGAAATGTAAGAATTGGAATATTTCAGTAGTGTTTAATGGTGGTTTACCTTGTCACAGTTACATTCTCTTGATGTTTCAAAGTTCATTTTGGATTTTTTTTTGTTGAAATTTTTTTTGATGAAACATAAGAGTTGGAATATTCCAGTAGTGTTTAGTCGTGGTTTACCATGTCACTGTTACATTCTGAAGATGTTTCAAAGTTCATTTTGAATTTTTTCGTTGAAATGCAAGAGTTGGAATATCTCAGTAGTGTTTCGTCATGGTCTACCTTCTCACTGTTACATTCTCTTTATGTTTCAAAGTTCATTTTAGATTTTATTTTCATTGAATTGTAAGAGTTGGAATATTTCAGTATGGTTTTGTCATGGTTTACCTTGTCACTGTCACATTCTCTTGATTTTTCAAAGTTCATTTTGGATTTCTTTCGTTCAAATGTAAGAGTTGGAATATTTCAGTAGTGTTTTGTCCTTGTTTACCTTGTCACTGTTACATTCTGAAGATGGTTCAAAGTTCATTTTGGATTTTTTCGTTGAAATGCAAGAGTTGGAACATTTCATTACTGTTCTGCCGTGGTCTACCTTGTTACTGTTACATTCTCTTGATGTTTCAAAGTTCATTATGGATTTTTTTTTCATTGAAATGCAAGAGTTGGAATATTTCAGTACTGTTTTGTCATGGTTTACCTTGTCACTGTCAGATTCTCTTGATTTTTCAAAGTTCATTTTGGATTTCTTTCGTTGAAATGTAAGAGTTGGATTATTTCAGTTGTATTTTGTCGTGGTTTACCTTGTCACTGTTACATTCTCTTAATTTTTCAAAGTTTATTTTAGATTTTTTTTTTCCTGGAAATGTAAGAGTTGGAACATTTCAGTAGTGTTTGTTATGGTTTACCTAGTCACTGTTACATTCTAATGATGTTTCAAAGTTCATTAAAAAAAATTTTTCCCTTGAAATGTAAGAGTTGAAATATTTCAGTACTGTTTTGTCATGGCTTACCTTGTCACTGTTACATTCTCTTGATGTTTCAAAGTTAATTTTGGATTTTTTTTTCCCTTGAAATGTAAAAGTTGGAATATCTCAGTAGTTTTTCTCGTGGTTTACCTTGTCACTGTTACATTCTCTTGATTTTACAAAGTTAATTTTGGATTTCTTTCGTTGAAATGTAAGCGTTAGAAATTTCAGCAGTGTTAGTCGTGGTTTGCCATGTCACTGTTACATTCTAAAGATCTTTCAAAGTTCATTTTAGATTTTTTTCCCCTTGAAATGTAAGAGTTGGAATATCTCAGTAGTGTTTCTCGTGGTTTACCTTGTAACTGTTACATTCTCTTGATTTTTCAAAGTTCATTTTGGATTTCTTTCGTTGAAATGTAAGAGTTGGAATATTTCAATACTGTTTTCCCGTGGTTTAGCTTGTCATGTTTTGTCGTGGTTTACAACGACAAAACGTGGTTCACTGTTAAACTCTGTTGATTTTTCAGAGTTCATTTGGATTTCTTTCATTGAAATGCAAGAGTTGGAATATTTCACTTGTGTTTTGTCGTGGTTTCCCTTATCACTGTTACATTCTGAAGATGTTTCAAAGTTCATTTTATATTTTTTTTTTCCTTGAAATGTAAGAGTTAGAATATTTCACTACAGTTTTCTTGTGCTTTACCTTGTCATTGTTACATTCTCTTGATGCTTCAAAGTTCATTTTAGAATTTTTTTTGTTGAAATGTAAGAGTTGGAATATTTCACTAGTGTTTTGTCGTGGTTTACCTTGTCACTGTTACATTCTATTGATGTCTCAAAGCTTATTTTGGATCTTTTTCGTTGAAATGCAAGAGCTGGAATATTTCAGTAGTGTTTTGTCGTGGTTTACCTTGTCACTGTTACATTCTTGATGTTTCAAAGTATATTTTAGATTTTTTTTTTTGTTGAAATGTAAGAGTTGGAATATTTCAGTAGTGTTTTGTCATGGTTTACCTTGTCACTGTTACATTTTTTTGATGTTTCAAAGTTCATTTTGGATTTTTTTTTTTGAAATGTAAGAGTTGGAATATTTCAGTAGTGTTTTGTCATGGTTTACCTTGTCACTGTTACATTCTCTTGATGTTTCGAAGTTCATTTTGGTTTTGGTTTTTTAATTTTTTTTTGTTGAAATGTAAGAGTTGGAATATTTCAGTAGTGTTTTGTCTTGGTTTACCTTGTCACTGTTACATTCTCTTGATGTTTCGAAGTTCATTTTTGATTTTTTTTTTAATTTTTTTTTGTTGAAATGTAAGAGTTGGAATATTTCAGTAGTGTTTTGTCGTGGTTTACCTTGTCACTGTTAGATTCTCGTGATGTTTCAAAGTTCATTTTTGATTTCTTGCGTTGAAATGTAAGAGTTGGAATATTTCAGTAGTGTTTTTCATGATTTACCTTGTCACTGTTACATTCTGAAGATGTTTTAAAGTTCATTTGGATTTTGTTCCTTGAAATGTAAGAGTTGGAATATTTCACTACTGTTTTCTCGTGGTTTACCTTGTCATTGTTACATTCTCTTGATGCTTCAAAGTTCATTTTAGAATTTTTTTTGTTGAAATGTAAGAGTTGGAATGTTTCAGTAGTGTTTTGTAGTGGTTTACCTTGTCACTGTTACATTCGCTTGATGTTTCAAAGTTTCTTTTAGATTTTTTTCTCTTGAAATGTAAGAGTTAGAATATTTCAGTAGTGTTTCGTCGTGGTTTACCTTGTCACTGTTACATTCTATTGATGTCTCAAAGTTCATTTTGGATCTTTTTCGTTGAAATGAAAGAGTTGGAAAATTTCATTAGTGTTATGTCGTGTTTTACCTTGTCACTGTGACATTCTCTTGATGTTTCAAAGTTCATTTTAGATTTTTTTTTTGTTGCTGAATTTTTTTTTGTTGAAATGTAAGAGTTGGAATATTTCAGTAGTGTTTTGTCATGGTTTACCTTGTCACTGTTACATTACTTGATGTTTCAAAGTTAATTTTGGATTTTTTTTTGTTGAAATTTTTTTGTTGATATGTAAGAGTTGGAATATTTCAGTAGTGTTTTTCATGGTTTACCTTTTCACTGTTACATTCTGAAGATGTTTCAAAGTTCATTTGGATTTTTTTCCTTGAAATGTAAGAGTTGGAATATTTCACTACTGTTTTCTCGTGATTTACCTTGTCATTGTTACATTCTCTTGTTGCTTCAAAGTTCATTTTAGAATTTTTTTTTTGTTGAAATGTTAGAGTTGGAATATTTTAGTAGTGTTTTGTCGTTGTTTAGCTTGTCACTGTTACATTCTCTTGATGTTTCAAAGTTCATTTTAGATTTTTCCCCCTTGAAATGTAAGAGTTGGAATATTTCAGTAGTGTTTTGTCGTGTTTTACCTTGTCACTGTTACATTATCTTAATGTCTCAAAATTCATTTTGTATATTTTTCGTTGAAATGCAAGAGTTGGAATATTTCAGTAGTGTTTTGGCGTGGTTTACCTTGTCTCAGTTTCATTCTCTTGATGTTTCAAAGTAGATTTTAGATTTTTTTTTTTTGTTGAAATGTAAGAGTTGGAATTTTTCGGTAGTGTTTTGTCATGGTTTACCTTGTCACTGTTACATTCTCTTGATGTTTCAAAGTACATTTTGGATTTTTTTTTGTTGAAATTTTTTTGTTGAAATGTAAGAGTTGGAATATTTCAGTAGTTATTTATCATGGTTTACCTTGTCACTGTTACATTCTCTTGATGTTTCAAAGTTCATTTGGGTTGTTTTTTTTCTTTCGTTGAAATGTAAGAGTTGGAATATTCACTGTTACATTCTTTTGATGTTTCAAAATTCTTTTTGGATTTTTTTCGTTGAAATGCAAGAGTTGGATTATTTCAGTAGTGTTTTCTCGTGGTTTACCTTGTCACTGTTAAATTCTCTAGATGTTTCAGAGTTCATTTTAGATTTTTTTTTGCTGAAATGTAAGAGGTGGAATACTTCAGTAGTGTTTCGTCATGGTTTACCTTGTCACTGTTACATTCTCTTGATGTTTCAAAGTTCATTTTGGATTTTTTTGGAAATGTAAGAGTTGGAATATTTCAGTAGTGTATTGTCATGGTTTACCTTGTCACAGTTACATTTTCTTGATATTTCAAAGTTCATTTTGTTTTTTTTTCTTTCGTTGAAATGTAAGAGTTGGAATTGTCACTGTTACGTTCTCTTGATGTTTCAAAGTTCTTTCTGGATTTTTTTTTATTGAAATGCAAGAGTTGGATTATTTCAGTAGTATTTTGTCGTGGTTTACCTTGTCACTGTTACATTCTCTTGATGTTTCAAAGTTCATTTTGGGTGGTTTATTTTCTTTCGTTGAAATGTAAGAGCTGGAATTGTCACTGTTACATTCTCTTGATGTTTCAAAGTTCTTTTTGGATTTTTTTCGTTGAAATGCAAGAGTTGGATTATTTCAGTAGTATTTTGTCGTGGTTTACATTGTCACTGTTAAATTCTCTTGATGTTTCAGAGTTCATTTTAGATTTATTTTTGTTGAAATGTAAGAGTTGGAATATTTCAGTAGTGTTTGTCGTGGTTTACCATGTCACTGTTACATTCTGAAGATGTTTCAAATTTTATTTTGGATTTGTTTCGTTGAAATGTAAGAGTTGGAATATTTCAGTACTGTTTTCTCGTGGTTTAGCTTGTCATGTTTTGTCGTGGTTTACAACGACAAAACGTGGTTCACTGTTACAATCTGTTGATTTTTCAGAGTTCATTTGGATTTCTTTCATTGAAATGCAAGAGTTGGAATATTTCACTTGTGTTTTGTCGTGGTTTCCCTTATCACTGTTAATTTCTGAAGATGTTTCAAAGTTCATTTTAGATTTTTTTTTTCCTTTAAATGTAAGAGTTGGAATATTTCACTACTGTTTTCTTGTGGTTTACCTTGTCATTGTTACATTCTCTTGATGCTTCAAAGTTCATTTTAGAATTTTTTTGTTGAAATGTAAGAGTTGGAATATTTCACTAGTGTTTTGTCGTGGTTTACCTTGTCACTGTTACATTCTCTTGATGTCTCAAAGTTCATTTTTGATTTTTTTAGTTGAAATGCAAGAGTTGGATTATTTCAGTAGTGTTTTGTCATGGTTTACCTTGTCACTGTTAAATTCTCTTGATTTTTCAAAGTTCGTTTTGCATTTTTTTTTTGTTGAAATGTAAGAGTTGTAATATTTCAATAGTGTTTTGTCGTGGTTTACATTGTCACTATTACATCTTCTTGATGTTTCAAAGTTCATTTTTGATTTTTTTTTTGAAATGTAAGAGTTGGAATATTTCAGTAGTGTTTCGTCATGGTTTACCTTGTCACTGTTACATTCTCTTGATGTTTCGAAGTTCATTTCGGATTTTTTTTTTTTGAATTTTTTTTTTTTTGAAATGTAAGAGTTGGAATATTTCAGTATTGTTTTGTCATTGTTTACCTTGTCACTGTTACATTCTCTTAATGTTTCAAAGTTCATTTTGGGTTGTTCTTTTTCTTTCCTTGAAATGTAAGAGTTGGAATATTTCAGTAGTGTTTTATCGTAGTTTACCTTGTCACTGTTAGATTCTCGTGATGTTTCAAGGTTCATTTTTGATTTCTTGCGTTGAAATGTAAGAGTTGGAATATTTCAGTAGTGTTTTTCATGATTTACCTTGTCACTGTTACATTCTGAAGATGTTTCAAAGTTCATTTGAATTTTGTTCCTTGAAATGTAAGAGTTGGAATATTTCACTACTGTTTTCTCGTGGTTTACCTTGTCATTGTTATATTCTCTTGATGCTTCAAAGTTCATTTTAGAATTTTCTTTGTTGAAATGTAAGAGTTGGAATATTTCAGTAGAGTTTTGTCGTGGTTTACCTTGTCACTGTTACATTCGCTTGATGTTTCAAAGTTCCTTTTAGATTTTTTTCCCTTGAAATGCAAGAGTTAGAATATTTCAGTAGTGTTTCGTCGTGGTTTATCTTGTGACTGTTACATTCTCTTGATGTCTCAAAATTCATTTTGGATCTTTTTCGTTGAAATGCAAGAGTTCGAATGTTTCAGTAGTCTTTTGTCGTGGTTTACCTTTTCACTGTGACATTCTCTTGATGTTTCAAAGTACATTTTAGAATTTTTTTTGTTGCTGAATTTTTTTGTTGAAATGTAAGAGTTGGAATATTTCAGTAGTGTTTTGTCATGGTTTACCTTGTCACTGTTACATTACTTGATGTTTCAAAGTTAATTTTGGATTTTTTTTCGTTGAAATTTTTTTTTTGTTGATATGTAAGAGTTGGAATATTACCAGTAGTGTTTTTCATGGTTTACCTTTTCACTGTTACATTCTGAAGATGTTTCAAAGTTCATTTGGATTTTTTTTCCTTGAAATGTAAGAGTTCGAATATTTCACTACTGTTCTCTCGTGATTTACCTTGTCATTGTTACATTCTCTTTTTGCTTCAAAGTTCATTTTCGAATTTTTTTTTTTGTTGAATTGTAAGAGTTGGAATATTTCAGTAGTGTTTCGTCGTGGTTTACCTTGTCACAGTTATATTCTCTTTATGTTTCAAAGTTCAGTTTAGATTTTTTTTTTCCCCTTGGAATGTAATAGTTGGAATATTTCAGTAGCGTTTTGTCGTGGTTTACCTTGTCACTGTTACATTAGCTTGATGTTTCAAAGTTCATTTTGGATCTTTTTCGTTGAAATGCAAGAGTTGGAAAATTTCAGTGGTGTTTTGTCGTGGTTTACCCTGTCACAGTAACATTCTCTTGATGTTTCAAAGTTCATTTTAGATTTTTTTTTGTTGAAATGTAAGAGTTGGAATATTTCAGTAGTGTTTTGTCATGGTTTACCTTGTCACTGTTATATTCTCTTGATGTTTCAAAGTACATTTTGGATTTTTTGTTGTTGAAATTTTTGTTGTTGAAATGTAAGAGTTGGAATATTTCAGTAGTTATTTATAATGGTTTACCTTGTCACTGTCACATTCTCTTGATTTTTCAAAGTTCATTTTGGGTTGTTTTTTTTTCTTTCGTTGAAATGTAAGAGTTGGAATTGTCACTGTTACATTCTTTTGATGTTTCAAAATTCTTTTTGGATTTTTTTCGTTGAAATGCAAGAGTTGGATTATTTCAGTAGTTTTTTGTCGTGGTTTACCTTGTCACTGTTAAATTCTCTAGATGTTTCAGAGTTCATTTTAGATTTTTTTTTTGTTGAAATGTAAGAGGTGGAATACTTCAGTAGTGTTTCGTCATGGTTTACATTGTCACTGTTACATTCTCTTGATGTTTCAAAGTTCATTTTGGATTTTTTTGGAAATGTAAGAGTTGGAATATTTCAGTAGTGTTTTGTCATGGTTTACCTTGTCACTGTTACATTTTCTTGATATTTCGAAGTTCATTTTGTTTTTTTTTCTTTCGTTGAAATGTAAGAGTTACATTCTCTTGATGTTTCAAAGTTCATTTTAGATTTTTTTTCATGGAAATGTAAGAGTTGGAATATTTCAGTAGTGTTTGTTGTGGTTTACCTAGTCACTGTTATATTCTCTTAATTTTTCAAAGTTCATTTTTGATTTCTTTCATTGAAATGTAAGAGTTGGATTATTTCAGAATTGTTTTGTCGTGGTTTACCTTTTCACTGTTACATTCTCTTGATGTTTCAAAGTTCATTTTTGATTTTTTTAGTTGAAATTCAAGAGTTTGAAAATTTCAGTAGTGTTTTGTCTTGGTTTAACTTTCCACTGTTACATTGTCTTGAATTTTCAAAGTTCATTTTGGATTTATTTCGTTGTAATGCAGGAGTTTGAATATTTCAGTAGTGTTTTGTCGTGGTTTACCTTGTCACTGTTACATCCTGAAGATGTTTCAAAGTTCTTTTTAGATTTTTTTTCCCTGAAATGTAAGAGTTGGAATGTTTCAGTAGTGTTTGTCATGGTTTACCTTGTCACTTTTACATTCTCTTGATTTTTCAAAGTTTATTTTGGTTTTCTTTCGTTGAAATGTAAGAGTTGGAATATTTTAGTAGTGTTTGACGTGGTTTACCCTGTCACTGTTACATTCTGAAGATGGTTCAAAGTTCATTTTGGATTTTTTCGTTGAAATGTGAGAGTTGGAATATTTCAGTATTGTTTTGTTATGGTTTACCTTGTCACTGTTACATTTTCTTGATTCTTCAAAGTTCACTTTGGATTTTTTCATTGAAATGTAAGAGTTGGAATATTTCAGTAGTGTTTGTCATGGTTTATCTTGTCACTGTTACATTTCTTGATGCTTCAAAGTTCATTTTACATTTTTTTTTGTAGAAATGTAAGAGTCGGAATACTTTAGTAGTGTTTTGTCGTGGTTTACCTTGTCACAGTTACATTCTCTTGATGTTTCAAAGTTCATTTTGGATTTCTTTCGTTGAAATGTAAAAGTTGGAATTTTTCAGTAGTGTTTCGTCGTGGTTTACCTTGTCAATATTACATTCTCTTGATGTTTCAAAGTTCATTTTAGATTTTTTTTTTACCTGAAATGTAAGATTTGGAATATTTCAGTAGTATTTGTCATGGTTTACCTTGTCACTGTTACATTCTCTTGATTTTTCAAAGATTATTTTGGATTTCTTTCGTTGCAATGTAAGAGTTGGACTATTTCAATAGTGTTTGACGTGGTTTACCCTGTCACTGTTACATTCTGAAGATGGTTCAAAGTTCTTTTGGATTTTTTCGTTATAATGTACGAGTTGGAATATTTCACTACTGTTTTCTCGTGGTTTACCTTGTCATTGTTACATTCTCTTGATGCTTCAAAGTTTATTTTAGATTTCTTTTTGTTGAAATGTAAGAGTTGGAATATTTCAGCAGTGTTTTGTCGTGGTTTACCTTGTCACTGTTACACTCTCTTGATATTGTTTCAAAGTTCATCTTATATTTTTTTCCCTTGAAATGTAAGAGTTGGAATATTTCAGTAGTGTTTTGTCGTGGTTTACCTTATCACAGTTACATGCTCTTGATGTTTCAAAGTTCATTTTGGATTTCTTTCGTTGAAATGTAAAAGTTGGATTATTTCAGTAGTGTTTTGTCGTGGTTTACCTTGTCACTGTTACATTCTTTTGATGTTTCAAAGTTCATTTTAGTTTTTTTACCTTGAAATGTAAGTGTTGGAATATTTCAGTAGTGTTTTGTCATGGTTTACCTTGTCACTGTTACATTCTCTTGATTTTTCAAAGTTTATTTTGGATTTCTTTCGTTGAAATGTATGAGTTGGAATATTTCAATAGTGTCCGTCATGGTTTACCTTCTCATTGTTACATTCTGAAGATGTTTCAAAGTTCATTTTTGATTTTTTTCCTTGATATGTTAGAGTTGGAATATTTCACTATTGTTTTCTCGTGGTTTAACTTGTCACTGTTACATTCTCTTAATGTTTCAAAGTTAATTTTGGATTTTTTTTCGTTGAAATGAAAGAGTTAGATTATGTCAGTAGTGTTTGTTGTGGTTTACCTTGTAACTGATACATTCTCTTGATGTTTCAAAGTTCATTTTAGATTTTTTTCAGGAAATGTAAGAGTTGGAATATTTCAGTAGTGTTTGTCGTGGTTTACCTAGTCACTGTTACATTCTCTTGATTTTTCAAAGTTCATTTTGGATTTCTTTCGTTGAAATGTAAGCATTGGAATATTTCAGTAGTGTTTTGTTTCAAGTCAAAACACTACTAAAGTATTCCGACTCTTAAATTTCTACAAAAAAAAATGTAAAATGAACTTTGAAGCATCAAGAAATGTAACAGTGACAAGATAAACCATGACAAACACTACTGAAATATTCCAACTCTTACATTTCAATGAAAAAATCCAAAGTGAACTTTGAAGAATCAAGAAAATGTAACAGTGACAAGGTAAACCATAACAAAACAATACTGAAATATTCCAACTCTCACATTTCAACGAAAAAATCCAAAATGAACTTTGAACCATCTTCAAAATGTAACAGTGACAGGGTAAACCACGTCAAACACTACTGAAATATTCCAACTCTTACATTTCAACGAAAGAAAACCAAAATAAACTTTGAAAAATCAAGAGAATGTAACAGTGACAAGGTAAACCATGACAAACACTATTGAAACATTCCAACTCTTACATTTCAGGGAAAAAAAATCTAAAAAGAACTTTGAAACATCTTCAGAATGTAACAGTGACAAGGTAAACCACGACAAAACACTACTGAAATATTCCAACTCTTGCATTACAACGAAAGAAATCCAAAATTAACTTTGAAAAATCAAGAGAATGTAACAGTGAAAAGGTAAACCACGACAAAACACTACTGAAAAAATCCAACTCTTATAAGTGTAATATAACATTGACTAAATAAACCACAACAAACACTACTGAAATATTCCAACTCTTACATTTCCATGAAAAAAATCTAAAATGAACTTTGAAACATCAAGAGAACGTAAGACTGACAAGGTAAACCACAACAAAACACTACTGAAATATTCCAATGCTTACATTTCAACGAAAGAAATCCAAAATGAACTTTGAAAAATCAAGAGAATGTAACAGTGACTAGGTAAACCACGACAAACACTACTGAAATATTCCAACTCTTACATTTCCTTAAAAAAATCTAAAATGAACTTTGAAACATCAAGAGAATGTAACAGTGACAAGGTAAACCACAACAAAACACTACTGAAATATTTCAACTCTTGCATTTCAACGAAAAAAAATCCAAAATGAACTTTGAAACATTAAGAGAATGTAACAGTGACAAGGTAAACCACGAGAAAACAGTACTGAAATGTTCCAACTCTTACAGTTCAACGAAAAAAATCAAAATTGAACTTTGAAATATCTTCAGAATGTAACAATGAAAAGGTAAATCATGACAGACACTACTGAAATATTCCAACTCATACATTTCAACGAAAGAAATCCAAAATAAACTTTGAAAAATCAAGAGAATGTAACAGTGACAAGGTAAACCATGACAAAACACTACTGAAATATTCCAACACTTACATTTCAAGGGAAAAAAAACTAAAATGAACTTTGAAACATCAAAAGAATGTAACAGGGACAAGTTAAACCACGACATAACACTACTGAAATATTTCAACTCTTACATTTCAACAAATGAAATCCAAAATGAACTTTCAAACATCAAGTGAATGTAACAGTGACAAGGAAACCACGACAAAACACTACTGAAATATTCCAACTCTTACATTTAGGGAAGAAAAATCTAAAAAGAACTTTGAAACATCTTCAGAATGTAACAGTGACAAGGTAAACCACGAAAAACACTACTGAAATATTCCAACTCTTGCATTACAACGAAAGAAATCCAAAATGAACTTTGAAATATCAAGAGAATGTAACAGTGAAAAGATAAACCACGACAAAACAATACTGAAATATTCCAAATCTTACATTTCAAAGAAAAAAAAAATCTAAAATGAATTTTGAAACATCAAAAGAATGTAACAGTGACAAGGTAATCCACGCCAAAACACTACTGAAAAAGTCCAACTCTTACATTTCAAAAAAAGAAATCCAAAATGAAGTTTGAAGCATCAAGAGAATGTAAGAGTGACAAGGTAAACCATGACAAAACACTTCTGAAATATTCAAACTCTTACATTTCAATGAAAGAAATCAAAAATGAACTTTGAAAAATCAAGAGAATATAACAGTGACTAGGTAAACCACAACAAACACTACTGAAATATTCCAACTCTTACATTCCATCAAAAAAAAAATCTAAAATGAACTTTGAAACATCAAGATAATGTAACAGTGACAATGTAAACCACAACAAAACACTACCGAAATATTCAAACTCTTACATTTCAACGAAACAAATCCAAAATGAACTTTGAAACATCAAGAGAATGTAACAGTGACAAGGTAAACCACAACAAAACACTACTGAAATATTCCGACTCTCACATTTCAACAAAAAATAATCGAAAATTAACTTTGAAACATCAAGAGAACGTAAGACTGACAAGGTAAACCACAACAAAACACTACTGAAATATTCCAATGCTTACATTTCAACGAAAGAAATCCAAAATGAACTTTGAAAAATCAAGAGAATGTAACAGTGACTAGGTAAATCACGCCAAACACTACTGAAATATTCCAACTCTTACATTTCCTGAAAAAAATCTAAAAAGAACTTTGAAACATCAAGAAAATATAGCAGTGACAAGGTATACCACAACAAACACTACTGAAATATTTCAACTCTTGCATTTCAACGAAAAAAAATTCCAAATGAACTTTGAAACATTAAGAGAATGTAACAGTGACAAGGTAAACCACGAGAAAACAGTAGTGAAATATTCCAACTCTTACAGATCAACGAAAAAAATCAAAAATGAACTTTGAAATATCTTCAGAATGTAACAATGAGAAGGTAAACCATGACTGACACTACTGAAATATTCCAACTCATACATTTCAACGAAAGAAATCCAAAATAAACTTTGAAAAATCAAGAGAATGTAACAGTGACAAGGTAAACCATGACAAAACACTACTGAAATATTCCAACACTTACATTTCAAGGGAAAAAAAACTAAAATGAACTTTGAAAAATCAAAAGAATGTAACAGTGACAAGGTAAACCAAGACAAAACACTACTGAAATATTCCAAATTTTACATTTCAACGAAAGATATCCAAAATGAACTTTGAAACATCAAAAGAATGTAACAGTGACAAGGTAAACCACGACAAAACACTACTGAAATATTCCAACTCTTACATTTAGGGAAGAAAAATCTAAAAAGAACTTTGAAACATCTTCAGAATGTAACAGTGACAAGGTAAACCACGACAAAACACTACTGAAATATTCCAACTCTTGCATTACAACGAAAGAAATCCAAAATTAACTTTGAAAAATCAAGAGAATGTAACAGTGAAAAGGTAAACCACGACAAAACACTACTGAAATAATCCAACTCTTACATTTCAACAAAAAAAAATATAAAATGAACTTTGAAACATCAAAAGAATGTAACAGTGACAAGGTAAACCACGACAAAACACTTCTGAAATATTCCAACTCTTACATTTCAAAGAAAGAAATCCAAAATGAACTTTGAAAAATTAAGAGAATATAACAGTGACTAGGTAAACCACAACAAACACTACTGAAATATTCCAACTCTTACATTTCCATAAAAAAAAAAAATCTAAAATGAACTTTGAAACATCAAGAGAATGTAACAGTGACAATGTAAACCACAACAAAACACTACCGAAATGTTCAAACTCTTACATTTCAACGAAAGAAATCCAAAATGAACTTTGAAAAATCAAGAGAATATAACAGTGACTAGGTAAATCACGACAAACACTACTGAAATATTCCAACTCTTACATTTCCTGGAAAAAAAAATTTAAAATGAACTTTGAAACATCAAGAGAATATAACAATGACAAGTTAAACCACGATAAAACACTACTGAAATAATTAAAATCTTGCATTTCAACGAAATAAAATCCAAAATGAACTTTGAAACATCAAGAGAATGTAACAGTAACAAGTTGAACCACGAGAAAACAGAACTGAAATATTCCAACTCTTACATTTCAACGAATGAAACCCAAAATGAACTTTGAAACATAAAGAGAATGTAACAGTGACAAGGTAAACCGCGAGAAAACAGTACTGAAATATTCCAACTCTTACAGTTCAACCAAAAAAATCAAAAATGAACTTTGAAACATCTTCAGAATGTAACAATGAGAAGGTAAACCATGACAGACACTACTGAAATATTCCAACTCTTACATTTCAACGAAAGAAATCCAAAATGAACTTTGAAAAATCAGGAGAATGTAACAGTGACAAGGTAAACCACGACACAACACAACTGAAATATTCCAACACTTACATTTCAAGGGAAAAAAAATTTTAAATGAACTTTGAAACATCAAGAGAATGTAACAATGACAAGGTAAATCACGACAAAACACTGCTGAAATATTCAAAATCTTACATTTCAGCGAAAGAAATCCAAAATGAATTTCAAACATCAAGAGAATTTAACCGTGACAAGGTAAATCACGACAAAACACTACTGAAATATTCCAACTCTTACATTTCAAGGGAAAAAAAATCTAAAATGAACTTTGAAACATCTTCAGAATGTAACAGTGACAAGGTAAACCACTAAAAAACGCTACTGACATATTCCAACTCTTGCATTACAACGAAAGAAATCCAAAATGAACTTTGAAAAATCAAGAGAATGTAACAGTGAAAAGTTAAACCACAACAAAACACTACTGAAATAATCCAACTCCTACATTTCAACAAAAAAAAATCTAAAATAAACTTTGAAACATCAAGAGAACGTAATAGTGACAAGGTAAACCACGACAAAACACTACTGAAATATTCCAACTCTTTCATTTCAATGAAAGAAATCCAAAATAAACTTCGAAATATCAAGAGAATTTAACAGTGACTAGGTAAACCACAACAAACACTACTGAAATATTCCAACTCTTACATTTCCATGAAAAAAAAAATCTAAAATTAACTTTGAAACATCAAGAGAATGTAACAGTGACAAGGTAAACCATGACAAAACACTACTGAAATAATTCAACTCTTGCATTTCAATGAAAAAAAATCCAAAATGAACTTTGAAATATCAAGAGAATGTAACAATAACAAGGTAAACCACGAGAAAACAGTAAAGAAATTTGCCAACTCTTACATTTCAAAGAATTAAATCCAAAATGAACTTTGAAACATCAAGAGAATGTAACAGTGACAAGGTAAACCACGAGAAAACAGTACTGAAATATTCCAACTCTTAAAGTTCAACGAAAAAACTCTTAAAGTTCAACTAAAAAAAAAATCAAAAATGAACTTTGAAACATCTTCAGAATGTAACAATGAGAAGGTAAACCATGACAAACACTACTGAAATATTCCAACTTTTACATTTCAACGAAAGAAATCCAAAATGAACTTTGAAACATCAAGAGAATGTAACTGTGACAATGTAAACCATGACAAAACACTACTGAAATATTCCAACTCTTACATTTCAACGAAAAAAAATCCAAAATGAACTTTGAAACGTCTTCAGAATGTAACAGTGATTGTAAACCACGACAAAATACTACTGAAGCTCTTACATTTCAATGAAAAAATCCAAAATGAACTTTGAAACATCAAGAGAATGTAACAGTGACAAGGTAAACCACGAGAAAGCACTACTGAAATATTCCAACACTTACATTTCAAGGGGAAAAAAATCTAATATGAACTTTGAAACATCAAGAGAATGTAACAGTGACAAGGTAAACCACGACAAAACACTACTAAAATATTCCAACTTTTACAGTTTACGAAAGAAATCCAAAATGAACTTTGAAAATCAAGATAATGTAAAAGTGACAAAGTAAACCACGACAAAACACTACTGAAATATTCCAACTCTTACATTTCAACGAAAAAAATCCGAAATGAACTTTGAAACGTCTTCAGAATGTAACAGTGATGGTAAACCACGACAAAACACTACTGAAACTCTTACATTTCAATGAAAAAAAATGCCAAAATGAACTTTGAAATATCAACAGAATGTAACAATGACAAGGCAAACCACGAGAAAGCACTACTGAAATATACCAACTCTTACATTTCAACAAGAAAAAATCCATAATGAACTTTGAAACATCTTCAGAATTTGAAAGTGACAATGTAAACCACGACAAAACACTACTGAAATATTCAAACTCTAACATTTCAACGAAAAAAAATCCTAAATTAACTTTTAAATATCAAGAGAATGTAACAGCGACATGGTAAACCAAGACAAAACACTACTGAAATATTCCAACTCTTACAAACAACAAGAGAATGTAATAGTGGCAAGGTAAACCACGAGAAACACAACTGACATATTCCAACTCTTATAATTCAACGAAAAAAATCCAAAATGAGCCTTTAAAAATCAAGAGATTGTAACACTAACAAGGTAAACCACGACAAAACACTACTGAAATTTTTCAACCCTTGCATTTCAACGAAAAAAAAATCCAAAATGAACTTTGAAACATCAAGAGAATTTAGCAGTAACAAGGTAAACCACGAGAAAACAGTACTGAAATATTCCAACTCTTACAGTTCAACGAAAAAAATCAAAAATGAACTTTGAAACATCTTCAGAATGTAACAATGAGAAGGTAAACCATGACAGACACTACTGAAATATTCCAACTCTTACATTTCAACGGAAAAAATCCAAAATGAACTTTGAAAAATCCATAGAATGTAACTGTGACAAGGTAAACCACGACAAAACACTAGTGAAATATTCCAACACTTACATTTCAAGGAAAAAAAATCCAAAATGAACTTTGAAGCATCAAGAGAATGGAAAAGGGACAAGGTAAACCACGACTAAACACTAGTGAAATATTCCAACTCTTACATTTGAATGAGAGAAATCCAAAATGAACTTTGAAAAATTAAGAGAATATAACAGTGACTAGGTAAACCACAACAAACACTACTGAAATATTCCAACTCTTACATTTCCATAAAAAAAAAAAATCTAAAATGAACTTTGAAACATCAAGAGAATGTAACAGATACAAAGTAAACCACAACAAAACACTACCGAAATATTCAAACTCTTACATTTCAACGAAAGAAATCCAAAATGAACTTTGAAAAATCAAGAGAATATAACAGTGACTAGGTAAATCACGACAAACACTACTGAAATATTCCAACTCTTACATTCCCTGGAAAAAAATTTAAAATGAACTTTGAAACATCAAGAGAATATAACAGTGACAAGGTAAATCACGATAAAACACTACTGAAATAATCAAACTCTTTCATTTCAACGAAAAAAATCCAAAATGAACTTTGAAACATCAAGAGAATGTAACAGTAACAAGTTGAACCACGAGAAAACAGAACTGAAATATTCCAACTCTTACATTTCAACAAACGCAACCCAAAATGAACTTTGAACATAAAGAGAATGCAACAGTGACAAGGTAAACCACGGGAAAAAAGTACTGAAATATTCCAACTCTTACAGTTCAACGAAAAAAATCAAGAATGAACTTTGAAACATCTTCAGAATGTAACAATGAGAGGGTAAACCATGACAGACACTACTGAAATATTCCAACTCTTACATTTCAACGAAAGAAATCCAAAATGAACTTTGAAAAATCAGGAGAATGTAACAGTGACAAGGTAAACCACGAAACAACACTACTGAAATATTCCAACACTTACATTTCAAGGGGGAAAAAATTTAAATGAACTTTGAAACATCAAGAGAATGTAACAATGACAAGGCAAACCACGTAAAAACACTACTGAAATATTCCAACTTTTACTTTCAACGAAAGAGATCCAAAATGAACTTTGAAACATCAAGAGAATGTAACTGTGACAAGGTAAACCACGACAAAAAAACTACTGAAATATTCCAACTTTTACATTTCAGGGAAAAAAATCTAAAAAGAACTTTGAAACATCTTCAGAATGTAACAGTGACAAGGTAAACCACTAAAAAACACTACTGACATATTCCAACTCTTGCATTAAAACGAAAGAAATCCAAAATGAACTTTGAAAATCAAGAGAATGTAACAGTGAAAAGTTAAACCACAACAAAACACTACTGAAATAATCCAACTCTTACATTTAAAAAAAAAATCTAAAATAAACTTTGAAACATCAAGAGAACGTAATAGTGACAAAGTAAAAAACGACAAAACACTACTGAAATATTCCAACTCTTTCATTTCAATGAAAGAAATCCAAAATAAACTCCGAGATATCAAGAGAATGTAACAGTGACTAGGTAAACCACAACAAACACTACTGAAATATTCCAACTCTTACATTTCCATGAAAAAAAAAAATCTAAAGTTAACTTTGAAACATCAAGACAATGTAACAGTGACAAGGTAAACCATTAAAAAACACTACTGAAATAATTCAAATCTTGCATTTCAACGAAATATCAAAAGAATGTAACAGTGACTAGGTAAACCACAACAAACACTACTGAAATATTCCAACTCTTACATTTCCATGAAAAAAAAAATCTAAAATTAACTTTGAAACATCAAGAGAATGTAACAGTGACAAGGTAAACCACGACACAACACTACTGAAATATTCCAACACTTACATTTCAAGGGGGAAAAAATTTAAATGAACTTTGAAACATCAAGAGAATGTAACAATGACAAGGTAAAGCACCAAAAAACACTACTGAAATATTCCAACTTTTACATTTCAACGAAAGATATCCAAAATGAACTTTGAAACATCAAGAGAATGTAACTGTGACAAGGTAAACCACGACAAAACACTACTGAAATATTCCAACTCTTACATTTCAGGGAAAAAAATCTAAAAAGAACTTTGAAACATCTTCAGAATGTAACAGTGACAAGGTAAACCACTAAAAAACACTACTGACATATTGCAACTCTTGCATTAAAACGAAAGAAATCCAAAATGAACTTTGAAAATCAAGAGAATGTAACAGTGAAAAGTTAAACCACAACAAAACACTACTGAAATAATCCAACTCTTACATTTAAAAAAAAATCTAAAATAAACTTTGAAACATCAAGAGAACGTAATAGTGACAAGGTAAAAAACGACAAAACACTACTGAAATATTCCAACTCTTTCATTTCAATGAAAGAAATCCAAAATAAACTTCGAGATATCAAGAGAATGTAACAGTGACTAGGTAAACCACAACAAACACTACTGAAATATTCCAACTCTTACATTTCCATGAAAAAAAAAAATCTAACATTAACTTTGAAACATCAAGAGAATATAACAGTGACAAGGTAAACCATGAAAAAACACTACTGAAATAGTTCAACTCTTTCATTTCAACGAAAAAAAAAATCCAAAATGAACTTTGAAATATCAAGAGAATGTAACAATAACAAGGTAAACCACGAGAAAACAGTAAAGAAATATGCCAACTCTTACATTTCAACGAATGAAATCCAAAATGAACTTTGAAACATCAAAAGAATTTAACAGTGACAAGGTATAACCACGACAAAACACTAGTGGAATATTCAAACTCTTAGAGTTCAAAGAAAAAAAAAAAATCAAAAATGAACTTTGAAACATCTTCAGAATGTAACAATGAGAAGGTAAACCATGACAAACACTACTAAAATATTCCAACTTTTACATTTCAACGAAAGAAATCCAAAATGAACTTTGAGACATCAAGAGAATGTAACTGTGACAAGGTAAACCATGACAAAACACTACTGAAATATTCCAACTCTTACATTTCAACGAAAAAAATCCGAAATGAACTTTGAAACGTCTTCAGAATGTAACAGTGATGGTAAACCACGACAAAACACTACTGAAACTCTTACATTTCAATGAAAAAAAATCCAAAATGAACTTTGAAACATCAAGAGAATGTAACAGTGACAAGGTAAACCACGAGAAAGCACTACTGAAATATTCCAACACTTAAATTTCAAGAAAAAAAAATCTAATATGAACTTTGAAACATCAAGAGAATGTAACAGTGACAAGGTAAACCACGACAAAACACTACTAAAATATTCCAACTTTTACATTTCAACGAAAGAAATCCAAAATGAACTTTGAAACATCAAGAGAATGTAACAGTGACAGGGTAAACTATGACAAAACACTACTGATATATTCCAACTCTTACATTTCAACAAAAAAAATCCGAAATGAACTTTGAAACGGCTTCAGAATGTAACAGTGATGGTAAACCACGACAAAACACTACTGAAGCTCTTACATTTCAATGAAAAAAAAAATCCAAAATGAACTTTGAAACATCAAGAGAATGTAACAGTGACAAGGTAAACCACGAGAAAGCACTACTGAAATATACCAACTCTTACATTTCAACAAGAAAAAATCCAAAATGAACTTTGAAACATATTCAGAATGTAACAGTGAGAAGGTAAACCATGACAAAACACTACTGAAATATTCCAACTCTTACATTTCAACGAAAGAAATCCAAAATTAACTTTGAAACATCAAGAGAATGTAACAGTGACAAGGTAAACCACGACAAAACACTACTGAAATATTCCAACTCTTACAAACAACAAGAGAATGTAATAGTGGCAAGGTAAACCACGAGAAACACAACTGACATATTCCAACTCGTATAATTCAATGAAAAAAATCCAAAATGAGCCTTTAAAAATCAAGAGAATGTAACAGTGACAAGGTAAACCACGACAAAACACCTTTGAAATATTCCAGCTCTTACATTTCAACGAAAAAAAAAAACAGTGACAAGGTAAACCACGACAAAACAGCTTTGAAATATTCCAGCTCCTATATTTCAACTAAAAAAAAAATCCAAAAGAACTTTGAAACATCAAGAGAATGTAACAGTGACAAGGTAAACCACGACAAACATTCCTGAAATATTCCAACTCTTACATTTTGACAAAACAAAATCCAAAATGAACTTTGAAACATCAAGAGAATGTAACAGTGACAAGGTAAACCATGACAAAACAGTACTGAGATATTCCAACTCTTACATTTTAAGGGGAAAAAAATTTAAATGAATTTTGAAACATCAATAGTATGTAACAGTGACTAGGTAAACCACAACAAATACTACTGAAATATTCCAACTCTTACATTTCCATAAAAAAAAAAAATCTAAAATGAACTTTGAAAAATCAAGAGAATGTAACTGTGACAAGGTAAACCACGACAAAACACTACTGAAATATTCCAAATCTTACATTTCAATGAAAGAAAAATCCAAAATGAACTTTTAAACATCAAGAGAATGTAACATTGACAAGGTAAACCATGACAAAACAGTACTGAGATATTCCAACTCCTACATTGCAAGGAAAAAAAATTAAATGAACTTTGAAACATCAATAGAATGTAACGGTGACTAGTTAAACCACAACAAACATAACTGAAATATTCCAAATCTTAAATTTCTAGGAAAAAAAAAATCTAAAATGAACTTTCAAAAATCAAGAGAATGTAACAGTGACAAGGTAAACCACGACGAAACACTACTGAAATATTCCAACTCTTACATTTCAACGACAAAAAACTCAAAATGAACAATGAAACATCAAGAGGATGTAACAGTGATTTGGTAAACCACAACAAAACACTACTGAAATAATCCAAATCTTACATTTCAACGAAAAAAAAAATCTAAAATGAACTTTGAAAAATCAAGAGAATATAACAGTGACAAGGTAAACCACGGCAAAACACTACTGAAATATTCCAAGTCTTACATTTCAAGGAAAAAATATCAAATGAAATTTGAAACATCAAAAAAATGTAACAGTGACAAGGTAAACCAGGGCAAAACACTACTGAAATATTCCAACTCTTACATTTCAACGACAAAATCCAAAATGAACTTTGAACCATCTTTAGAATGTAACAGTGACAAGGTAAACCAGGACAAAACACTACTGAAATATTCCAACTCTTACATTTCAACGAAAGGAATCCATAATGAACTTTAAAAAATCAAGAGAATGTAACAGTGACAAGATATACCATGACAAAACAGTACTGAAACATTCCAAATTTTACTTTTCGATGAAAAAAAAAATCTAAAATGAACATTGAAGCATCAAGAGAAAGTAAAAGTAAGAAGGTAAACCATAACAAAACACTACTGAAATATTCCAACTCTTGCATTTCAACGAAAAAAACTCAAAATGAACTTTGAAAAATCAAGAGAATATAACAGTGATATGGTAAACCACAACAAAACACTACTGAAATAATCCAACTCTTACATTTCAACGAAAAAAAAAAAATCTAAAATGAACTTTGAAAATCAAGAGAATGTAACAGTGACAAGCTAAAACAAGGACAAAACACTACTGAAATATTCCAACTCTTACATTTTTACAAAAAAAAACCTAAAATTAACTTTGAAGCATTAAGAGAATGTAACAATGACAAGGTAAACCATGAAAAACACTACTGAAATATTCCAACTCTTACATTTCGATAAAAAAAATCCAAAATGAACTTTGAACCATCTTCAGAATGTAACAGTGACAGGGTAAACCACGTCAAACACAACTGAAATATTCCAACTCTTGCATTTCAACGAAAGAAATCCAAAATAAACTTTGAAAAATCAAGAGAATGTGGCAGTGACAAGGTAAAGCATGACAAACACTACTGAATAATTCCAACTCTTACATTTCAGGAAAAAAAAATCTAAAAAGAACTTTGAAAAATCTTCAGAATGTAACAGTGACAAGGTAAACCACGACAAAACACTACTGAAATATTCCAACTCTTGCATTACAATAAAAGAAATCCAAAATGAACTTTGAAAAATCAAGAGAATGTAAAAGTGAAGAGGTAAACCACGATAAAACACTACTGAAATAATACAACTCTTACATTTCAAAAAAAAATCTAAAATGAACTTTGAAACATCAAGAGAATGTAACAGTGACAAGGTAAACCACGACTTCTTCAAGTGATTTTTCTTCTTTTTTAGAGTCTTTGGACCCTGATTTTGCTGCTGAATTTTTTGTGAATCAGTTTAAACGTTGTTTCAAAAATGCTTTGAAACAGTGAAAACAGTAAACCACGTAATCCATGTAACAGTAAACCATGTAAAAGTGAAAAGGTAAACCACGACAAAACACTGCTGAAATAATCCAACTCTTTTTCCAACTTTTTTTTCAACCAAAACAAAAAATCTAAAATGAAATTTGAAACATCAAAAGAATGTAACAGTGACAAGGTAAACCACGACTTCTTCAAGTGATTTTTCTTCTCTTTTAGAGTCTTCGACCCTGATTTTGCTGCTGAATTTTTTGTGAATCAGTTTAAAAGTTGTTTCAATAATGCTTTTCCTCTCCGCCAAATATCAAGAAGAAATAGTATAAAGCCGATTAAGCCTTGGATGTCTCCTGGATTGCTGGTATTAATAAAAAATAAGAATCTGATATATAAGGCCTACTTAATGCATCCATCTGAAGATAAATTAGCTGAATTTCGTAGATACAAAAATTATTTAACAAACATTTTAAGATCAGCAAAAAGTAATTACTTCGCCGAAGCATTTGTTGAAGCAGAAGGGTCCCCCAAGACGACATGGGAAATAATTAATAAGTGCTTAGGAAAGCATAAGA
Organism: Artemia sp. Qi Xiang Cuo; assembly: GCF_049724085.1. Classification (NCBI taxonomy): domain Eukaryota; kingdom Metazoa; phylum Arthropoda; class Branchiopoda; order Anostraca; family Artemiidae; genus Artemia; species Artemia sp. Qi Xiang Cuo. The sequence continues at coordinate 15,305,239 of NC_142797.1, read as the reverse complement.
CCCATCATCTTCCTTATGAATTAATAGCTGAAGATGGAACTAAACTGGCTACAGGGAAAGTGGAAGTTATCAATGTATTAAATATACACTTTACGAAAATTGGCGAGGAAACCCCGTCAACTGCTGGAAACAACCTGGCCCGTCATCTGGATAATGAAACTGAAGAGGACTTTCAATAATATCTATCCCCGTCTCACAATTGATCCATTTTTCTTACTTCCTGTAACCCCAAATGAACTTTTACTTACAACAAATCTTTTAAAGAATGTTTCTTCAGAAGAGATCGATGGGTCATCGACTAATCTGATTAAGTGCATAGCACCAAATATTGTAAACCCACTTTCCCATGTTTTCAACCTCTGTTTTAAAACCGGAAGATTTCCTTCTTGTTTCAAGTCTGCAAGAATTATCTCTTTGCATAAAGGAGGAGACCCGAAGAACCCAACAAGCTATCGGCCGATTTCGATCCTGTCTATATTTGGGAAGTTGCTCGAAAAGTGCCTATATAACCGTATAGTCATTTTTCTGAAGTAATCTAGATTTTTTAGCCCGATGCAATTTGGGTTCCGGAAGTCTCACTCTACTCAGCGTGCTACTATGGCAATGACTCAGTTTGTTCATGACGCCCTCGACAAAGGTGATATTCCTGCTACAATTTTTATTGACATTAAAAAGGCATTTGATACGATTTTCCATAAAATATTGCATACTAAACTTAATAACTGCGGCATAAGAGGCCCAGTTAATGACTTAGTAATGTAATACCTATAAAACCGAACTCAGTATGTAGACGGAGGTAATACTTCTTCCTCATAAGTATCGCAATCTCAGTCAGTTGGAGTCCCGCAAGGCTCTATTTTGGGTCCACTCCTATTTCTTATCTATGTTAATGATATCAGTAATAGCATCAATGATATTGGCCTTAACATATTATTCGCCGATGACACGGCATGCAATGTCAGCAGCCCCGACTCTAGATCTTTGAAGCTTAGCTTGGAATCAGCAGTGTCGAGGCTTATCTTATGGTTTTCAAGAAATAAATTGACTATTAATTGTACAAAGACAAAATTCATCATCTTCTCTCGTACTGGCAAAACAGCACCTGAAATTATGATGATTAATATTTAAGCCCTACCCATTGAAATTGAAAGAGTTGATGATATTAAATATCTCGGGATAATACTGGATTCAAGTTTATCATTTAAAAGCCATGCAATTTATCTTCGAATGAAACTGGCAAGAAATATTGGTATGATGAATCATCTGAAATTTGTTCTGCCGTTTTTTGCCCTGAAATCTCTTTATCAATCTCTAGTGCATTCATATATAAATTACAGTCCCATTATTTTTTTGAATACTTGTAAAACTCATATTCGTCCTCTTCAGAGGCAACAACATAAAGCTCTGCGTTTATTGAAAAATTGCCTGCCTAGCCCGTTTTCTTACCCTGGTAAATCGTCAACAAAAAGTATGTATCAAATTTTAAATATCCTTCTACTGGATCTTTTCTCTTCTTTCCATTCTGTTCTTTATATGATTAAACACGTTCGAGGTCTTTTGCCTGAGTATTTTTATTTGCATAATATTTTTTTCAGGATGATAATCAAGTTTTGCATGCATACTGGACCCGTGGCAGTTCTGTTGTCCGTCAGGCTTTAATAAAATCTGAAAGGTCCAGTTTTTCACCAAGGCATAGTATTATATATAATTGGATTAAATTTCATAGTTTTAAGATTTGAATAATTCGTTGGTTAATAATAAAATTAGATTAATGAATCACTTAATCAGTAATTATTAATTTGTTTTATTTTCTGGGTCGGATGCTCCTAATTTCACTTTATTTATTTGGTTATTTTGATTTTATGCGGATTTTGTTTGTTGTTACTGTACGGAGAGTTAAAGAGCAATATTTTTATTCCAGGATTTGCAAATAGTATTATTTATTTATTGTTGAATGAATATAAACCCACACACGAGTTATTCTCACCGTGGGTCATTAATTTGATAGTTTTGTCAAAACATTTTTTATTGCTTAATAAAGAACTTGAACGACAAAACAGTACTGAAATATTCCAACTCTTACATTTCAATGAAAGAAATCCAAAATGAACTTTGAAAAATCAAGAGAATGTAACAGTGACAAGGTAAACCACAACAAACACTACTGAAATATTCCAACTCTTACATTTCCTGGGAAAAAAAATCTAAAATGAACTTTGAAACATCAAGATAATGTAACAGTGACAAGGTAAACCACAACAAAACACTATTGAAATAATTCAACTGTTGCATTTCAACTAAAAAAAAATACAAAGTGAACTTTTAAATATCAAGAGAATGTAACAGTAACAAGGTAAACCACGAGAAAACAGTACTGAAATATGCCAACTCTTACATTTCAACGAATGAAATCCAAAATGAACTTTGAAACATCAAGAGAATGTAACAGTGACAAGTTAAACCACGAGAAAACAGTACTGAAATACTCCTATCAGTTACTCTTACTCAGTTACTCGTTGAACTCTTACAGTTCAACGAAAAAAAAAATCAAAAAAGAACTTTGAATCGCCTTCAGAATTTAACAATGAGAAGTTAAACCATGACAGACACTACTGAAATATTCCAACTCTTATATCTCAACAATAGAAATCCAAAATTAACTTTGAAAAATCAAGAGAATATAACAGTGACAAGGTAAACCACGAAAAAACACTACTGAAATATTCCAATACTTACATTTCAAGGGGAAAAAAATCTAAAATGAACTTTGAAACATCTATTGAATGTAACAGTGACAAGGTAAACCATGACAAAACACTACTGAAATATTCCAACTCTTGTATTTCAACGAAAAAAGTCCAAAATTAATTTTGTAACATCTTCAGAATGTAACAGTGACATGGTAAACCACGACGAAACACTACTGAAATAATCCGACTCTTACATTTCAACGGAAAAAACCCAAAATGAACTTTGAAACATCAAAAGAATGTAACAGTGACGAGGTAAACCACGAGAAAACAGTACTGAAATACTCCAACTCTTACATTTCAACGAAAAAAAAAATCAAAAATGAACTTTGAATCGCCTTCAGAATTTAACAATGAGAAGGTAAACCATGACAGACACTACTGAAATATTCCAACTCTTACATTTCAACAAAAGAAATCCAAAATGAGCTTTGAAAAATCAAGAGAATATAACAGTGACAAGGTAAACCACGAAAAAAACACTACTGAAATATTCCAATACTTACATTTCAAGGGGAAAAATATCTAAATTGAACTTTGAAACATCTATTGAATGTAACAGTGACAAGGTAAACCATGACAAAACACTACTGAAATATTCCAACTCTTGTATTTCAACGAAAAAAGTCCAAAATTAATTTTGAAACATCTTCAGAATGTAAGAGTGACATGGTAAACCACGACAAAACACTACTGAAATAATCCAACTCTTACATTTCAACGGAAAAAAATCCAAAATGAACTTTGAAACATCAAGAGAATGTAAAAGTGACGAGGTAAACCACGAGAAAGCACTACTGAAGTATACCAACTCTTACATTTCAACGAAAAAAAGTCCAAAATTAATTTTGAAACATCTTCAGAATGTAACAGTGACAAGGTAAACCATGACAAAACACTACTGATATTCCAACTCCTACATTGCAACGAAAGAAATCCAAAATGAACTTTGAATAATCAAGAGAATGTAACAGTGACAAGGTAAACCACGACAAAACACTACTGAAATATTCCAACTCTTACAAACAACAAGAGAATGTAATAGTGACAAGGGAAACCACGAGAAACACTACTGAGATATTCCAACTCTTACATTTCCAAAAAAATCCACAATGAACTTTGAAACATCAAGAGAATGTAACAGTGACAAGGTAAACCACGACAAAACACTACTGAAATATTCCAACTCTTACATTTCAACGAAATAAATCCAAAATGAACTTTGAAACATCTTCAGAATGTAACAGGGACAAGGTAAACCATGACGAGATGTAAAAAAAGGTGAAAAAAAATACTATGTCAAAAAATTCAAAACAATGTGTAAAAAAAGGGAGCTCGGGGGGAGGGGGGCCTTTAGGGGCCCATGGGGGCCCTTTGGGGGTCCGGTGGCGGGGGCCCTTTGGGGGTCAGAGGTAGGGAGACCATTTGTGTTGGCATAGGGGACCTTATAACATTGTTCAAATGGAACTTGTGTATTATAACGACCACAGAGTTTCACCCCAAAATCATCTTCTAAAATGTCTCAAACTGTTTTGCCCAAAAAATACCTTAATTTATCAAACTGTTTCACCCAAATAATCCCCTAAAAGTAATTTCTGCGTGTTCCTTTGTTTCGGCATCCTTGCGCTGTCACATTTGAAATTCCCAGGAAACTATTTCCCGCGTTAAATATATTCAATATGTCTTGATCTCGTTCACTTACAATATTATGGCTTCGATAGAATATTAATATTTATCTCTCAGACCTAAAGACCTGAGAAGCCATATTTAAAAATAGAATATTAATTTATCTCTCAGACTTAAAGATCAGAGAAGCCATATTGTTTCTTAATTCCCCTTCGTTGATCAATAATTCGCCGTCGATTATGTAAATCAATTTCTCAGAAATCCTCTCCCCTTCGTTTATGTAAATCAAGCTCTCAGAAATAAGTCCCCTTCGTGGATCAATAAACCATGCATAAATTATGTTAGTTTCGGTAGAATATTAATATTTATCTCTCCGACCTAAGGACCTGAGAAGCCATATTTGAAAATAGAATATTAATTTATCTCTCTGACCTGAAGATCAGAGAAGCCATATTGTTTCTTAATTCCCCTTCGTTTATCAATAATTCCCCGTCGATTATGTAATAAATTTCTCAGAAATCCTCTCCCCTTCGTTTATGTAAATCAAGTTCTCAAAAATCTGTCCACTTCGTGGATCAATAAACCATGAATAAATTATGTTAGCCTCGTAGTCATTAGGTCCCTCCTACTAATATATCTATTGCTTTCAAAAATCTGTTTTTTAGAGTTTTGGTAACTATTGAGCTTGGTCGCTCCTTACTTACAGTTTGTTACCATGTTTGATAAACACAGTGTTTTGAAATATTGATGTCAGAATGACTCGAAGACCGTAACTGTGAAAGGTGGGCTCATCATACATGATATTCTGAGAGGATTGCCAACTGGACACACTTAATGCTAAAAGGACACAGTTATATAAAAGGCGAAAATAGTGATACATTTTAGAAATATTGCTCAAAAACGGAAAAATTTTGTAAATTTAAAACATAAAACGAAACATACTTCTCGACTGGTTATATATTTTGGCAAAACAGAGTTACTTTCCACGAAAGTAGTGCATTTTTATGGTATTTTTTTTTCAACATTCAGGTTTTGCCATACATGTCGGAAGCAAAGGATTGTCTCCAAAGTAAGGGATTTACATGTTTATATTAGTTTTGTGCTTTCACACTAAGTCGTTTAGTATGAATGTTATATATGGATTTTTTTCATTATGTTTGATGTATGCAAGCCACTTTGAAAGAGGCTTGCAAAGCGATCTTTGGCGAATAACACAGCTAGTAAAAAATAACGTCAAGTTCTTCTGATTTCAAGATGGGAACAGTTCAGCAACAAATGACATACTTTCGGATGTTCAGAAAATACATCTATTGCAAAGAAAAAAATGCCAACCCTGTCAATGGGTCCCCTGAACATTCAAAAATGTGTCACTTTAGGTATAATATGGGCATCTTGAGATCTCAAGAACTAGAGGTTTTTTTACGAGTGGTATTTAGTGTTGCAAACGTGACAAGGTTCCTGTGAAACTTCACAGCTTTTTGCATGTTCACTGCTTTTGCCCTTAAATGAGATAAAACCAGTAGTTTAGTATATAAAGGCCAACCCTCAAGACCACCATCAAGATCCCTAAGGGTATTTGAATGCAGAGGTAATACAGAGGTAATTACCTCTGCAATACAGAGGTAAGACCCCTGAGGCACTAAATATTGCTAGTTCTCTGGAGCTTACACCCATATTTGGGAACTAGAGCATGCCTATAGTAAACTAGAGCAATTGCCTATTTACATGACACCATAACTATGAGGCCTTAGCAACCAGCCATAACAACCATATCCCAGGATATATAACTCCACCATCAATACCACCATTAAGTCACCTCAGGGCATAGTATATTATATATATAACTGCGGCTGGGACATAAATTATTCTGCAATACAGACAGGACAGAATTTCAGTTTTGGGTCATTGACCTACATCTAGACAGGTGCCAGTCGGCATCTCACTTGCATAATTATTACATGTACATGAATAATAAGGTAAATCCAAATCACAATTATGTGAATAATAGCAATGTACTACTTAACATTCAAGTCATGAGAATTATATGAATAAACACATTATCTTGTGTAATTTGTTTAGTTTTAATATTGTTTATTATTGGAGTATGCATAAAGTTGAAACTAATAAAGTCATATTTATTCTAAGCAATAATACGAAAGCATTGGTCATCCATGTCCCAGCCTCAAAGTGTCCCAATGACCCCCCCCCCCACAGACTTTTTGCCCTCCACCTTTTTTTACTTATTCTTTTAAAAAAATTTCTTAACTTAATTTTTTTTTAACTTAAGCGTTTTTTTCAATTTGTTTTCACATCTTATAATGACATAAAATATACTTAAAAGGACACAGTTATATAAAAGGCGAAAAAAATTACACATTTTAGAAATTTTGGTCAAAAAGGGACAAATTTTGTAAATTTAAGATATAAAACGAAACACACTTCTCGACTGGTTATATATTTTGGAAAAACAGAGTTACTTTTCACGAAAGTAGTGCATTTTTACGGTATTTTTTTTCAACATTCAGGTTTTGCCATACATGTCGGAAGCAAAGGATTGTCTCCAAAGTAAGGGATTTACATGTTTATATTATTTTCGTGCTTTCACACTTAGTCATTTAGTATGAATGTTATATATGGATTTTTTTCATTATGTTTAATGTATCTGGCCACTTTGAAAGAGGCTTGCAAAGCGATCTTTGGTGAATAACACAGCTAGTAAAAAATAACGTCAAAATTTTCTGATTTCAAGATGGGAACAGTTCAGCAACACATGACATATTTTCGGATGCTCAGAAAATACATCTATTACAAAGAACAAAAATGCCAACCCTGTCAATTGGTCCCCTGAACATCCAAAAATGTGTCACTTTAGGTATAATATGGGCATCTTGAGATCTCAATAACTAGAGGTTTTTTTACGAGTGGTATGTAGTGTTGCCAGCGTGACAAGGTTCCTGTGAAACTTCATAGCTTTTTGTATGTTCACTGCTTTTGCCCTTAAATGAGATAAAACCAGTATCGTAGTATATAAAGGCCAACCCTCAAGACCACCATCAAGATCCCTAAGGGTATTTGAATGCAGAGATAATACAGAGGTAATTACCTCTGCAATACAGAGGTAAGACCCCTGAGGCACTAAATTTTGCCAGTACTCTGGAGCTTACACCCATATTTGGGAACTAAAGCATGCCTATAGTAAACTAGAGCAATTGCCTATTTACATGACACCATAACTATGAGGCCTTAGCAACCAGCCATAACAACCATATCCCAGGATATATATCTCCATCATCAATACCACCATTAAGTCACATCAGGGCATAGTATATTATATATATAACTCCGGTCGGGACATAAATTATTCTGCAATACAGACAGGACAGAATTTTAGTTTTGAGTCATTGACCTACATCCAGACAGGTACCAGCCGGCATCTCACTTGCATAATTATTGCATGTACATGAATAATAAGGTAAATACAAATCACAATTATGTGAATAATAGCAATGTACTACTTAAGATTCAAGTCATGAGAATTATATGAATAAACACATTATCTTGTGTAATTTGTTTAGTTTTAATATTGTTTATTATTGGAGTATGCATAAAGTTGAAACTAATAAAGTCATATTTATTCTAAGCAATAATACGAAGGCATTGGTCATCCATGTCCCAGCCTCAAAGTATCACAATGTCCCCCCCCCCCACAGACTTTTTGCCCTCCACCTTTTTTTTACTTATTCTTTTAAAAAAATTTCTTAACTTAATTTTTTTTTTAACTTAAGGGTTTTTTTCCATTTGTTTTCACATCTTATAATGACATAAAATATACTTAAAAGGACACAGTTATATAAAAGGCGAAAAAAATTACACATTTTAGAAATTTTGGTCAAAAAGGGACAAATTTTGTAAATTTAAGATATAAAACGAAACACACTTCTCGACTGGTTATATATTTTGGAAAAACAGAGTTACTTTTCACGAAAGTAGTGCATTTTTACGGTATTTTTTTTCAACATTCAGGTTTTGCCATACATGTCGGAAGAAAAGGATTGTCTCCAAAGTAAGGGATTTACATGTTTATATTATTTTCGTGCTTTCACACTTAGTCATTTAGTATGAATGTTATATATGGATTTTTTTCATTATGTTTAATGTATCTGGCCACTTTGAAAGAGGCTTGCAAAGCGATCTTTGGTGAATAACACAGCTAGTAAAAAATAACGTCAAAATTTTCTGATTTCAAGATGGGAACAGTTCAGCAACACATGACATATTTTCGGATGCTCAGAAAATACATCTATTGCAAAGAACAAAAATGCCAACCCTGTCAATTGGTCCCCTGAACATCCAAAAATGTGTCACTTTAGGTATAATATGGGCATCTTGAGATCTCAATAACTAGAGGTTTTTTTACGAGTGGTATGTAGTGTTGCCAGCGTGACAAGGTTCCTGTGAAACTTCATAGCTTTTTGTATGTTCACTACTTTTGCCCTTAAATGAGATAAAACCAGTATCGTAGTATATAAAGGCCAACCCTCAAAACCACCATCAAGATCCCTAAGGGTATTTGAATGCAGAGATAATACAGAGGTAATTACCTCTGCAATACAGAGGTAAGACCCCTGAGGCACTAAATCTTGCCAGTACTCTGGAACTTACACCCATATTTAGGAACTACAGCATGCCTATAGTAAACTAGAGCAATTGCCTATTTACATGACACCATAACTATGAGGCCCTAGCAACCAGCCATAACAACCATATCCCAGGATATATATCTCCATCATCAATACCACCATTAAGTCACCTCAGGGCATAGTATATTATATATATAACTCCGGTCGGGACATAAATTATTCTGCAATACAGACTGGACAGAATTTTAGTTTTGAGTCATTGACCTACATCTAGACAGGTACCAGCCGGCATCTCACTTGCATAATTATTGCATGTACATGAATAATAAGGTAAATACAAATCACAATTATGTGAATAATAGCAATGTAATACTTAACATTCAAGTCATGAAAATTATATGAATAAACACATTATCTTGTGTAATTTGTTTAGTTATAATATTATTTATTATCGGAGAATGCATAAAGTTGAAACTAATAAAGTCATATTTATTTTAAGCAATGATACGAAAGCATTGGTAATCCATGTCCCAGCCTCAAAGTATCCGAATGACCCCCCCCCCCCACAGACGTTTTGCCCTCCAACTTTATTTACTTATTTTTTTGAAATTTTTTCTTAACTTCAATTTTTTTTAACTTAAGCGTTTTTTTCAATTTTATTTCACATCTTATAATGACATAAAATATACTTAGGCTACAGTAAAAAATTTACTTGTGATATTTTCAAAATAGAATATGGAGATGATATAGATATGTTACTCGTGATTTTTCCTGTTAGAAAAGTAATATTTCTAGTAATGCCTTTCTTTTTTACTTAGAATTTCTTAGACAGAAATTTTTTCAACTTTTTCTCTTTTTTTCTTTCATGCGGCTGTCCCAGTGGTATTCTATGACTGGTCATCGACACTACCTGCTTTATTGTGTGTTTCGATCAGTATTTTGTTGTACATTGGAAGGATAAACACTTGCATCATATTTGAAAAAAGTAAAGATGAAATATTCGAAGAAAGTTTGTGCACATGATAAAGTCAACGTTGCGTTGAATGCTGACAAAGACAAATATTTCAACTATGAAACAAGATGTACTGGGGATCTCATTGGAAGTGTGTGTGTACATTATCATGACGGAGGGAGATTAAATTTCTTTGGAGTACCGAAAAGATTAAAGATTGTTGATGGTGGATCTATGACAGTATCATTTCCAGAGATGATAGTGCTCAAAGAGAATGCAAACATAAAAATAATCAACAATGATTAGGGATAACTTTTTGCTACCGTTGGTGGTAACACGTTACCTATTGATAGATCCTATCACAACCGTTCTGGTATAAGCATTCCAATGAAAACAAAGAGAAAAAGAAAGACCTACTGCTGCAATAATGTCATAAACAATATCTTGTCTACGTGCCAACACTTTTACCTGTGTAAAAATAATGTAGTAATATGCAGTGAAATCGAAAGCAGAAGATAAAGGGTATTGACATACAATATAACAACGGGGTATAAAGATAAATTAATGGAAAACAAAGAACATGTGAACACTATTGCTACCTTTGATCGTAGACCAACAGATGCTGTCAATGAGCCCAAAAATGCCAATGTCAAAACACATATTGAGCCTGTAAGTGACACCACAGTAAAAATTGTTCATGACTCAAATTGGGCTAACAATTATTCTACTGGTCACGAACTAAGATAAGAGAATAGCTACACTATCAAGTGAAAAAATGATGAATTATCTTACGAAACATATTCAAAATGTCTAAAATTGCTCAGTGGTATTAATAATGTATAATATTGTATTTAATATTGTCTATTAAAAATGTTGCTTCTGTTATCTTTAGCGGTATAAGACCATTTTCAGGAACTTAGCTTTTACTTTTGAGAAACAAGGATACATATGATCAAATTGCATCTGATATCCTTAGCAATGTTAGATCATTTTGGGGAACTTAGCTTTTAGTTTTGAGGAATAAGCATAAAAATGGTCCAAATGCATCTGATATCCTTAGTAAGGAAATTATGATGATTAGTCAGACATAGACACTACTATCAGCTCGAAAGTGGTATAATAGAGAGAAATAGGTGAATTAGGTTTCGAAGAATCGGATTCTTATTAGAGTTAGAGATATATGAAGTGGGAATTTATCGAGTTTTAGTCAGACATATATACTACTATTAGCTCAAAAGTGAAATACTAGAATATGACATAGGCGAATTAGGTTTACATGAATCGGACTCTTATTAGAGTTAGAGACATATGAAGTGGATGTTTATCAAGATTCAATTAGACAGAGTCGGACTGTTTTAGGAGTTAGAGACATGTGAAGTGGGAACTTATCAAGATTCAGCTAGACACAGACACTACTAGCAGCTTACAAGTGGTATAATAGAGTCTGAAACAGGTGAATTAGATTTAAATAAATTGGATTCTTTTTAGAGTTAGAAATATATGAAATGGGAGTTTTTCAAGATTCAGTCGGACACAGACACTACTATCTGCTAAAATGTGGTATACTAGAGTCAGAAATAGGTGAATAAGGTTAAGATGAGTCGGATTCTATTTAGAATTAAAGCCATATGAAGTGAGAATTTATCGAGGTTCAATAAGACATAGAAGCTACTATTACCTCAGAAGTGGTAAACTAGAATCTGAAATAGTTGAATTAGGTATTTAGACGAATCGGATTCCTTTTAGAGTTAAAGACATATGAATTGGGAATAAATAAAAAGTAAGTCAGACACAGACATTACTATCGGCTCAAAAGTGGTATACTAGAGTCTGAAATAGGTGAATTAGGTGTAGACGAATCAGATTATTTTTACAGTTAGAGATAAATGAAGTGGGAATTTATCAAAATTCAGTCAGACACAGGCTCTACTAAGTGGTAAACTATAGGTTAGGTGAATCGGATTCTTTTTTTAGAGTTGGAGACATATGAAGTGGAAATTTTTCAAGATTCAGTCAGACACAGACACTAATATCAGCTCACAAGTGATATCCTAGAGTCTGAAATTGGTGAATTAGGTATAGATGAACCGGATTCTTTTTAGAGTTAGAGACATATGCAGTAGGAATTTATCAAAATTCCGTCAGACACAGACAGTACCATCAGCTCGTAAGTGGGAAACTATAGTTTAGGTGAATCGGATTCTCTTTTAGAGTTGGAGACATATGAAGTAGAAATTTTTCAAGATTCAGTCAAACACAGACACTACTATCAGCTCAAAAGTGGTTTACTAGAGTCAGAAATACCGGAATCTTTTTAGAGTTAGAGACATATGAAGTGTGAATTCACTAAAATTCAGTCAGACAAAGACAGTACTATCAGCTCACAAGTAGTATACTATAGGGTTAGATGAATTGGATGGGTTTTTTTTGTTAGAGACATACGAAATGGGAACTTCTCAACCTCCCAGGACATACTTTGTTCTGTAGATCCACCCTTGAAAGTTTCAGTTTACTAACCTAAGTTACTTCTAAGACAGCGTCTAGAATTTGACAACTAAGGCTTCAAAACAACCTCAATCTTTTCCCAATTCCCCTTGTATGAAATGAAAGGCTTACACTAGGGCTACTGGCCAAAATTATTGCCTGTACTACCAGTAAAACTGGGAAAACAAAAGCCTGATTAATTAAAATCAAAGTTGAAACGCATACTACATACCCTAACTACTTAAGCGAGCCAAAAAGTTCCCTTCTTATTAAATTTTCTGAACCGAAGTTTGATAACTTTTAAAAATTTTGCCGGTACTTTCGGTATTTCGATATTCTTTTTATAAATGTATCTATAAGAAGAAGCGAATTAAAAACCCCTAGTATAAGATTTTTTACAGCCGATTCGTGGCCCTGATCCAGATTTCTAATAAGAATTTCTAAGGAACGGCCGTGTCGCTTACAGTAATTTATGCAAAACACTTATCAGTACTTGCCAGAGATTCATTTTTTTAACAGACCCAAATTGCTTTCATCGAACCTTTAAGGTGCTCCTGAATAAAGGGAATAAAGCCTTTTCGGGACCTCTCGGTAACAGCCTGGATCGAAGAATATGTTGGTATTGCCGAGGAGACTAAGCGGGGGAGTCGAGGGCTAATTGGGTCAGGAAAATCAGAAAAGATGTACTCAGTACAAGATTAGAAATTGCAGATTTAGCAAAACCCAAACCAATTTTATTCTCTCCTTTCTATTAATGTGGTAATATGTGCGGATTTAAGGAGGAAGGAGTTTGGAATTTCGCGTTCTTTGTAGATGATCCGGAACGAAGGGGTTTGGACCACCTCAGAATTTGTCGCTAAGTTCTCTTGAAAGTTGCATATGCCACACCGGAAATGCATGCTCCAATAGCTGCCTGACATAAGTAAACACGAAGGGAATGCATCTCAGGTCAATTAAATTTCTATAACATTTTAAACATAGATAGTGAAATATTTGCTGGTTTAACAATATTGGAAACATGCAAGTCCCACTTAAAATTATTTGAAATTTCATCACCAAGGAGCTTCAAAACGTTTCACTAGAATTTCGGGTAGGACAGGGTCTAAGAAAACAGGAGTGGATTTCAAGAAATTTATCGTTATTATTTTTGATTTAGCGGAATTTACTTCAATAGTAGATTCTTAGCTTCATCCGAACCCTGGGTTAATATCTCAAGGGTTTCACTTTTAATATTCTTATGACGTACTTTGAGGATCGACAAGTCATTCACATATCTTCACGTTTGTGGGAATTCCTTACCAATTTCATTAATCATAACTAGAAATAAGAGTGATTTCATGAAGTTTCCTTGAAGAATTCCGCAGTAAATAAGAGGTTAGAGAAAATAATTGCGTATTTTGAAACTCGAGAGATCTGTTTCAAAGGAACAATATAACAGTAATTACTAAGAGAGGATCAAGTTCAAAGCTAACCAGTAATGAACGAACTATAATGGTGTGCTCCACTAAGTAAAAAGCTTTTTAGAAATCAACTAAGGCAATGTTTAGCCAAACTTTTGGTTTCGCTAGGCTACTAAGGATGGTACGTACCAAGCGCACAAGGTAATGGATGGTGGAAGTTTTCCTTAAATTAACAAACTGTCGGACGTCAATACTCGGACAAATTTTAACTTTAATCCAGTTAAACAGGAAACCTTCATAAAGTTTGGAAACAACTGGAATGATTTCAATGGGACGTATGTTCGCGAAAGTCAGATTAGTTGATTTTTTTAGACAGGAGTTATAAAATCTTTCTTTCCCGCAACTTGGGAATTTACCAAAAGTTTGTGATTTGGTTGAAAATATTTTATAAAAATTCAGCAACTTTCTCTAAAAAGGCCTTAAATAAGTCAATTGGGATGTCTAGTGGACAAGTGCTTTGTTTATTAAACTTTAGGACTCTATTTATAACATCAGAGGTAGAAACTAGGGGAAGGAGATATTGGAGGGAATAGTTAGACATTGGTCAGTAAAAAGGAGGGAAACTTGAACAATGGAAGCAAGTAACGATTTCAAGTTGTTGGCAATCTTATTAGGGTATTCAGGGAGATGAAAAATAATTTCAGAAGGATTTTTTCCCATACCGCTTTAATATTTTCTGCCCCATTGCTTGGGCTTGTTACAATTTTGATTTTTGACTTTAGTATTACAATAATCACAAGCTGCTTTTCTCAGTTTTTTTTTAGGACTCATGTTTTTTTTTCTTTAGGATTCATTTCCCTCTAATAAAAGACAATTCCTGGTTCAGTGTGAATGCTGAATTTTTGGTTTGCTAAACAAAATGGGTTGTCTAACATGTATGCTTAAACTAAGTTTTCAGACCCACTGAAGTCTTCCTTTGAACTTTAATTGCTCTCTGTGACCAGTGCCCCACTAGCTGTGGCGGAAAAGAAAAAAAGAGCCCGTATATGCAGAATATCGTAGTTCAAGCAACTTAGCTTGTTTTCAAGCCATTAGAGTTTCTCCTGTGATACAAGCCAAAGGACGGTAGTTTTCCTACATAGGGGCTTTGGATAAGACAGTTCTGATAGTGTACTTCTTGTTTTGATCTGATACTATTTTCAGGAATTATGGGTTATTACATTTTTTTTTGTATTGGACATGATTGTCTCTTACTAGCTTGTTAGCTACCACTGCAACCCGGATTTCTTTCGTTCTCTTGTGACCATATCCTTTCAATTATTATTTAAAAAATAAACTTTCCGAAAAATAAGTTTTTCAAAGAAAAGTAAAGGCAATTTTAAACTTAAGCTCAGCAAATACAAATACCTTTTAAAATTCAAACTCAAAACGACCAGAAATTACTATTAAAGAATAAATGAAACCCAAAACGAACAGAAATTAAATAACAGTCATAGCAAAAACATACAAAAAGTAATAATATAAATGAATAAATAGATCTTAACGCGAGTAATGCTTAGATTGAACATGAAAATCAAGCTTAAAACGAAAAAAAAATTTCCTATTGAAGTATAAATGAAACTTATAACGAACAGAAATTAAATAAAAAATCAATGCAAACAAAGATACAATAGATATTAATGTAAATTAATACATACATCATAAAACGAGGGAAACTTAAATTGAATATGCAAATCAAGCTTGAAACGAACAAAAATCACTACAAACAAGAGTTTCGGTATGACTAAACAATAAATGCAAACAAACATACAGTATATATTAATATTAATTAATAAATAAATCTTAAAACGAGTAAAACTTAAATTGAATATGATCAAGCTTGAAACGAACAAAAATCTCTACAAACAATAGTTTCGGTATGACTAAACAATAAATGCAAACAAACATACAATAGATATTAATGTAAATTAATAAATAAATCTTAAAACGAGTAAAACTTAAATTGAATATGCAAATCAAGCTTGAAACGAACAAAAATCTCTACAAACAGGAATTTGGGTATGACCTCCTCCTCTCACTGTAAAAGTCTAAAACCTACTGCGTCATTGGCGCTTTACTGAAAACCAATTTTATGACAAATATTTTCTTTTGTAGTTAATATTGAAAATAAACATTAAAATATAGTGTTTTCCTTTTAAGCTTGATTTTCATTTTCAATCTAAGCATTACTCGCCTTAGGATCTATTTATCCATTTATATTATTACTTTTTGTATGTTTTTGCTATGATTGTTTATTTAATTTCTGTTCAAATTGGGTTTCATTTATTCTTTAATAGTAATTTCTGGTCGTTTTGATTTTGAATTTTAAAAGGTATTTGTATCTGCTGAGCTTAATTTTAAAATGGCCTTTAATTTTATTTTAAAAAATTATTTTTCGGAAACTTTTTTTTATTAATTTCTGTTCGTTTTTTATTGCAAAAAATTTCAAGTTTTTAAAAATTCCATATTTCAAAATCGAAATTAAAAAAATCAAATATTCATCAAAGCATCAAAACTGGTATCAAAGCAACAATATCAAAGTGAAAAAACGGGTTTGTGTCAACCTCAGAGTTTATATTATCTGATGTCTGAACTACTTTTAACAAAATTGCTATCTCAAAATTTTTATTTGATAAAAGCCCGGATGGGTTTTGGGAAAAAGGGCGTGTGGGGACTAATTAAGCTTCGGTCTCTTTTGACTCTTTAAAAGTGAGCTAGAAATTTCTATTTTCAATCAAATGAGCCATTTCTGAAGTTTATACGAGTATCCCTTTTATAAGAACCATATATATCCTCAAAGTATAACTTGCAATGCCTGTCCCTGGCCCATGAGTTTTAATATCTGATGGTTGAACTATTTTTAACGAAATGGTCGCCTCAAATTTGTATCGGATGGGTTTATCCATCCGATACACCCAAAAGGGTGGTGGGCGGGTGGGGCCCTCCGATCTTTTTTCACTCTGAGAAAATGAACTACAACTTTTAATTTCCATCCAAATGAACCCTCTCTGAAGTTTATACGAGCATCTTTTTCATAAGAACCACATACGGCCCCATGACTCAGCTTACAGTGCCTGACCCAAGGCCCTGAGGGGTTGTTTTGACACCAGAGTTTTTGTTATCTGACCTTTGAACTATTTTGAAAAAATGGCTCTCTCAAAGTTCTTATTGGATGGGTTTGAGGAAAATACGGCGTGGAGAGGGGGGCTAGTTGCCCTCTAATCTCTTTTGAATCTTAAAAAGGGAACAAGAAATTTCAATTTGCAATCATATGAGTCCTTTGAAGTTTATACGAGCATAGGGGGGATGTGTCAACAAAGGAGTTTTTCTTATCTGACCTTTGAACCATTTTTAACCAAATGGTCACAAGTAAAGGAGTTTTTGTTATATGATCTTTGAACTATTTTTACAAAATGGCTACGTCAAATTTCTTATCAGATGCACTTGGGGAAAAAGGGCTTGGGGGGCAGTTGCCCTCCGATCACTTTTGACTCTTAAAATGGGAACTAGAACTCTCAATTTCCAATCGAATGAGCCCCCTTTGAAGTTTATACGACGACCCCTTCTATATGAAGTGCCTCTGGGAGAACAATCAATGGGGGGAGAAAAAGAGTGTGGAAGTTTATACGAGTATCCCTTCCGTAACAACTAAATATGACCCCAGGGCATAAATTACAACGCCTATCCACGGGCCCTGGGGGGCTGTGTCGACACCGGAGTTTTTGTTAGCAGAACTTTGAACCATTTTTACCAAAATCTCTATTTCAAAATTTTTATCTAATGCATTTAGGGCGTGGAGGAGGGGCGGGATAGTTGGGGGGGGGGGAACTTTCAATTTCCAATCAAATGAACCCTATCCGAAGTTTATACGAGCACCCCTTCCATAATAACTATATATGCCCTAGAGCATTACCCATAACGCCTGCCTCCGGGCCCTGGCGGGTTCCGTCGACACAAAAAATTTTTTTATCTGACCTTTGAACTATTTTTATTGAAATAGATTTTATAAAAATTTTATCGGGTGGGCTTGGGGAAAAAAGGGTGTGCGGGGGGGGGGGGCTAATTGCCCTCGGATATCTTTTGACTCTTAGAAATTGAACTAGAACTTTCAATTTCCAATCAAATGAGCTTCCTCTGAAGCTTATACGAGCATCCCTTTCATAAGAACTATATACGCCCCCGGGACAACACTTACAATGCCTATCTCCCGGGCCCAGGGGGGAGTTTTTGTTATATAATTTTTGAACAATTTCCAAAAAAACGGCTATCTCAAAATTTGTAGCGGATGGGTTTGGGAAAAAAAGGGCATGGGAGGGGGTGGCTAGTTGCCCTTAAATCTCTTGACTCTTAAAAAGTGAACTAGAAATTTCAATGTCCAATCAAGTGAGCCCTCTATGAAGTTTATACGAGCGTCCCTTTCATAAAAACCATACAGGCCCTTAGCGCATAACTTAGAACGCCTTCCTCTGGGCCCTGGGGGGTTGTATTGACACCGGATTTTTTCTTATCCACCCTTTGAACTATTTTCAACAAAACGTCTATCTCAAAATTTTTTCATCAGATGGGTTTAGAAAAAGAAAGCGTGGGGGGGTTAGCTACCTTCGGATCTCTTTTGACTATTAAAAAGTGATTTCGAGCTTTCAATTTCCAATCAGACGAGTCCTTTCTAAAGTTTTACGAGCATCCCTTTCATAAGAACCATATATTCCCCAGGACATAACTTATAGCGCCTGCCCCCGGGCCCCGGGGGGATGTGACGACACCTGAGTGTTCGTTATCTGACTTTTGAGCTATTTTTAACTTAATGGCTATCTCAAAATTTTTATTGGATGCATTTGGGGGAAAAGAGGGGCGTGGGGGGGCTAGTTGCCCTCCAATCTCTTTTGACTCTAAAAAACTGAACCAGAACTTTCGATTTCCAATCAAATTGAGCCATTTCTGGAGTTTTTACGAGCATCCCTTCAATAAGAACCATATATTCCCCCAGGGCATAACTTACAAGCCTGCCCCTTTGCCGTTGGGGGCTGTGTCGACCCCGCAGTTTTCGTTATATGGTCTTTGAACTATTTAAAAAAAGCTGTCTCAAAGTTCTTATCGGATGGGTTTGAGGAAAAAAGGGCGTGGAGGGGAGGGGCTAGGTGTCCTCCAATCTCTTTTGACTCTTAAAAAGTGAACTAGAACTTTCAATTTGGAATCAAATGAGCCATCTTTGAAGTTAATAAGAGCATCCCTTCCATAAGACCCATATATGCCCCCAGGGCATAACTTACAACGCCTGCCCCCGGGCCCTGGAGGGTTGTGGTGACTGCAGAATTTTTCTTATATGATCTTTGAACTATTTTTAACGCAATAGCTATCTTAAAATTTTTATTGGATTCATTTTGGAAAAAGTTTTTTTTGGGTGGGGGGGGGGGGGGGGAGCTGGCTGTCCTCCAATATCTTTTGATGCTTAAAAAGTGAACTAGAACTTTCAATTTCCAATAAAAGTATTCTACCCTGAAGTTTATACGAGCATTCCTGTGATACGAACCATATATGCCCCAAAGGCATTACCTATAACCCTTGCCCCTGTAGGTTCTGGGGAGAGTACCCTGCTCAAACGAATATTTTCCAGAAATTTAACTACATTGAAAAAAATGGCTATATTAAAATTTTGATTGGATGTGTTTGGGGAAATGGTGGGCGTGGAAGGGGGTGTCAGTTGCCTTAGAATAACTTTCGACGATTAAAAAAGGAACTAGCCATTTAAATCCCCAATCGAATGAGCCCTTTCTGAAGTTCCTACGACAACGCTGTCTATACAGAACCTTATATGCCCCCAGGGCATAACCTACAACCCTTGCTCTGAGGGCTGTGGGGGGGGGGTTCATCCTTAAAGACCTAATTTCCAGAACTTAAAACTACGTTGAATAAAATGGCTATATAAAAATTGGGATTGGATGTGTTTAGGGAAAAGGTGGGCGTGAGAGGGGGGTTAGTTGCCCTCTAATCACTTTCGACTATTAAAAATAGCACTAGCTCTTTGGATTTCCTATCGAATGAGCCTTTTTTGAAGTTTCTACGACAACGCCTTCTATAACAACCTTATATGCCCCCAGGGCATAACTTACAACCCTTTCCCTGAGGGCTTTGGGGGAATGTCCTCCTCAAAAACATAATTTCTAACTGGAAATCAACTACGCTGAACAAAATAGCTATCTCAAAATTTTGATTGGGTGTGTTTCAGGAATTGGTGGGCGTGGAAGGGGTGTTAGTTGCCTTCCAATCACTTTCGAGTATTAAAAAGGTAACAAGCCACTCCAATTTCCAATTGAATGAGCCCTTTTCGAAGTTTCTACGACAACTCCTTCGAGACGAAGTGCCCTGCTCAAAAGAAAAAAAAAAAATAAATAATACATTGTACCAACATCGTTCTTATATGTTTCCGGGCATAACTTAAAACCCTTGCCCTGAGGGTTTTGGCGGAGTATTCTCCTCAAAACATATTTTCTATCTGGAAATCAACTACGCCGAACAAAATAGCCATCTCAAAATTTTGATTGGATGTGTTTTGGGGAATGATGGGCGTGGGGGGGGGGGGGGGGGAATTTGCCCTCCAATCACGTTTGACCCTTAAAAAGGGCACTAGAACTCTGGATTTCCATTGGAATGAGCCCCCTTTGAAGTTTCTACGGCAACCCCTTCCATATGAAGTGCCTCTGGGGGAAAAAAATAATAATAATAAAACACTGGAGGCGTATGGCCTTTACTATAGGCAACGCTATAGCGTTGCCTCTGAAAGTTCCACCCATAAAATGACGTGTCGAGCCCCTCTAACCCGAAACAAAAATAGAACTTACTTCATAAATTTCAGATATTTTTCTAAGTTGAATTCAAAAATTTTAATTGTTGCTGAGACACCATAAATATTGTTGCTGTTATTCATTGTCCTCGTTTATTGAAATATAGCAAAGCGGTATAGAAATGCTCAGTATAGGAGCTAACTCAAAAAAAAGTTTGGTTCCAAGAGATAATTATAACTTTGAACTGAGAGATGAAATAAAATTATTTTATTTAAAATTTTCAGAAATTATTGGTTTCTATTGACAAATAATATCTTTTGTTAGAACCCTAAGAAATTACTACATTTTATACAACTATATTTACATTATTTTTATAATTAAAAATCTTATTTTGATCATCGTACACAAGTTGATGTTTATAACATTTGCAACTACAGTGCTGAAAGAAATTGCAATTTTTCCTAAAAATTGATTTTATTTTTAAAACTTTTTTCAATCTCAAAAGACTCTAGACGGACCAATTTTCTTTAAAGTGAGCCATTAAACAACTCTCTATGATGCCACACTAGCTGTGCTACTTGTGGCTGCTAGCTAGTGTTCTGCTAGCTGTGGAGGAAAAGAAAGAAAATAAAAGATGCCATATATGCATAATATCGGAGTTTAAGCAACTTATCTTGTTTTTCAAGCCAATAAATTTTCCTTGTTATTCAAGCCAAGGGACGGTAAGTTTGCTATTTTAGGGCTTCGAACCGGGTAGTTCTAAAAGTGTACTTCTTGATTTGACCTGACACTATTTTCAGGAGTTATGGGCTACTGTATTTCTCAGTATAGGACGTGTTCGTCCCTAAAGGGTTGCTAGCTACCGCTGCAACCCGGAAACACGTTTCAAAAGATGTTTTGTTTATATCTGATAAAACTTACATAGTCCCAATTTATAACGAACTATACATCCTTTTATGTAAAATGTGTCATTATACAAATGTTGATTTTTTTTGTACATTTTAGTTACAGTTTGCTAGAGTTTGATTTTTACTATAACATAACACCAATATCCAAATTAATGTTGAATAATACCGAAACTTTATATAATCTTTACTATAATTTTTTGCAGTTTACATTATAACAAAATATCTTATAGTAATCTTTATTTCTCCTTACGTTGAAATTACAAACAGGAAAAATCCTACGGCTTTTTCTTAATTTGAATAGTAAGAGACGATTTTCATATATTTATGCAGCTGCGTAAGAAATATAGCACCATACCCTAAAAAGGTTTACCTAAAGTTTTACAAGAAATTATTATCATGTCTTAGACACCACAAACTTAATGGTATATCTATATTGGAAGTTGCCAAAATACAGCGAGGAAAGAACTCTCCTTCGGCTCTCAAGGATTCGAGTTCAAATCACTCTGTTGTAACGATTTATGCTTAAAAAAACGTCTAGCTTGTTTATCCAGATGGTAAGCTATAAAGCCAAACGCTGTAGGTGGTTTTTTATTAATATTCGTAGCCAGCCAAAGAAGAAAAGTATTTTGCCGAAAACTGCTACCATGTTATCATTTTTTTCAAAAACACATGTAACGTAAAATGTCATTCCAATGAACAATCCAAAGAAGTAAAAATTATAATGATTGTTGGAGACTTAATTCCACGGACCTTTACTTGTTTGAATTGATGAATCTCATTAAACCAGCTGATAGGTATATAAACCATGCGTCTACAAAGAATACTAACAATGTCGCAAAGTATGTAAAGAATACCGATAACGGATATAAAAATTCAATTATTCCTCTTGATGAAAAAATTCCGAATGCTATAACCATCAAAGAATGATTATAAATAGATAGACATTTTTTGGTGTATGATAGACGACCACAAATTAATAAGTAGATCAATTTTGCAAGTATCTTCTCATTGTAAAACGGGACTCTTTCGCTGGCAACTTCAGTTTGAAGCTCGGGAAGTGCTATTGGTGCCATTGGCAGCCTAGCTTCAACAACCATGTAATTACCTATAAAAACTAATTCAAATATTGTATGCATATTTACTCTTTGTGAATAAAATTGTTTTGAACTTAAGAAATATATCACATTAGAAAACCATCAAAAGTTTCGGGGTTGTTTGATTGGGGGTGTTTGAAGACCACTAGATGTTTTGGGGATGTTTCTCCCCATTTCAAAAGCTGGGCAAATTTTCTCGGGTTTGCAATTTTTTATTGGTAACAATAAACTTTATGAATTATACGTATTTTGAATTAGCATCAAGTTTCAATTCTTTTGATGTATCTATCTATATCAAGACACTGTTTGCCGAAAACTGTTACCATATTTTCCTAACTGTTAAAATATTTTGTAGAGACATGTAACGTAAAATGTCATTCCTATCAACAATCCAATGACGTGTAAATTAATAATAATTGTTTGGAACTTTATTCAAAGGAACATTTTTTGTTAGAATTGATGAAATCTCATTAAACCAGCTGATATGTATATAAACCATGCTTCTACTAAGGATACCAAGAACATTACAAAGTATGTAAAGAATACCAATAACGAATATAAAAATTCAAATATCCCTCTTGATCAAAAATTCCGAATGCTATAACCATCAAAAGATGATTGTATATATGTATATATCTTAAAGTGTATGATAGATGACCAGAAACAAGTAAGTGGACAAATTTTGCAAATATATCCTTATTGTAAAACGGGACTCTTTCGCTGGCAACTTCAGTTTGAAGCTCGGAAAGTGCTATCGGTGCCATTGTCAGCCTAGCTTTAACAGCCATTTAATTGCCTATAAGAATTAAGCCAATTATTATATGGATATTTATACTTTGTGAAGGAAATGGTTTGGAACCTCAGAAATATATCATATAAGAACACCACCAAAAGTTTTGGGGGGTGTGATTTTCATTAAAACCACTTGATGTTTTGAGGGTGTTTCTCCCCTTTTTCAAATATTGGGCGAATTTTCTCAATAAACTTCAGGAGATTTATATATTTTGAACAAGCATCAAAATTTAATTCTTTTGATTTATCTATTATTTTTATCATGACAATCTTTCTAAGAGTCTCGGTTGCTATTGAGCCGCATCATTCCCTACTTATTGTTCTTTACCACAAACTGATTGATTCTCTGTGTAGACAATATGGGCAAATTTCACAGCTTACAGCCCTTTCCGGGGGTTGCCGTCTCCTCAACACCTCGTTCTCCACACTTAAGTGTGTTAGGACTTAAAAAAAATCTCATTGTTCTAATCAAACGACCGTTGGGTTTCAGGTGTCATTATTGCAGAATTGGGACGAAATTAAGGTATTTGCGTAAAGAGTGATGTTTTGAGGAGGGGGTAGACCCCTTCATATACATTATAATTTTGTTTCGTTTTAAGTTTTAGTATCCCTCCTTACTTTCAATTAATTACACAAAGGATCAATATAGCTAATTATAATTACATAAAGGATTGATATAGTTCATTATAAATGGAGACTATGTAAGTTTCATCTGTATGATGGTTATAGAGAAGGAGGAAATTTAAATAAAGGATCGGTGCATTTAATTATAAATGGGGAATGTGTAAGTTTCATCGGTATCAAGGCTTTAGAGATATCTGTAACCTAGTAAATTGATATTTCAACACGATTTACCAGATTAAACAGATTGAGTTAGGTTACAACTAGATTGAACTACAAAGTACACCACTAGAACCGCTTTGTCTGAAACACCTCTAAAGGAAATTAACAGCCCCTTGGCTGGAAAAACAAAGAAAATTCGTTGACTTGAAAAACAAGGAAATAGCTCATTATAATGATATTCTGTATCAACAGTAAGTTTTTTCCCCTTTTCCTTCTCCCCAGGTAGCTGGGCACTTGAACATCGTAGACAGCTGTTCAATAGCTCATTTCAAAGGAAATTCTTTACATTAAAAATGTTTTGTAATTAACAAAAAAAATTTTTTAAATAGAGTAATTGTGTATGAAAAACTGCATTTGTATAACACTGTAGTAGGGAATATAATTAACATCATCTTACATATGAAGATCAAAGACAGTACTACTCAAAAATAGAGATAAATAAATATCAGAGTGTATATCAGAAAAGTCTTTAAAAGAATAAAAAGGTCGCCAAGAGGAATAAAGCTTCAGCACACCTAAGGTTGGTTGCTAAGTTCTCTGGTGATCCACATTTTAAGAAAATGAAATATGAGAGAGAAAACAAAGGTATTTAACATATCAGAGCTGTCGAGAAGCAAAGATTGAGAGAGCCAAGCAAAAAAATCAAGGAGCGTTATCACAATGATGACAATTACCGAAAAAATATAAAAACAAATAGTTGCTACCATAATAATGAGTAAATACCGGGGTGACACAAGCTATAATAAGACATTAAAACCTATGCGAGGCTATACCATGGAACCCATAAAGATTAAGTTAAAAAGTATATCCAGAAGCCCAAGAATATAGCGAAAACGCGTAAAGATCTTGATGCTTCCATGTTCTGGACTACCAACTGTGAAAGAGTGTTCAAATGCAATGGAAAATTACATTAAGGATCAATATAGCTCATTATAATTATATAACGGTTACAAAAAGGGTCGATATAGTTTGCTGTAATTGGAGACTATGTAAGTTCCATCGGTTATAACTGAAGTCTAGTTAAGATTAAATAAAGGATCGATATAGTTAACTATGAACGTGGATTTTTTAAGTTATATCTGTATCATGATTGTAGAGATAGAGAATTTTTTTTTATAAAGGATCGGTATAGTTAATAATAAATGGGGAAAATAAAAGTTTCATCGGTATCAAGGCCTTACAGATATATGTAACCTAGTAAATGGATATTCAAATACGATATCTCAGATAAAACAGTTTGACTTATGTTTTCCTGTATTGTTTTCCTCGGTAGCGTATATTAGGGGAGGGCTACAGGAGCGATCCTCCCCTCCATCGAGATGTTCATAAAAGGGAAAAGGGGGATTAGTATGCAAACCATTAAATGGAAAAACAGGTCCCAGCAGCTACTGCTGGAATACAAGGTTAAAATTCAATTTTAGCCAATGATTTGTGTTAAAATCGTCATTTAGGATCAATTTCAGGGCGGTGCTAGAAACGTTCGTAAACGGCCAAAAAACTACGACTCTTTTTGGCCTGCAGTAAAACAGTAATAACATATGCTACACCGAGCAATTTCTTCAAGTACTGTCAGGAGTAATGTACTGTATTGGAAGAGAAAGAAAAAACAAAGGAAAGGAGAAAGAAAGTGAATTAAAATATTAAGACCAGCTTTTTAATAAAATCATCATTCCTCGTCATTCCTCATCATTTCACAGTGTGTATGTTCTTTAATAGAATGATTGTAACTTTTGTTAACTAAAGGGCTAGGCACAAGTAGCTGATTTCGGGAACCGATTTCAGCAAGGGTATATTCCACGTCGAGTGATTGTAATTAATGATGCTAAGAGGCGGGGCTTAGTGACATTTTTCGGTGATTTATTATCATTAATTACAACTAATTTCCGATAATCATTAAATACGATTAATTACATGCCTAAAGCTCTAAAGCCCTAGTACATCCCTTGTCTAGAACGTAATTAATGATTATTAATCACCAAAAATCGTCACTAAGCCCCGCCTCTTAACATCATTAATTAGAATCACTCGACGTGGCATACACCCTTGCTGAAATCGGTTCCTGAAATCAGCTACGTGTACCTAGCCCTTAACAGAGGAATGTGCGATTTGATCATGTTTTATTAAGAATTTACCGCAATTTTCAAAAAATAATAACATGTCTATGTTGGTAAGTACATTTTTATGCTGGAAGTACAATAACCTCCAAAAAATGTGTAATTAGTTTCAGTTAACAAGTTTTCTTATCATATTTACAAGCTGAATTTCATTAAGGGTCTCCTAGAAGGGGCATGATTCTACCTGGTTGATAACAAATTAGGCTATATGAATCCTTTGCGTGAAGTTTTAGCCTAGTAAAGTGTTTCTGGAACAAAGTCAGTCATGCACCCTGTTTGAATGAGTCAACCTTAGGTTTATGTGAAATTCTCAGTAAGATTCTGGAAAATTTTTATAAAACTAATAAAAACTTAGCCTAGATAGGCTAAAGTGGAGAGGTTACATTGGGTAAAACCCCACCTTATTACCAGAATGACTTTCCGGGCCCTGTGCGTGGTGCTGTAGCTGATCGATGCTCTGATTTAGCCATACAGATCCCGAGCTTCTATTCTGGCTGCCATAAGGCAGGACGAAATGCCTGCTACCTGTCCTTGTAAAATAGACTTAGCAACTCAAATGTCGATTTGACGCTCTATGCGCCATCATTGGTTGTAGATGGTTTTTATCCTTTTATGCTGCATCTAAGAAGCCTAAAAAGTTTGTCTTTTGCGAACTGCTGCTTGTTAATAACAGTCGAAAAAATTCCAAAAACGTTCCAGTAAAAATTTCCTCTTTCCTGTAAAATTTAAGATAAGAAGATTATCATTCAAAATGAAATTTACCTAAAACCATCAAAGAGTTTGTGGTAACAAACTGTAAAGTAGGAGCGACTCGGCTTAACAGTAACCGAAACTCTAAAATCAGAATTTTGACATCAACAAACAAATCAAAAGATTTGTCTTATTGTGCTGATTCTAAATATATAAGATTCATTAAGCTTAGTGTTACCCATCAAAAACTACGACCCTAAAAAAACTGCCTGATTTTTGAAAAAGGGACCCCCCCGAAAAGTCAAGGAATCTTTAAGAAAATTGCAGCAACAGATTCAGCGTAACAGAGAACCTTACTGTAGAGCTTTCATGCTCCCATCTGGGAAAATTAGGAATTTTGTATTTTATTTTGCCAGAAGAAAGATCCTCTACGCATATTTATTTGTGTTATTTTTTTTTCTTTTTTTCCCTAGGAAAAACCGTATCGAGCCAAACATCCTAGAACACAGATAGAGGGCTCACTTGAACAAAAGTTAGAAGTTCTAGTGCTCTTTATAGTTGACCAAAAGGATTTGAGGGCAAACAGCCCCCTCTCACGCCCTTTTTTCACAAAGTCGTCAGATCAAAATTTGGAGACAGCCATTTTGTTTAACATAATTTAAAGGTCCAATAATTATGTCAATAATTTGGAGACAGCCATTTTGTTTAACATAATTTAAAGGTCCAATAATTATGCCTTATTGCCTTATGCCTTATGCCAATAACCGAAACTCTAAAAAACAGAATTTTGACATCAATAAACAAATCAAAAGATTTGTCTTATTGTGCTGATTCTAAATATATAAGATTCATTAAGCTTAGTGTTACCCATCAAAAACTACGACCCTAAAAAAACTGCCTGATTTTTAAAAAAGGGGCCCCCCAAAAAGTCAAGGAATCTTAAAGAAAATTGCAGCAACAGATTCAGCGTAGCAGAGAACCTTACTGTAGAGCTTTCTTGCTCCCATCTGGGAAAATTAGGAATTTTGTATTTTATTTTGCCAGAAGAAAGATCCTCTACGCATATTTATTTGTGTAATTTTTTTTTCTTTTTTTCCCTAGGAAAAACCGTATCGAACCAAACATCCTAGAACACAGATAGAGGGCTCACTTGAACAAAAGTTAGAAGTTCTAGTGCTCTTTATAGTTGACCAAAAGGATTTGAGGGCAACCAGCCCCCTCCCACGCCCCTTTTTCACAAAGTCGTCAGATCAAATTTGGAGACAGCCATTTTGTTTAACATAATTTAAAGGTCCAATAATTATGCCTTTGGGGATAACTTAACCAGTCACAGTCCCTGGGGAAAGGTCTGTAAGTTATGAAATTTGCCCACTGTTTGCGTAAAGCGTTTGTTATTGGGAAGTAAACATACATTTCTTGGATTGTTAAAGTAAATTGTCTGATGGGAAAATTTCTACAAAGAGAATTTTGCATGGGAGAGAAGTTTCCAGGGGGTAAAATCTTCAAGGAAAATTTTACACGGGGGGAATTTGCCAGAATTCCTATACGAATTTCTTTTTATTTGTCTTTCTTTCCCTTTCCCGACCCAGTTTTACTTGTGCAGATGTTAAGGGCAATTTTCTGTGGTAAATTTTCACCGGGTTTGAATTGTCTAGAGGATCTTTCCACGGTGAGGAGGGTTCCACGGGAGAAGTAGTCCATGAGGGAACTTTCTGTGGAAGAAATTCTCCATGAGGAAATTTTATGTGGGTGCAAATTTTTCCTGGGGAGGGGGGGGGGGATTTTCAGAAAAAAGTTTCACGGAGGGTGATTTCCGGAATGATATGAAAAACAATCAAAAATTAAAATCTTTTTCAAATAGAAGTGTGTTAAAAAGAATTTTTCAGACGGAATCGTCCGCAAGAAAGCTGCAGGGGTAATTTTCAGTGAGAACTGAAGAAGCCACAGAAAGCCTACTTTATTGGGGCCTTTGGAATTGTCCGCGAGAATTGTCCTGGTGGCCAGGGGTATTTTACGTGGGGGGGATTTCTATGGAGGGATTTTCCATGAAAGGATAGAATCTTTCATAGAGGGGCCCTACTTCCCGAAATTATTTTAAAAACGGTCAAAAATTAAATAAAAACAGTTTTTTTCAACTGAAAGTAAGGAGTAACATACAACTTAAAACGAACAGAAAATATTACATATATAAAGGGGCTTTTGTCCCGATACCTTGTGAACGACTCCTAGAACAAAAGGGCCGTATAATTAAGACAATAAGAAGCTTTTTTGAAAAGTACTACAGAACTTTAGCCTGAAGAGCGAGGTATTGAGGAGGAGGCAACCCCTCATATGCGCAATAATTTCTGTTTACCTTAAGATTTATTGTTGCTCCTTACTTTCAGTTGAAAAAAAACTTTATTTTTTATATTTGATTCATTAAAGGATTTATCTGATTAGCTAGTTTCAGGTTAGCTGGGACAGAAAAAAAGTTTGTATAAAGTGTCTATTCCCTGCGGCTAAGAATTGAAAACGCAGCTCTGTGATGGGCTGACTTTATGTAAATTAAAGAAACATATATACATTGAATTTCGTACCTGGCTCTGACTCGGTCCAGAAGTTCATTAAATGTTTATATGACTGGGTACGGTAAAAAACATTCTATCTACACCCTATCCAATCGTTTTATTTTATTTTATCTTGCTGCCATAAAAAAAAACTCCGTTAGTAATATTTCCTGGCACAAATGACAATAATGAACTTGGTTTCTGCAATAAAAGTCTTTGCTTATCTATTGTGTTTTAGTTTTTAGTTTTGGGCTCACTGTGGGAAATTTTTTTCTTTTTATTAAAGAACTCATTAAAAAACTCATTTTTGAGGGAATGGAGCATATGAACCTCACTTATTTAGCCTATTCTTCTGAGAATGTAGCAATTGTGCCTTAGTCCATCGAAACATCTTCACTTGAACAAATCTCTAGAGATGATATAACATTATGGTTTCCGAAAGTAGGAGCAACCCTAGTAAAGTACGAATCACGGCCCTTTTTAACGGGGTTTAAAAAAAAAATTTCAAGTGGGAAAAAACAACCATTTGAAGCTGATTCGAGAAAAGTAACTATTATTTTGATTAATCTTTATCGTAAAATTTTGGAAATAAATTTATGGGAATTTGAAAAATGTTGTATGAAGTGCGGTTCATAAGCATATCTAGTGTTTCAAGACCTGCATTTCAAGACATATTATCAAGTGACCTGGTCGCATACATCAAGTGATACGCATCGGCCAAGAGATTTATGCTTAGGCTGCTCCCAATCCCAAGTGTAAATGCGAGTTCGTGCTCTGGCTTGGGAAGTGAGCTTTGTTTTTCACTGATACTCCCGACTAGCACAAAACTGCCAGACCGTATGTTACTAAGCTAACAAGAATTAATAAAAGTTAGAAAGCGATCCCAAGCTACAATTGGAACATATTTCCCACCAGCGGTCTGTAAAATTTAAATTATTTTTTTAAATTATAGTAAAATAAAAATTTTAATTATTGCTTCATAGCTTTAAGCCAATCTATGAATTTTACTATTCTCTTGACTTTACATCTCCAACTTTATTAGGTGGATAGTGCTTTCGAAAATGTTTACGGAATCATGGCAGAAATAAAACTACTAGTACCATTTTGTAGAGATAAAGGTGGTTAAGACAATGAAGGCTTAATAAATCGTCAAATAATTTTTTTTTTCCAGTTAACATCCGCAATTATTTTCACAGGAGGGTCTGATTCGCCAGGCTGGCTTTCCATTGTGTATTCCTGACTGACATGTTTTAGACTTTAAGACCTGATTTGTCATTAATATCTTCCCAAGATTTTGTGCATAGCTGACAACAGCGACATTTCATTTTATGAACATAGCCACAAATATAGGATTAAGTATTTAGCCGTTCTGGGAGGTTTTCTCAGGAATATCGGTGAAGTTTTTCTTCATAAACTTTTCTCACTTGCAAGACCAGATAGATTTCCAAGAAATACTTCCATAAAAGGCAACCTTCTATCATTGATTTCTTTTTCAAAGTAAATCTTTCGAAAAACTTTATTTTTGGCAGATTTCTGCTCGAAAATAACGCTTTGAAACATTTTAACTTGCAAGGAAGTAGGGAAGGGGGTACCAGCCTGGAAAGAACATATGTGCTGCCATCTACAATTTAGTCTAACGCTGACAGGACATAATTTATGGTTTTTGTCACTGAGAATGAAAAAACAGGATTTTTCTCACTTTATGGTTTGTTTCTTGGACGGTTATGAGTGTTGGTCAATTTATTTGTTGTTTTTCTTGGATGTCAACAACAATTTATGCGTTTTATGGTTTTTGTCACTGAGAATGAAAAAACAGGATTTTTCTCACTTTGATGGATGTTTCATGGATGGTTATGAGTGTTGGTCAATTTATTTGTTGTTTTTCTTGGATGTCAACAGCAATTTAAGCATTTTTTTATGGTTTTTGTCAATTGATTACATAATATCTCCGACGAGTACATAATTTATGGATGTTTTTATGGTTTTTGTCACTGAGAATGAAAAAACAGGATTTATCTCACTTTGATGTATTTTCAAGATCGATTGATTTGTTGTTGTTCGTCCATGAGAATTGTCTCCGGGCGAAGTTTATTAATGTCTGACGGATGATGACAAGGTTGATTGATTGTTTGTGTTCGTCCAGGAGAATTGTCTCCGGGCGAAGTTTATTAATGTCTGACGGATGATGTCAAGGTTAATTGATTTGTTGGCGTTAGTCAAGGAAAATTGTCTCCGGGCGAAGTTTATTAATGTCTGACGGATGATGTCCAGGTCAATTGATTTGTTGGTGTTCATCCAGGATTATTGTCCCCGGGCGAAGTTTTTTTTGTTAGAGTTCTAGTTTAGTTTAGTTTTAGTTAAGAGTTTAGAGTTTTTAGCTTAGAGTCTTAGCTTAGAGTTTTTCTTGAAGTTCTAGTTTAGTTTAGTTTTAGTTGAGTTTAGAGTTTTAGCCTAGAGTCTTAGCTTAGAGTTTTAGTTAGAATTGAAGTTTAGTTTAGTAATAGTTAAGAGTTTAGAGTTTTAGCTTAGAGTCTTAACTTAGAGTTTTTTTTAGAGTTCTAGTTTCGTTTAGTTTTAGTTTAAGAGTTTAGAGTTTTAACTTAAAGTCTTAGCTTAGAGTTGAAATTTAGTTTAGCTATAGTTCAGAATTTAGAGATTTTAACTTAGAGTCTTGGCTTAGAGTTTTTGTTAGAGTTCTAGTTTAGTTTTAGTTAAGAGTTTTGAGTTTTAGCTTAGAGTCTCAGCATAGAGTTTAGTTAGAGTTGAAGTTTAGTTTAGTTATAGTTAAGAGTTTTAGCTAAGGCTTTGAGTTTTAATTAGAGTTCTAGTTCAGTTTAGTTTTAGTTAAGAGTCTAGGGTTTTAACAGAGTTTTAGCTTAGAGTTTTTGTTAGAGTTCTAGTTCAGTTTAGTTTTAGTTAAGAGTTTAAAGTTTTTGCTTAGAGTCTTATCTTAGAGTTTTTATTAAAGTTCTAGTTTCGTTTGGTTCTAGTTAAGATTTTAGACTTGTACCTTAGAGTTTTAGCTTAGAGTTTTAGTTAAAGTTGAAGTTTAGTTAAATTTTAGTTAAGAGTTTCGATTTGTATCTTAGAGTCTTAGCTTAGAGTTTTTGTTGAAGTTCTAGTTTAGTTTAGTTTTAGTTAAGAGTTTAGAGTTTTAGACTAGAGTCTTAGCTTAGCGTTTTTGTTAGAGTTAAAGTTTAGTTTAGTAATAGTTAAGAGTTTAGAGTTTTATCTCAGAGTCTTATCTTAGAATTTTTTTAAGAGTTCTAGTTTCGTTTTGTTATATTTAAGAGTTTAGAGTTTTAGCTTAGAGTATTAGGTTAGAGTTTTTGTTAGAGTTGTAGTTTAGTTTAGTTTTAGTTAAGAATTTAGAGTTTTAGCTTAGATTCTTAGCTTATAGTTTTTTTTTAAGTTCTAGTTTAGTTTAGTTTTATGTTAAGATTTTAGAGTTTTATCCTAGAGTGTTATCTTAGCGTCTTTGTTAGAGTTAAAGTTTAGTATATTAATAGTTCAGAGTTTGGGGATTTTTGTTAGAGTCTTAGCCTAGAATTTTTTTTAGAGTTCTAGTTTCGTTTGGTTCTAGTTAAGAGTTTAGAGTTTTAACTTAAAGTCTTATATTAGAGTTGAAGTTTAGTTTAGTTATAGTTAGGAATTTAGAGTTTTATCTTAGAGTCATAGCTTAGAGTTTTAGTTAAAGTTATAGTTTAGTTAAATTTTATTTAGGAGTTTAGAGTTTCACCTTACAGTCTTAGCTTAGAGTTGAAGCTCAGCTATAGTTAAGATTTTAGATTTTTTACCTTATAGTCTTAACTTAGAGTTTTTGTTAGAGTTCTAGTTTAGTTTAGTTTTAGTTAAGAGTTTAGAATTTTATCTTAGAGTATCAGCATTGAGTTTAGTTAGAGTTCTAGTTTAGTTAGTCTTATCTTAGAGTTTTAGTTGAAGTTCTAGTTTAATTTTAGTTAAGAGTTTAGAGCTTTAGCTTAGAGTCTTAGTTTAGAGTTTTAGTTAGAGTTGAAGCTTAGTTTAGTTTTAGTTAAGAGTTTAGAGTTTTACCTTAGAGTCTTAGCTTAGAGCTTTTGTTAGAGTTCTAGTTTAGTTTAGTTTTAGTTGAGAGTTTAGAGTTTTTAGCTTAGAGTCTTAGCTTAGAGCTGTTGTTGAATTTCTAGTTTAGTTTAGTTAGAGTTGAAGTTTAGTTTAGTGATAGTTAAGAGTTTAGAGCTTTAGCTTACAGTCTTAGCTTAGAGTTGAAGTTTAGTTTAGTTATAGTTAAGAATTTAGAGTTTTAGCTTAGAGTCATAGCTTAGAGTTTTTGTTAGAGTTCTAGTTTAGTTTTTTTTTATTTAATATTTTATAGTTTTACCTTACAGTCTTATATTAGAGTTGAAGTTTAGGTTAGTTATAGTTAAGAATTTAGAGTTTTAGCTTAGAGTCATAGCTTAGAGTTTTAGTTAAAGTTATAGTTTAGTTAAGTTTTAGTTAAGAGTTTAGAGTTTTACCTTACAGTCTTATCTTAGAGTTGAAGTTCAGTTTAGCTATAGTTAAGAGTTTAGAGTTTTTACCTTATAGTCTTAGCTTAGAGTTTTTGTTAGAGTTCTAGTTTAGTTTAGTTTTAGTTAAGAGTTTAGAATTTTAGCTTAGAGTCTCAGCATAGAGTTTAGTTAGAGTTCTAGTTTAGTTAGTATTATCTTAGAGTCTTAGTTATAGTTCTAGTTTAGTTTAGTTTTTTTTAAGAGGTTAGAGTTTTACCTTAAAGTCTTAGCTTAGAGTTTTAGTTAGAGTTCTAGTTTAGTTTAGTTTTAGTTAAGAGTTTAGAGTTTTAGCTTAGAGTCTCAGCATAGAGTTTAGTTAGAGTTCTAGTTTAGTTTAGTTATAGTTAAGAGTCTTAGCTTAGACTTAGAGTTTTAATTAGTTCTAGTTCAGTTTAGTTTTAGTTAAGAGTATAGAGTTTTAACATAGAGTTTTAGCTTAGATTTTTTGTTAGAGTTCTAGTTTAGTTTAGTTTTAGTTAAGAGTTT
Source organism: Artemia sp. Qi Xiang Cuo (assembly GCF_049724085.1). Classification (NCBI taxonomy): domain Eukaryota; kingdom Metazoa; phylum Arthropoda; class Branchiopoda; order Anostraca; family Artemiidae; genus Artemia; species Artemia sp. Qi Xiang Cuo. The sequence continues at coordinate 15,270,564 of NC_142797.1, read as the reverse complement.
CGAGTTTTTGCTTACAGTCTTAGCTTAGAGTTTTTGTCGAAGTTCTAGTTTAGTTTAGTTTTAGTTAAGATTTTAGGGTTATAGTTTAGAGTCTTAGCTTAGAGTTTTAGTTATAGTTGAAGGTTAGTTTAGTTTTAGTTAAGAGTTTAGATTTGTAGCTTAGAGTTCTAGCTTAGAGTTTTAGTTAGAGTTCTAGTTTAGTTTAGTTATAGTTATGAGTTTAGAGTTTTTAGCCGACATTCTTAACTAATAGTTTTATTTGAAGTTCTGTTTTTGCTAATTTATAGTTAAGATACTAATTTCTTAGCTTTTATTTTTAGATTAGAATTTTAGTTAGATTTGAAGCTTAGTTTAGTTATAGTTCAGAGTTTATGGTTTTTAGAATATAGTAATAGTAGAGAGTTTTTGTTATATTTCTAGTTTCGTTTGGTTTTAGTTAAGAGTTTAGAGTTTTACCTTACATTCTTAGCTTAGAGTTGAAGTTTAGTTTAGTTATAGTTAAGAATTTAGAGTTTTAGCTTAGAGTCATAGCTTAGAGTTTTAGTCTTAGAGTTTTAGTTAGAGTTGAAGTTTAGTTTAGTAAAAGTTAAGAGTTTAGAGTTTTACCTTACATTCTTAGCTTAGAGTTGAAGTTAAGTTTAATTATAGTTAAGAATTTAGAGTTTTTGCTAAGAGTCATAGGTTAGAGTTTTAATTAGAGTTAGAGTTTAGTTTAGTTTTACTTAAGAGTTTTAGCTTGGGGTTTTAACATATAGTCTTAGCTTAACGTTTTAGTTAGAGTTGAAGTTTATTTTAGTTATTGTTAAGAGTTTAGAGATTTAGATTAGAGTCTTAGCCTAGAGTTTTTTTTAGAGTTCTAGTTTCGTTTTAGTTAAGAGTTTAGAGTTTTACCTTACAGTCTTATCTTAGAGTTGAAGTTTAGTTTAGTTATAGTTAAGAATTTAGAGTTTTATCTTAGAGTCATAGCTTAGAGTTTTAGTTAAAGTTATAATTTAGTTAAATTTTAGTTAAGAGTTTAGAGTTTTACCTTACAGTCTAATCTTAGAGTTGAAGTTCAGTTTAGCTATAGTTAGGAATTTATATGTTTTCCCTTAGAGTCTTAGCTTAGAGTTTTTGTTAGAGTTCTAGTTTAGTTTAGTTTTAGTTAAGAGTTTAGATTTTTTGCTTGGAGTCTCAGCATAGAGTTTAGTTAGAGTTCTAGTTTAGTTTACTTATAGTTAAGAGTTTCAGCTTAGACTTAGAGTTTTAATTAGAGTTCTATTTCAGTTTAGTTTTAGTTAAGAGTTTAGAATTTTATCTTAGAGTCTTAGCTTAGAGTTTTTGTTAGAGTTCTAGTTTAGTTTAGTTATAGTTAAGAGTTTAGATTTTTAGCTTAGAGTCTTAGCTTAGAGTTTTTGTTAGAGTTCTAGTTTAGTTTAGTTTTAGTTAAGAGTTTAGAGTTTTTAGCTTAGAGTCTTAGCTTATAGTTTTTGTTGAAGTTCTAGTTTAGTTTAGTTTTAGTTAAGAGTTTAGTGTTTTAGCTTGGAGTCCTAGCTTAGAGTTTTTGTTAGAGTTGAGGTTTAGTTTAGTAATAGTTAAGAGTTTAGAGTTTTAGCTTAGAGTCTTAGCTTAGAGCTTTTGTTAGAGTTCTAGTTTAGTTTAGTTATAGTTAAGAGTTTGGAGTTTTACCTTAGGGACTTAGCTTAGAGTTTTAGTTTAGTTTAGTTTTAGTTAAGAGTTTAGTTTTTTAGCTTATTGTCTTAACTAAGAGTTTTTGTTAGAGTTCTAGTTTAGTTTAGTTTTAATTAAGAGTTTAGAGTTTTTAGCTTAGAGTTTTAGTTAGAGTTCTAGTTTCGTTTGGTTTTAGTTAAGAGTTTAGAGTTTTACCATAGAGTCTTAGGTTAGAGTTTTAGTTATAGTTGAAGTTTAGTTTAGTTAAAGTTATGAATTTAGAGTTTTAGCTTAGAGACATAGCTTAGAGTTTTACTTAAAGGTGTAGTTTGGTTAAGTTATAGTTAAGAGTTTCGAGTTTTAGCTTAGAGTCTTAGCTTAGAGTTCTTAGACTTAGAGTTTTAATTAGAGTTCTAGTTCAGTTTAGTTTTAGTTAAGAGTCTAGAGTTTTTAGCTTAGAGTCTTAGCTTAGAGTTTTTGTTAGAGTTGAAGTTTAGTTTAGTAATAGTTAAGAGTTTAGAGTTTTAGCTTAGAGTCTTAGCTTAGACTTTTTGTTCGAGTTCTAGTTTAGTTTATATTTAGTTAAGAGTTTATAGCTTTAGCTTAGAGTCTTATCTTAGAGTTTTTATTAGAGTTCTAGTTTAGTTTAGTTTCAGTTAAGAGTTTAGAGTTTTTAGCTTAGAGTCTTAGCTTAAAGTTTTTGTTGAAGTTCTAGTTTAGTTTAGTTTTAGTTAAGAGTTTAGAGTTTTAGCTTGGAGTCATAGCTTAGAGTTTTTGTTAGAGTTGAGGTTTAGTTTAGTAATAGTTAAGAGTTTAGAGTTTTAGCTTAGAGTCTTAGCTTAGAGCTTTTGTTAGAGTTCTAGTTTAGTTTAGTTATAGTTAAGAGTTTGGAGTTTTACCTTAGGGACTTAGCTTAGAGTTTTAGTTTAGTTTAGTTTTAGTTAAGAGTTTAGTTTTTTAGCTTATTGTCTTAACTTAGAGTTTTTGTTAGAGTTCTAGTTTAGTTTAGTTTTAATTAAGAGTTTAGAGTTTTTAGCTTAGAGTTTTAGTTAGAGTTCTAGTTTAGTTTGGTTTTAGTTAAGAGTTAAGAGTTTTACCTTATATTCTCAGGTTAGAGTTCTAGTTAGATTTGAATTTTAGTTGAGTTAAAGTTAAGAATTTAGAGTTTTAGCTTAGAGACATAGCTTAGAGTTTTACTTAAAGGTGTAGTTTGGTTAAGTTATAGTTAAGAGTTTCGAGTTTTAGCTTAGAGTCTTAGCTTAGAGTTCTTAGACTTAGAGTTTTAATTAGAGTTCTAGTTCAGTTTAGTTTTAGTTAAGAGTCTAGAGTTTTAGCATAGAGCTTCAGCTTAGAGTTTTTGTTAGAGTTCTTGTTTAGTTTAGATTTAGTTAAGAGTTTAGAGTTTTACCTTAGAGTCTTAGCTTAGAGTTTTTGTTAGAGTTCTAGTTTAGTTTAGTTATAGTTAATAGTTTAGAGTTTTAGCTTAGAGTCATAGCTTAGAGTTTTAGTTAAAGTTAAAGTTTAGTTAAGTTATAGTTAAGAGTTTAGAGTCTTAGCTTAGAGTTATAGTTACTGTTGAAGTTTAGTTTAGTTATAGTTAAGAGTCTCGAGTTTTTAGCTTAGAGTCTTAGCTTAGAGTTTCTGTTAGAGTTCTAGTTTAGTTTAGTTTTCGTTAATAGCTTAGAGTTTTAGCTTAGAGTCTTAGCTTAGAGTTTTTGTTGAAGTTCTAGTTTAGTTTAGTTAAGAGTTTAGAGTTCTACCTTAGAGTCTTAGCTTAGAGTTTTACTTAGAGTTGAAGTTTAGTTTAGTTATAGTTAAGGGTTTAGAGTTTTAGCTTAGAGTCTTAGCTTAGAGTTTTAGTTAGAGTTCTAGTTTAGTACAGTCTTAGGTAAGAGTTTATAGTTTTATCTTGGAGTCTTAGCTTAGAGTTTAAGTTAGAGTTCTAGTTTAGTTTAAGTTAAGAGTTTAGAGTTTTACCTTAAAGTCATAGCTTAGAGTTTTAGTTAGAGTTCTAGTTTAGTTTAGTTTTAGTTAAGAGTTTTGAGTTTTACCTTAAAGTCTTAGATTAGAGTTTTAGTTAGGGTTTTAGTTAAGAGTTTTAGCTTAGAGTTTTAGCCTAGAATCTTAGCTTAGAGATTTAGTTAGAGTTGAAGTTTAGTCTAAACTAGCATAACCACAAAATTCCACAATATTACATAGAAATACCAAAAACATAGGTTAGATTAGGTTAGGTTAGGTTAGAGGTTAGGTTTCTCCACGTTTAAGTTAGGTTATTTTAGGTTAGCTTATCATGAGCGCTCATGATAAGCTAACCTAATCTAACCTAACTTAAACGTGGAGAAGCTATAACTAAGATAAAATCTATACACTCTGAAATATAACTACACTGAATTTCAACTCTAAGCTACGACTTTATGTTACAACTCTAAACTCTTAACAAAAACAAAACAAAACTAGAAGCCTAACAAAAACTCTAAGCTAAGACTATAAACTAAAACTCTAAATTCTTAACTATAAATAAAATAAACTTCAACTCTAACAAAAACTCTACGATAAGACTATAAGCTAAAACTCTAAACTCTTAACTAAAACTAAACTAAACTAGAACTTCAATAAAAACTCTAAGCTATAACTTAGCTAAAACTCTAAATTCTTAACTATAACTAAACTAAACTTCAACTCTAAGCTAAGACTGTAAGGTAAAATTCTGAACTCTTAGTTAAAACCAAAAGAAACTAGAACTCTAACAAAAACTCTAAGTTAAGAATCTATGCTAAAACTCTAAACTCTTAACTATAACTAAACTAAACTTCAACTCTAACTAGAACTCTAAGCTATACCTCTAAGCGAAAACTCTAAAATCTTAACTAAAACTTAAATAAAATATAACTTCAACAAAAACAATAACATAAGAATTTAAGCTAAAACTCTAAAATCTTAACTAAAAGTTAAGTAAACTTCAACACTAACTAAAACTCTAAACTAAGACTCTAAGCTAAAACTCTAAACTCTTAACTAAATTGAACTAAACTAGAACTTCGGCAAAAACTCTAAGCTAAGACTTTAAGCAAAAACTCTAAGCTAAAACTCTATGCTAAAACTCTAGACTCTTAACTAAAACTAAACTGAACTAGAACTCTAATTAAAACTCAAAGCCTTAGATAAAATTCTTAACTATAACTGAACTAAACTAGAACTCTAACTAAACTCTATGCTGAGACTCTAAGCTAAAACTCTAAACTCTTAACTAAAACTAAACTAAACTAGAACTCTAACTAAAACTCTAAGCTAAGACTAACTAACTAAACTAGAACTCTAACTAAACTCTATGCTGAGACTCTTAGCTAAAATTCTAAACTCTTAACTAAAACTAAACTAAACTAGAACTCTAACAAAAACTCTAAGCTAAGACTCTAAGGTAAAAACTCTAAACTCTTAACTATAACTAAACATAACTTCAACTCTAAGCTAAGACTGTGAGGTGAAACTCTAAACTATTAACTAAAACCAAACGAAACTAGAACTCTAACTAAAACTCAAAGCTAAGACTCTAGCCTAAAACTCTAAACTCTTAACTAAAACTAAACTAAACTAGAACTTCAACAAAAACTCTAATCTAAGACTCTAAGATAAAAACTTTAAACTCTTAACTAAAACTAAACTGAACTAGAACTCTAATAAAAACTCTAAACTAAGACTCTAAGCTAAAACTCTAAACTCTTAACTAAAACTAAACTAAACTAGAACTTCAACAAAAACTCTAAGCTAAGACTAACTAAACTAGAACTCTAACTAAACTCAATGCTGATACTCTAAGCTAAAATTCTAAACTCTTAACTAAAACTAAACTAAACTAGAACTCTAACAAAAACTCTAAGCTAAGACTCTAAGGGAAAACATCTAAATTCTTAACTATAGCTAAACTGAACTTCATTCTAAGCTTAGACTGTAAGTTAAAACTCTAAACACTTACCTAAAATTTAACTAAACTATAACTTTAACTAAAACTCTAAGCTATGACTCTAAGCTAAAACTCTAAACTCTTAAATATAAATAAAATAAAATTCAAATCTAAGATAAGACTTTATGGTACAACTATAAAATCTTAAATAAAACCAAACGAAACTAGAACTCTAACAAAAACTCTAAGCTAAGACTCTAAGCTAGAACTCTAAACTCTTAACTATTACTAAACTAAACTTCAACTCTAACTAAAAATCTAAGCTAAGACTCTAGGCTAAAACTCTAAACTCTTAACTAAAACTAAACTAAACTACAACTTAAACTATAACTCTAAGCTAAGACTCTATGCTAAAAGCTCTAAACTCTTAACTAAAACTAAACTGAACTAGAATTGTAACAAAAACTCTAAGCTATAACTCTAAGCTACAAATCTAAACTCTTAACTAAAACTAAACTAAACTTCAAATATGACTAAAAGTCTAAGATAATACTACAATCTAAAACTCTAAACTCTTAACTAAAACTAAACTAAACTTTAACTTCAAAAAAAACCCTCAGCTAAGACTGTAAGCAAAAACTCTAAACTCTTAACTAAAACTAAACTAAACTAGAACTCTAACAAAAACTCTAAGCTGAAGCTCCATGCTAAAAATCTAGACTCTTAACTAAAACTAAACTGAACTAGAACTCTAATTAAAACTCTAAGTCTAAGCTAAAACTCTTAACTATAACTAAACTAAACTAGAACTCTAACAAAACTCTATGCTGAGACCCTAAGCTAAATCTCTAAACTCTTAACAAAAACTAAACTAAGCTAGAACTCTAACAAAAACTCTAAGCTACGACTCTAAGGTGAAAACTCTAAACTCTTAACTATAACTAAACTGAACTTCAACTCTAAGATAAGACTGTAAGGTGAAACTCTAAACTCTTAACTAAAATTTAACTAAAGCATAACTTTAACTAAAACTCTAAGGTAAGACTCTAAGCTAAAACTCTAAATTCTTAACTATAACTAAACTAAACTTCAACTCTAAGCTACGACTGTAAGGTAAAACTCTAAACTCTTAACTATTACTAAACTAAACTGCAACTCTAACTGCAACTCTAAGCTAAGACTCTAAGCTAAAACTCTAAACTCTTAACTAAAACTAAACTAAACTAGAACTTCAACAAAAACTCTACGCTAAGACTCTAAGCTAAAAACTCTAAACTCTTAACTAAACTAAACTAGAACTCTAACTCAAGCTCTATGTTAAGATTCTAGGCTAAAACTCTAAACTCTTAACTAAAACTAAACTAAACTTCAACTATGAATAAAAGTATAAAATAAGACTCCAATCTAAAACTCTAAACTCTTAACTAAAACTAAACTAAACTATAAATTCAACAAAAACCCTAAGCTAAGACTCTAAGCAAAAACTCTAAACTCTAAACTAAAACTAAACTAAACTAGAATTCTAAGCTAAAACTCTAAGTTAAAACTCTAGACTCTTAACTAAAAATAAACTTAACTAGAACTATAATTAAAACTATAAGCCTTAGCTAAAATTCTTAATTATAACTGAACTAAAATATAACTCTAAATAAACTTTACTCTGAGACTCTAAGCTAAAATTCTAAACTCTTAAATAAAACAAAACTAAACTATAGCTCTAGCAAAAACTCTAAGCCAAGACTTTAAGCGAAAACCTCTAAATTCTCAACTAAAGCTAAAGTAAAGTTCAACTCTAAGCTTAAACTCTAAGGTAAAACTATAAGCACTTAAATAAAGTTAAAGTAAACTAGAACTTCAACAAAAACTCTAAGCTAAGACTCTAAGCTAAAAACTCTAAACTCTTAACTAAAACTAGACTAAACTAGAACTCTAACAAATAAACTTCGCCAGGAGACAATTCTTCTGGTCTACCACCAACAAATCAATTAACCTTGACATCATCCGTCAGACATTAATAAAATTCGCCCGGAGACAATTCTACTGGATGAACACCAACAATCAATCAACCTTGACATCATCCGTCAGACATTAATAAACTTCTCCTGGAGACAAATCTCCTAGACGAACAACAACAAATCAATTGATCTTGAAAATACATCAAAGTGAGAAAAATCCTGTTTTTGCATTCTCAGTGACAAAAACCATCAAAACATCCATAAATTATGTACTCGTTGGAGATATTATGTAATCAATTGACAAAAACCATAAAAACATGCATAAATTGCTGTTGACATCCAAGAAAAACAACAAATAAATTGACCAACACTCATAACCATCCATGAAACATCCATCAAAGCGAGAAAAATCCTGTTTTTTCATTCTAAGTGACAAAAACCCCAAAAACATGCATAAATTGTTGTTGACATCCAAAAAAAACAACAAATAAATTGACCAACACTCATAACCGTCCAAGAAACATCCATAAAAGTTAGAAAAATACTTTTTTTTCATTCTCAGTGACAAAAACCATAAATTATGTTCTGTCAGCGTTAGACTAAATTGTAGATGGCAGCATATGTGTTCGTTCTGGGCTGGTACCCCCTTCCCTACTCATGGATGGCCTGAATCGTACCAAGTATTTGGTAACACTGCTTCAAAGACACAGTTTTCTGGCCTTTTATTCTAGCTAGACATTCATTTGAACAACTTTTCAGGAATACAATGAACAACAGCTCAACGGAGCTTGCTTTCACTCGCGGGTAATCGTAAAAAAAACCCTTAAAAAAGGTCCCAGGTGGCACAAAAAAAATCCTTAACTTTTTTAAATATATTAGTCACGCACGGATCTTTTCTTAGTTTTGTTGGTTCACTTTGAATTGGGATGACATTTCTCATGTCTCCAGTAGCTGGAATACTCATCGATCTCGTTGGTGCCAAAAAAAACAGCCATGCTGGGAGGGATGATGGCTGTCAGCAGAATGGTAACATCTGCGTATGCATTGAATAAGGTAACATTAGCCAATTCTACAGCTATTACTGCCGTCTGAGGCAGGCACACTGACAACCCCTCCTCCTCCATCCCATTATGGTTAAAGCTTCCGTTTTGTCCACCTCCCAAGAAATCTTTTAATAATTTAAGCCCCATTTTCTCATATGTAGATAGATTAGCACTAAAGTCTGGATATCATTAATTTCTGATGTCTAGAAAATGTCTAGAAAATCTAGGATGTCCAGAAAATAGCGTCTCCTTAAGCAAGTTTGGCAACTGGGCGCAGAAGGGGCTGGGCTCTAAAGTAGGAACCTCCATTATAATATAGTTTTTGACAATTAGTTAAATAAGCTTACCAGAAAAACAAAAACAGTGGCACGTGAGAATCAAAAAAGGCCCATTAAGACGAACCCGTCTAGAGAAGGTGGAAAATGGGTGAATTCCCTCCCCTATAATTACACGCAAAGCCCAAAGACCAGTTATGGAAATACCCCTCTCAAAATGTTATGATCTCCTCCCTCAAAAATGTTTGCCCAACTCCAAAAAAGTAGCAAAACTGAATATAAATAAATTTTTTATTCGTTTTTCAATTTTTCTTAATCTCTCTCCCCTCTCCCTAAAAAAATCCTGGAGGCACGTTCTTGGACGCACCCTACCTTATAGGCACCCTTGCTAGCAGTGTTAATTGGGGAAGGGCGTGTGTTTTCTTGACCGAAGATGTCTATGGGTCATTTTCACTGTAAGGTTGCAGCAAAGCATCAGCAGCCAACAGGTACGACAGAAATTTAACCATGAACAAATAATATAACATAATTAAATAGTTATGGCAGCATAGCATGTACCAGAAATACAATCCTGAGTAATTTTCATCCTAAAAAACCCAATAGCCTAAAATTGAAGCATAAAAAAACAAATTTAATAATGATCAAATTTTATTGAGCTACCACAGCACAAGGGTGTAGATACACTCCTTCGACTTCAGAATATGTAAAATCGAGTTGCTAGATAGTATTGATAAGTTGGCGAAATTATTTCAACTAATTAGTAAAAGATTAAACACGTTTTATTTATGGTAGCGTAGTGGATCGATCTCTGCTTTCAATACAAGGTCTGGGAATAGGATTCGATCCCAGATGCCGCGAGGTTGGGCGAAAGGCCTAATAACTGTCCGTGTAAAAAGGCCCTGGACTTTGAGCCATCGACAATTGTCAACGCCCTAAAAAAAGTATTTATAAAATACGCATAATTTCTGTCAACAAGGTAATGGCCACCGTTATCTGGAACTCAGAAGGAGTTGTATTGTAAACTTGTTAGAAGGTTGATAAACTGTCCGAGAAGCCGTTTGTGTAGAAATTTTTAGGAAATTGAGGGCAGAATTATCTAAAAAGTGTTCATGAGAGTGCCATCGGGGAGTCCTCTTCGTTCTTGACAACGGCATGATACGTTTTTCAGGCGTTATAAAAGAAGGTTTGAGAGAATCTCGGTGTGAATTACTGTGTCATCTATTTTGAAGTCCGAATATAGTCCCATCTGACCTTTTTTTGTATTCCCAAAACTTAAAGAAGGGTTGAAAGTTGAAGGGGATTTATATTAATAACAATTATGAAGAAAAGGACGTAGGCAAAACATGGCTCATAAAGGGGTTTGAAAATTCAAAAATAATGAAAAGGGTGATAGCATTGCAGGTGAATAGTGCAACAGTCTTGATGTAGGTTATGCTGAAAAATTATTATAGAAAAATTAATTGTAATTGAATTAATAAAAAAAACAAAAATAAATCCACAATGAATGCAAGCAATAGGTAGAACAATTGGTATTTTTTTTATAAGACAGAGAAACTCTAACCTCAAATGAAAATTTCGACCCTAAATCCAAGGGCTGGCCTCAGCAAAGCACAAACGAATATACAATAAAACTTACATGAAAGTACGACCTTTAAAACTAAAAATGTCCGTAAAGCAGTCTCAGTATTCTCACTTCAAACAAGTTCAACCAGGACTTATAGATAAAATGAGGCAATTCATTCAAGTGAAATAAAATATTTTCTACCTGTTGTTTCTGTTTATGATGGAAAGGCAGTGTGTTCTTCGTCGATATTTAAATAAACTTATGTAATTTTCGAATACCCTTCTAAAAATATGAGTCCCACAGATGCTTGTTATGCACACTTTTTTAAAATATTCCCCCTCCCAAAAAAACTGAAAATCGTATCTCTTTCTTTATTTTTTCCCTCCCTCTGCTCCCTTTCAATTTTATTTCTGTTATATTGATATTAATTAATTCTTTTCCTTCTTTCTTATTACGGGTGGTAATTGTTAACTTTATATACGGTTGTTATGCTAAAGCTTTTTTCCTGCCTCCTAAGTAGTATATAAAGTTTGTATATAACGGGAATGAGTACACTTTTTGCTTTTAATGATTTATGTTTCGGTCACGTTTGGGTCATTTGTGAATAAAATCAAAATTATGCACGATTACAATGCTACTTACGTATTTCGTTCTTAATTTCTCGAGTTGAACACTGTTCAACTTTGAAGCGTAAAAACTAATGATTGATCAATAGGCGTGAGGATTTAAGGTTTTTAATTTGAAAAGATTTAAGCTTGGGCCAACATAAGGCCGTATGTGGGATTTCTGTTTAGGGGAGGGTTGTTAAAACAATAAATTAATAGACCTCACCGAAAATTTGTTAGCATACCTTTTTGTTACTTTTTCACAAGTCAAACAAACATTTTGAGGGAGGGGTTCAAAACTAGCAATCCCTGCATGGATACGGTCTTGGACTACCAAACAAGCTTTAAAAACATTTTTTTCCATTTAAATTTTCTGCTTCAGTAGTACAAGTGAGACAACTCGGCTTCAAATAGATTTCAAATTTGGCTTCAATGTCAAAATTGAATGGCTCTATGAGAGATCTAACACACGGATGACGTCCCTGGACTTCAGTCGGGTATGAAATGATTTCATGACAATTGTCCGTCCGAGGTGTAACAACGATTACAAGGCTAAAATATATGTACAAGGCGGACACACAGCCCTTTATACTACCTGAATATAAAGTAAAAATATGGGAATGTAAGTGGTGCGTGGCTCCAAACTGGTATTCTAGAATTTACCCTTGGATGTGAAAAGTAAATAAAAAAAACAAAAAAAAAATTAAAATCGAAATATTAGCCATACGAACTGTTTCCTTGTTTCTATCGCTCTACTGGTTGATGTCTTAGAACAGTCTATTAGGTGTTAAATCCGAATTTGGCTTCAAATAGATTTGAAATTTGTCTTCAATGTCAAATTCGAGAGATCTAGAACACGGCTGACGTCCGTGGACAGTGCAGTTTCAGTAGGGTATGAAGTGGATTCTTGAGAATTGTCAGACCAAGGGGGACATAGCCCTTTAAACTACCTAAATATAAAGTAAAAATACTAGAAAGTAAGTGGTGCATGGCTCCAAACTGGTATTCTAGAATTTGCCCTTGAATGCAAAAAGTCTATAAAAAAAGAAAAGAAAAATTGAAATTATAACCATACGAACTATTTTCTTGTTGCTGTCACTCTATAGGCTGCTAAGCTCAAGCTGCTTATTGATAAAACCTAATTTTGTTGAAGTAATTCAAGTGTTTAAGCTCAAATCTTCTCATGAAAGGAAAGATGATTATTGTACTAACAAATTTTTTTGTGTTTATAACCAGGATGTTCTCTAATATTTATAAAATCTTCCTATTGTTTTGTTTTACTAATTAAAGATTATATAAACAAATGAGATTGTCGATTAGAAAAAAAATTTCTTTGATTAGTACTCTTAGTAAATTTAGTAAATTATATACTTGAAAAGTTAATGTTTATATTTTTGTTGCCAGTTGAATGCTAAAAGCTAACTTTAGCGCATCAAAACAAAAATAATAGAAAATGCCAGGAAATACTAAATACAGTAACAACAAGCTGTTTCTTAAGTAATCTCCGATAGCCTCCAACTCAACAGCTGTTTTATTTATCCTTTAATAGCCTTTTTCTATCAAAATTTATATTTAATAAAATAATAAAATTACAGTTAATTAGTTTAAAATAATGCTACCTATTTGTTAACTAATCTGTAAATTTTAAATCAAAGAGTTCGTGGTAAAAAACTGTAAGTAAGGAGCGACCCGGCTCAATGGTAACCGAAGGTCTAAAAACGGAATTTTGATACCAATAGATAAATATAACTTTGTTCATACTTCCCTATTATAATTTGATATTTAAAAAGTCATACGGAAGACTATACCATTTTCCATGTTTAAAGGAAACATAATATTTTTAATTAATTTCATTTTTATGTTACTGGCCTCCCCCAGGCCATTCAGCGTGTCTCCAGGTGGTGATAAGCGTGTCTAGAGATATGTAGGGCACCTCTATAGGAGGCAAGGACCAAGGGGGGACCTTACCCCTGGGGTCCATAATAGAAACTGGGGCACCCTCGCCGAGGTCATAAATACAGGCGGAGGAGGAAGAAGGCCCCTCAAATTTACACTCAAAAGGGCCCACTGGTTTTTCCACAAGTCCCATGAGTTACAAACCTTCTCCCAGTATTGGGTTAAATTGCATGGTGATGCAGAACACCATCGCGGGAGGATCCTCTATAGGAGGACAACTGCGGCAGGGCGTAAGATCCAGGTCTATGGACAACGGCCTCTGCAAAGGGCTGCCTAGACCCTTTTGGGGTACCTGCAAGACGGGGGACCTTGCGGTCAGCTCTATTCCCAATTGAGGAGTGGCACCCCTCGTGGATATTATAGCCTAGTAAACGACACAGCATTCGCACGGGATTCTGACTAATGGACAATTTTTCTGGGCTTTGTATGTTTTGATGGGCGTCTTTGGGCTGAAAAACCTCTTTCTAGCTAATTATCTATTATGTGTTGCCTCCCCGTAGTAGCATAATATTTGTAGGCATGAATATATAATGAGTCGGAGGTAATAGGCTCGAGACTGTCTGTGCAGGAGTTCGACTCTTGTTGATAGAAGAGCATCGCCAAGTGCTGAAAATTATGTTGTGACCAAGACGGGCCCAGGATTGCACAAAGCCTCCATTCATAGAGGTCCCAGGGACTTCTTGCTGTCCGGTCCTAAGCCGGCTTAAGCACTTCAGTGTAGACTTGAGAAGATATGTGATCCCCGTCCTGCACTGGTATCCGGGATCATTGCTTTTCCTGAGGCGAAAATAATTTCAATGATTTAAAGAACATGAAAATTGGAAATTGGAATGTTATGACATTAAAAAATGACTATCGTATCGACATTTTAACTGAAGAATTCAGACGATTTGAACTGGATTTATTAGGAATTTCAGGAACTCATATCCCAGGGGTAGGAAGCATGAAATTAGGTGATATAGAATTTGTTTACTCAAGCAGGAAGGATTGGGTACATAGACAGGGAGAAGGGCTCATGATGAATAAGGAAGCTGCTAAGTCTTGTTTAGGTTGGTAAGATATTAATAATAGAATACTAATTGCTCATTTTATGACTAGAAAGTTCAGGGTATCAGTTATAGTAGTATACGCCATGGTAAGAATAGTATTCACGTGAGTTACAGTAGTATTCACGTGATGGTAAGACAGCAAACCTTATTGATTATTTTATAGCAAACCGAAGACTGGCAGGATCAATACAAGATACTAGGGTTTATAGGAGTGCTGTTATTGATGTTAAAAGTAAAGATCACCATCTAGTAGTGTCAAGGGTTAATTTAAAACTGAAATATCGGAAGGGTAACTACCTTCCGGGAAGTTATGAGGTTGGTAAACTCCAGGATGAGAATTTGAGAGAAACTTTCCAGGAACAGTTGAATACTAAACTTGACAGTTGAAATTTTGATAATGTGGAAGATGGTTGGAATAATTTTAGAAAAATAATTTGTGAAGTTGCTGAAGGTGTATTAGGGAAGAAAGCTAGAACTGCAGCTAAGAATATTAGTGAAAAAGCTTTATATTTAATAGAAAGGAGCAAGGACTTGCACAAGAATCATCTGAGTGATAGATCTTATGAAAATACGACGAATGTAAAGAAAGTGGAGAAAGCATTAAAATATGAACTAAGGAGATGTGAAGTGAAGGCCATAGATAAAATTGCCGAGGATCTGGAAGATGCAGCTAGACGGTATAATAGTAAAATATTGTACTGGCACGTTAACAAATTGAGAGGGAGTAGTCAATCCGGACCTGGCCCAGTTAAAGATAGGAATGGGGTCGCAATTAGCGATAAGGTAAAAACTAAAGAGAGAGGGGCCGAACATTTTGATAATTTGCTTAACCGAGATAGAGCTGCAGGAAAAAATATAGAGGAAAATGAAAAAGTTTGTGATACCTTGGATGTGAAGGAAGATTTGTTTTGTGAGGAGGAATTAGCAACAGTACTAAAAGGATTAAAAATAATAAGGCCCCAGGTGCTGATAGGGTGGTAAATGAGTTTCTTAAATACGGTGGCTCTGAGGTTAGAAATAAGTTACTGAAGATTATGAATATGATTTTTGAAAAGGGGGAAGTACCTAACGATTTTAGGAAAACCTTAATTAAGCCACTTTATAAAAAAGGTTATAAAAGTGAGTGTGGTAATTATCAAGGCATTTGTCTGGTCTCTGTAGGTAGTAAATTGATTAGTAATATGATACGTTTTAGACTGAGAGATGCACTAAACAAAGTTTTAAGAAAAGAACAGCGCGGTTTTAGAAAAGGTAGAGGATTTGTCGACCAAATTTTCACTCTTAGGCAAATAATTGAGAAGTGCCTGAGTTGTCAAACGCCTTTGGTCCTCAGTTTTATAGATTATGAGCAAGCGGTCGATTCTGTTGATAGAAGAGCTTTAGCAAAGGTTTTATCCCTGTATGGTATACCAGGCAAATACATTAAAGTTATTAGTGCTATGTATGAGAATAAGACTGCTGCGGTTAAGGTAGGAAATGAGGTTAGCAGCTGGTTTTGTATTAATTCAGCAATTAACCAGTGTTGCGTTCTATCCACCTTTGTATGGATTATTTTGATGGACTTTGTCTTAAAGAGTACCGGAAAGACAATGGGAGAACACGGAATAAAATGGAGAGGAAACAGTCTCCTGGACTTGGATTATGCTGATGATTTAAGCATCATAGACGAAAGTGTGAGCAAAATGAATGAAGTTTTAGAAGTTTTGCGAGTTCAGGGTGCTAGAATCGGTTTGAAAATCAATGTTAGGAAGACTAAGTCACTAAGGCTAGGAATAAGTGAAGATGAAAAGGTGACGTTGGGTAATGAAAAGATTGATCAGGTGGGCAGCTTCACTTACCTTGGTAGTATTATTAGTAAAGATGGTGGGAGCAGTGAAGATGTTAGATGTTAGAGGCTCA
This sequence comes from Artemia sp. Qi Xiang Cuo, assembly GCF_049724085.1. Lineage (NCBI taxonomy): Eukaryota > Metazoa > Arthropoda > Branchiopoda > Anostraca > Artemiidae > Artemia > Artemia sp. Qi Xiang Cuo. The sequence goes on along the minus strand of NC_142797.1, from coordinate 15,254,667 downwards.
GGGTGTTTTTTCACAGTAAAAAAAGTTTGGAGGATTAAGAAGATAAGTCTGTAAACCAAAATTAAAATATTGGAAGCTACAGTGGTGACAGTGGTCAAATATGGTTCTGAAGCATGGACGCTGCGAAAAGTGGATGAAGATTTGCTAGATGTTTTCCAGAGAAATTGCTTACGGATTGTTCTGGGTGCTTGGCCGATTGACCGTGTTTCACACCATAGGCTGTAAGAAAAATGTGATTCAATACCACTCTCTAGGGCTATAACGAAGGAAAGGTTGAGGTGGCCAGGGTACGTTGTGTGGATGAAGGATGACAGGTTGCCGAAAATTGTCCTTTTCGGCCAACCGTCTAGGGCTAAATGGAAAGCTGGTAGTCCCCGTTTCGGGTGGGAGGTGGTCATAAAGAAACATTTATAGGAAATGCGAGCTTCGTGGGCGGTTGTAAAAAGGGAGGCTTTGAATAGATTGGAGTGGAGGAGGAGCGTGCGTAGCTGTGTTGGCCTCAGGCAGCTTGGTGCTGCCTTGAGTTGTTAGTAGTAGTAGTAGTAGTTTTTATAGGTGCGAGTGGGGTGCAGATCGAGCATTATTTGCAAGTGATTTGATAATTTTACTGTTACATGAGCACACTTTCAAATTTTGCATAATTTATAAGATAGTACATCTTTTCAGATCGAAATGTTATATCTGACATATGGAATACTATTTGGAGGAGGTGCGAACCTTGTGTATAGCCCTGCTGTGGTTGTGCTGGGCCATTATTTTGACCGCTACCTTGGATTGGTTAATGGTATTTTAGCCACTGGTAGCTCAGTTGCCACTGTGGTCCTTCCCTTCATCTTAGAGCCATTATTTAGTTCTCTTGGACTTGCACAAACATTTCAGGTATTTAAACTCTTTCAAACTAAATCGGTAAATTGCTACCAATAAGAATAAGTACCACGTTCAGCAGTTCTTCAACGATGGACTTTGAACCGAGCGGATGATTAATTATTAAAAAAAAGTTTTAGCTACTTTTTTACTCTTTTTGAAAACTATTTTTTTTTAGAAATTGAAGATGATTAGTTCGTTAATTAGTTGGCATTGATATATACCGGTACGCTTTTTTCACTTTTTATTTTGTTTTTCTTTAATCTTCAGTTTGGATGGATTTGGATAATGAATTATCCTATTCATCTTGAGAGCTGAGGGTCCAAGCCTTGTCAGTTTTTTATGTTCCTCCTGACCATAGATTAAAGAAAACACCCAGTAATCCAACGCCCGTGCCACACTATAGTCACACATGCGTAATCAAAATTGCACACGTACATAGCACCAATAATATATCCGTTCATGATTACTCGAGTTAAATGCTGTTCAGCTTTCAAGCTAATTTTTGAGTGATCAATCACCGTGAAGATTTAAGGCAAAATATTTTGAAATTGGAAAACATGGGACTTTGGAACAGTAGTTTTTAGATTTGCTTGAATAACATGGGAAAAGATACAAAGATGTAGTAGGCCTATTAGTAGGCAATACTGGGGAATAGATTAGAGTTTTCATATGCTTTTCAAGCTCATTTCTTACTATTTCAATCTTCTGCTTTTCTCGCACAAATGTGACGTCAAAATAAAGGAAAAGCAAATGCCATTCATGAATAAGGTTTTTTTTATCAACAAATGAGACCATGGTTTGACTCTGGTATTATATCTAACTTAGGACCGTGAAAACATGCATAATGTGCTTTGATCTTAAAAAAAAGATGCTGCCTTGAAGTTTACAGTTCCCACCAGTGGTGCTGATCTCCCTTTCATAGCCCTTCAACCAGGAAGAAGTAATGGAGGAGGGGTATGGGGTCAGCCATCCTGTGCTTTTGCACAACCTTCCCGTTTACCTTCCCAATTTTTCTCCAGGTATTCATTTAGAGCTGGGTCGACTCTGGCTGAGCTTACAGAGTCACACCACTGATCCACACTCTATGCCAAATAACCAGCAACGCCAGGACTTGAATCCCTGTCCTCACGAGCAAAGGATGTCAAGTCTATCATGCTAACCATTTGGCTAGGACTTGGCTACAAAATTGGCTAGGAGCCGTGTCTAAGAAAATACAATTGTATCCAAGAGAAGGATTCTAATTATTTTATTCAGAGTTCAATACAATATTTTGTTATTTGTAGGTCATATCTGGAATGCTGTTCATTCTTGTTTTGGGCTCTTTGTTTTATGATATACCAAAATCAGAAGAATCAGGACCAATTTTCAATAGAAAAGTTTGGAAAAATAGAAGATACATAATTTGGGTTATTGGAATACCCATTTCTATGCTTGGCTACTTTGTCCCCTACACCCACCTGGTAAAAAAAATTGACTTTATTTTTAATTTATGGCCGTACGCAATCATCAAAACCCCAATGGTCCATTCAAAAACATGGAAAAAAGCTGTGGAAAAATCAATCAGTACAAGGGGGAAAGTGTTAAAACGATAGGTACAAAATTGTCCCTAAAAATAACAGATAACACATACTTGCACGGATCAAGTCTCTAAGCCAACTGTATTTATTGCCAAATATCTTTCTCTTTCCTTTTAGTTGTATACAAAGCGTTACACCAAATCTGTGTGCTTAATAGATTACATGCTTTCCACTTTTAAAAATGCATGATCATTTTTGCTTGATGATGCACAAAAAACCAATTGGTGCTATAGCGAAACTAAAAATAATTCCAAGCCCCAAAACCTATCGGTACTAAGGGGAAAACCAATCAATTATCCCGTGATACCGATTGGGCATCTGAACAGACTGAAATAGGAAAAAATCCATGAAAAACTCTAAATTGCTAAATAGGAAAAAAAAACAAATAGAAGAAGAAGAAGAAAACTCAGCAAATTTGCATAAGTATGTGCTGCAGAAAGGTTACAAAACCATTCATTTGATGAAATATCTAAGCTTTCAAACAGTTTGTGGTTTAATAAACTGTAAGTAAGGTACGATGCAGCTCAATAGTAAAAAAACCCTAAAAAACAGGGTCTAAGAAAACAATAGATACATCAAAAGAATCAAATTTTCATCTAAGTCTGAAAAAAATTGCCCAATTTTTGAAAAAAGGGGAAAATATCCCCAAAACATCAAGTGATCTTAGTGAAAATGACATCATCAGATTCAGCATATCAGAGAATGCTACTGTAGAGGTTTCAATTTCCAATGTAAAAAAATTTGAATTTTGCATTTTTTTTTTTTTTTTGCCGGAAAAAAGATCACAAAACTGTAAAACAAAAACTGTTGTTGTCTTTTTGCAGGGTCAATCATATCGAACAAGTAATTGTTAAAGTTTTGGACAGGACTTGTCTGATCGGAAATCAAAATTTCTAGTGCCAATTTTAAGTGACCAAAAATGTTGAAGGGCAGCTAGCCCACCTCATACGCTCATTTTTCCCCAAAGTCATCAAATCAAAATTTTGGGATAGCCATTTTTTCAGAATAGTCGAAAAATCTAATAACTTTTTTTTAGGATGACTTGACCCCCACAGTCCCCAGGGGAGGGGCTGGAAGTTAAGAACTTTTCCCATTGTTTACATATAGTATGGGTAATTGGGATATATACAGACGTTTTTCAGGGGGGATTTTTCTGGTGGAGGGAGGTTACATTGGAGGATCTTTCCAAGAAGGAAATTTTCGTGGGGGAAGAGAATTTTTGATGAAAGGTGTGCTGAATTTCCCAGCATTATTTAAAAAACGATCAGAAATTAAATTAAAAAAAAACAAGCTTTTTCAACTGAAACTAAGGAGCAACATTAAAATTTAAACAAACAGAAATTATTGATTATGTGAGGGGAGTAGGCCTCTCCTCAGTACCTCGATCTTTACGCTAAAATTTCTTTTGGAACTTATAAAATAACTTATGATTCTAATTAAACGGTCTTTTTGATTCAGGAGTCATTCTTAAATAACTGAAACAAAAACCCTAACTTTCGCGTAAATAGCTAGGTATTGAGGATAGGGCACCCCCCTCATATGCGTAATAATTTCTGATTGTTGTAAGTTTTATTTTTACTCCTTACTTTCAGTTGAAAAAACTTGAATGCTGGATGGTATAATGAATAAATAGTGTGACTCTAAATGTAAATATACTTGTATCTTTTGATGGATGAATCAAATATTAATAAATTTTATACATTTAACCCCAGTATTCACCATATCACCATGAAATCACCATAAAACCTAAATGATTTTGACCTGGATCAGGTTAAATTAGACCTAGTTTGGACTTTTGATGCATTCCTGAAAGTTTCATTTTTTGAGAAGAAGAAAAACTAATTTATTAGGGAATAAACAAAGGAACAAAATAAGTGAAATATTAGCTATACAATAATTTCCTTCATAAATGAACCAAGAGACAAGAACAAACTTGAAAAAAAACTGTAAGAATGAGCAAATACACACGCTTGACCTACTTACTTGACTTAAGGCTCCTGCTTGTGCTCCAGCGTAGAGAGAGATATGACTCTTTGCCTCCATTCCGAACGGTCCAATGCAAGCGTGACTGCTTCTTGGAGAACAGTACCAATCATGGAGAAGTACTGGGTAAGGCTGTCCCTCAATCTTAACCGGGGTGTTCCATGGGGGCACTTCGCTCCATGTTGAGGGGGATCAAGATTGAAAAGTGTGCTGGATGGTGCTTCTTCTGGAATGCGAATTAAGAGGCCAAGCCATCGTAGAGTTCTTATGGTGAGCTGACGAGAGTTGGGGGTCTGATCCATTAGTTTCAGCAGTTGGGTGTTTGAGACGAAGTTGTACCCCTTGATCCCTTTGATTCATCTTAGGAAGATTGTTTGGCAACATCTATGGCATCACGAACAGAAGCAGCAGCCGGCCAAGTTTCAGCACTGTAGAGAAGGACTTACGTTACGGTCGTGTTGTAGATCCGCATTTTTGTTTTTCGGCTAATGTTGGGCTTTGACCACAAGGAACAGCATAATCGAGCCATAATAGACGCAGCTTTTGCGATGCTCGACTGGACTTCCATTTCAATTGAGCCGTTATCCGAGACGACAGATCCAAGGTAAGTAAAAGCCTTGACAACTTCGATAGTGTGCCCTAATACGTTGAATGATAGTGAGTTGGCCGAATTCCCTGCCGGGTCGATGATCATTATTTTTTTTGTCTGCCAGCTAATAAGTAGTCCTACTTTCAGAGCTTCTTCCGACAGTGTATTGAGAGCTGCCTCGAGTTCAACTGCAGAAGTGCACATCAGGGCAATATCTTCTGCAAAGTCGCAATCGGCTAGAACTCTATCACCATATTTGAGTCCAAATTGGTATCTGTCTTGAATAGTGGGCTTCGGCAACCATTAACCTTGACGGACCTTTTTTGTACCAGTGTAGAGTGCCTTGAACAGGCGGCAATATTTATCAGGGAGTCCTGTTCGTTTTAGTATCAGCCAAAGGGACTCACGGTCGATCGAGTCGAAAGTCAACAAATGCAAAATATTCTGTACGCTGGAACTCGCGAGTTTTCTCGATGAACGGTCGAAAAGTGTATATCTGCTCGGTCACGAATCTGTTGGGCATGAAACCTGCTTGCTGAATCCGGCGGCACTTATGAATGAACTGGATACTCTTGCAACGTAACATCATGGTGAATAGTTTGCCAGGCGCTGACAGGAGGGTGATTCCTCTGTAATTCAAGCAATCACTACGGCTACCTTTCACCTTCCAAAGAGGAAGTATTATCCCTTCCTTCCATTCTTCAGGTATCAATTCGGTTGATCAGACGAGGGAGAACAGCATGGGCAGCCAAAGTAGCATTGACAGTCCTCCGAACTTTAGCAACTCGAATGTGATCCCGCAGGTTCCTGGTGCCTTGTTGTTCTTCATTCTCCGCAGGGCATTTTGTATCTCTTCTACCGAGGGAGGATAAACGCTCTGGTAGATTTTTATATATTATTTGCTGAGTGGATGTAGTCAGGTGAGATCAACGACGATTCTTTCGGAATTTAACAGCTTTGCAAAGTGCTCCCTCCATCGATCAAGTTGCGCGTTTTCATCTTCTAGCATTTCGCCAGAGACAGTTTTAACTGATTCTATCTTTGGTGGTTTCCCATCGCTAAGATCTTTGACAAGCTTGTAAAGAGACATGACGTCAGCTTTTCGTGCCACATCTTCCAGCTCTTCAGCTTTTTTATCAACAAATTGTTGTTTATCACGGTGAATAATATTGTTTCTAATCCCATTTAGCCGTCTGTAGGAGGGCACATCTCCAGCCGTCTGTAAGACGGCTTTCCGGCGCTGTTCAATGATTTACAGTGCCTCTTGCGATAGCCAGGGCTTCTTTGAATACATCATACTACCGACGGTATTAGTGGCAACCACTGGTACACCCTTTTTATAAGTCTGCCAGGACGTGTCCGGGTCAACAAGTGTATTCAGGAATTCAAACCTATTCTGAATTTCAACTGAGTATTTTTGGTGGAATGCCTCAATTTTTAGTTTCTGGGTGTCTAATTATGGCTGGCGCCGTACTGAAGACTGGGCTTTAAGACGAAGGCGGAAGTTCGCAGAAGCTTATCAATGGTCTGTATCCCTATCTCAGCGCCACGATATGTTCTACAGTTCGTAAATGATGAGCGCCATCTTTGGTTGACTATGATATAGTCAATCATCTTCCGCGTTCGCCCATCGTTGCTATACCATGTTGGCTTATAGATGTCTTTATAGGTTGTTGGCAATGACCAATTCTTGCATAAGGTTCAGCTGGAGGATTCGGATCCCATTTTCATTCAACAAGTCAGGGGTAACCGGTCCAACTACAGATTTTAAAGCTCCGTTGGGGTTTGATACAGTTGCATTGAAATCGCCCACCACGGCAAAACCATCGTGAGGGGAAATCCGGGATAGAGTAGATGTCAGAGCTGAGTAGAAATTGTCTTTTTCGACCTCTGGGGAGACATTCGTTGGTGCGTAGCACACAATAACCGACATCTTCCCATGCTTGTGGTTGAAGCATGAAGTGAGTAGATACACACAGAGCTACATAATTGCTGTAATCCTTCTAAGCCTAGCAAATACAATAATTATTCACAAAAGAATATGAACAAACAATCAAAACGTGTAAATTTTCTTAAACCATCCAAAAGTTGAAAAAAGTCTAATCTGGAGAGCAGCTAACGACCATTCATTGCATAACACATTTTCTTAATGTTATTTTGAAAAGTGTGAGAGTCAATAACACTTCGAACATTAATCAGAACTTTGGATGGATTTTTGGGACCCAGAAAACGAAAAGGGAATTCCAAGTGTGCTGGGGATATACGTCAAGCTTTCGCCATTCACACAGCTGAATAAGTTTTCCAAGATATGGTTTCCTGAATATATATATATATATATATATATATATATATATATATATATATATATATATATATATATATATATATATATATATATATATATATATATATATATATATATATATATATATATATATATATATATATATATATAAAATATATCAAATATATATATATACATATAATATACAAGTGACCCACTTGTATATTATTCTTGTTCTTGTTAGGAATAATTTTTGCTAGCCTTTTGCAATAGTGTTTATATGGTTGAGAAATTTTCAAGCAAAAAAATGAGTGAGATAAGATTTCATAGTCATGAGGTCTGAAAACAGCTCTTGTTATAGCTTCTACTAGCTAATCAATTATCTAATACAAATCGTGTTAGGTTGCTTTTTCAAGACAAATTGCCCCAGACAGTGATGCTAAGTTGTTGATGACCTGTATTGGCCTTATGTCTGGAGTTGGTCGTCTTATATTTGGAAAAGTGGCTGACCATCCAAAAGTTAATAGACTGCTCCTTCAACAGGTAATGTGTTATGTTCAATTTTTTAGATACTTAGGGACTGTTTGATCCTTCAACTATTTCTACCATAATTTACAATTAAACCTGGCCTCCCATGTCATGGGGGCACAAAAGAAACCTGGCCTCCCGACTTTGCTCCTTCACCACAGCGTAGCTTCCGATCATTGGGGAGGGGGGTACTTGCCCCTGTGCCCTCCTGACTCTTGCCCCTAACCATGACCGTTCTATCCGCTTAACAATTCGTAATATTGACTATCTTTAAACCAAAATTCCTTAGTTGAAAGGTTGAAACAGCTCCTTTATGTTTTTAAGTGTAGTATTTCTACTGGACAAGCTTCTCAGCTGAGACAAAAACCATTTTTTGGCTGTTCTAAAGAGCAAAAAAATTCCAACTAACAATTTTACTAACGTTCTGTGAGCAATTTGAAGTTTCTACTTATCATTGCTAGGGAATTTCTTCACCAAATTCCATTATTGAATAATTTAAAAGTGCAATGGCTAAAATTGATATAGCAATGTAGCATAATTAATTTTTACCCAACCCTCTTGAGTCAGAGTTTATCATTCTATCAATACCGTTTGTTCAACGATACATTTATAACAAAACAACTTTAACGTAGTCTCCCGCGGAAGGCTTCATGGCCAGGAAGGAACACGGAAAAAATAATAAAAGAAACATAAGAAAAAAAAAATCAAAAGAAACATAAGAAAAACAATCTTCTATCTCAAAAATCTCCAAGATTGCGAGTTTTTCCAACCCACAACTGATATAACTCATGTTCGAGAAATGTCCACACCCAATCCAGAGGGATCGACTCAAGGGAAAACCCCCCAAAAAAATTGAATAAAAAAGGAAAACAAATAATTACTAACAAGAAATATTGAAAGAGGATCAATGAATCAATGACCATTGGCACCCATAAGCTGAATTTTAGGGGGGGGGGCTTAGCTGGTCTAATCGATATTTCCAGTGCTGTATAGTAGAAATCTCTAATATAAGGCAGCATCATTCAGCCGGGGGAGGGGGTCTGGAGCCCCCCTCTGCCCCCCCCGTGTAGACGCCCACGTCAATTACTTTTAACTTTTCTTAGTTTTAGCAACTATTTTTTGTTGGTTTCCTACAAACATCTTCAGATATAGGCTACACTAACTGAATAAACTCAGCTTAACTACTTTTAAGTTTAAACCGATTTAATTTTCCCAAAAGTGCCAAAATATATATGTATATATATATATATATATATATATATATATATATATATATATATATATATATATATATATATATATATATATATATATATATATATATATATATATATATATATATATATATATATATATATATATATATATATATATATATATATATATATATATATATATATATATATATATATATATATATATATATATATGCAAACTAAAGCATGAGACATCGCTGAGAATCCCTTGAGTATCACTTATGACTTCAATGAATCACTTAAGAATGAAACATCACTAGAAATTATATCAAATTGTCCTATGAAGATTAAGGATTGAAAACATTAATTTTCCCAAAAGTGCCAAAATATATATGTATATATATATATATATATATATATATATATATATATATATATATATATATATATATATATATATATATATATATATATATATATATATATATATATATATATATATATATATATATATATATATATATATATATATGTATATATATATGCAAACTAAAGCATGAGACATCGCTGAGAATCCCTTGAGTATCACTTATGACTTCAATGAATCACTTAAGAATGAAACATCACTAGAAATTATATCAAATTGTCCTATGAAGATTAAGGATTGAAAACGTAAATGCCAACATATCTGACATTTCGAGGAAAAACTCAGGGTGAATTCCCAGTGTGATACGTGGGGGGGGGGGGTGAATTCGTCATATATTCTGAAAGAGTTCGTTTTACACATGATTTGGGGGAAGAATTACCTCCTGTATCCCTGTGAACAGATCTTACTGTTTCTCTTTTACAGTGAATTGCAAATTTTTCCTGTAAAAAAATTCAAGCTCTTAAACTTAGCTGGAATTTTCTTCTATATATTTCTTCCATAAATATAAATTTCTTCTCATTTTAGCATCTATTTTTTATATAGATATTTGCCTTCGAGTTTCAAATAGTCAAATATATGAATTTTTTGGCACAATTGCTAAATTGAGGTTCTAGACAAGGACATTTTATAAATCCTAACTTTAAACTTTTTTCCAAAACCAAAACTGTTTCATTTAAATTTTTCTCACGAACTTTATAGTATGTAATATAAGGTTCAAAAAAAGGGAAAAAAGAAAAAGAAGGAGAGGAAGAAGAAGAAAATGTCTTACCGGCAATAAGAGGTCCAACCATAACAGGTATTGCCTTTAGTCCAAGTAGAAACCCGATGCCTTGAGTAGCCCCGTGGGGACCGCAAATATCGAAAGCTAAAGTTCCAAACAAGCAAATAAAGCATCCATCAAACAGACCAAGACTTAAAGAAGTCGCAATGAGCCAACTGAATGATGCAGCGAAACTCATGCACATCACAAAAAATCCCATCAACACCATCGCAATCTGCAAATTAAAAAAAGGCTCTTAAAGCTTACTACCATTAAATATTCGAAGGAAGTCGACAAGTTTGTAGCAAAAAAAGGCTTTGTGCGTTCTTTTGCTGATCAGGATAGTATGCCTTTCCACTTAATGTTGACACTTGCAGCTATGAAAATAAAGATTCTCTGTATCCCCTTCCCTTTATTAACAGTCTATGGGTCTTTCTCTCCAGTACCGATGACATAAGGCATTCATTCTAGAGATGTATAATAGAAAAAAGAAATCTGGTTAATTGCGATCTTATGGGATCATGTTTAGACCTATTTAAAACTTTCCAAACGTTTAAATGATCGAGTTGTGTTCTTGTGTTGGACCTAACAGCTGCAGTGGTATTTTTGGGCGTGGTGGGAGGAGAAGTAGACTTAGGAATCTAATAGCCCGAGAGACTTTGGAGGTCCTTAGAAATGAAACCTATTCAAAAGGCGGAAAAACACGGGCTCGTTCCTGCTGGTTTCCCGGTATCAAGGAGTCACTTGAGGAGAAAGAGGGCAAAGGAAAGCGCTAACTGTGCCCTCAAACCTCATTTTTTCACCACTTTTTCCTGCAATATATATTATAATTTATTGTAACGCAGAGTAAAACCCAATTTTTTTAAAAAAGAGATCAGAAAAGTGTTAAGAAAATAATTAACATAATAGAGCAGCAACAGACCTCTCATATGCACAAACAAGAGTCTGCCCAAACTCCGCAAAAACAGTCTAGAAAAATTTGAAAAATAAGGGAAAAGTTAGTTCTGTGGTATTAAGCATGAATGCTAGGAGTCATTTTTTTTTTTTTTTAGTAAGGTTTTAAGGGCGAGTTAGTATTCAGAAGCCTCTTTCGATTATTACCTTTGCATATTTAATTACTTAGATATTAAAAAAAAAGAACTGTCGAGAGTTTCTAACAAAGTCTCCAGAACAATAGCTTCCCAGAATGAAACTAGACATCAGCACTGGATTCAGTGACAAGTGAGCATTTTCGCAGCCGCTAGTAGAAAAAAGCTTGTCATTATTGGAAGAAAACAAGACCCCAGAATTAAGCAAGGTGTCTGCAGAAAGTCGAGAAATCCAGACTTGAAATTATTGCTGCTGCGAGCAAAAAAGCCAGACGTCATGATTACATTCCCGTTATTTTCAAGGAAAGTGAAATGTTTAACTGAAACCTTTTATGTTCTGTAGGCAAATGGACAAAGTTAACACCGATTGTACAAATGTACCGATTGTGGTACTTTTTATGGGCGGCGATACATCTCTTATTGGCTATCGTACGTACATATTCTGGCAGATTGAACTTTTATTTGACAATGAGTGTATATTACAAGTTGAGAGCATGGTTATGCATGAATATAACAACTAGTTTGGTAAGTGGAATCTTTTTGGGCGAATACGCCATATTCATCTACTATGGAGGCACCAAGCAGTCGGTTTAGGTGGTAACCTTGCACTTATATTCAAACATGATAACAACAAGTGACTCTTAGAAAAACATTGGAGACATTTAAAGCCTCAGATACAAGGGTTGAGTTTACAAGCTAACAAGCCAGGAGTCGACAAGTATGTCAAGTAGCAGTTGAGTGCACACAAAATTTCAAACTCGCTCAGTAGTCAACTAACGGGCATTTCTTCAGACCAATCAAATCTTCAAGACAGTTACTGCAGGCAATTTTTGTGAATCTAACATGAGTACACGTGGCTATTTTACAAGCTGGCTCATTCAAAAGCCGGTGGGTTTGTGTAAAGCCGTCAGCAATTCAATTTTTCTTAGCGTTTTTTTTTTCAGTTTTGAGTCCATGCAACCAAGTAAACACAAGAACATATTGTAGAATGAGTCCACATATTGGACTCACAAAGACAAAAGGAGCAAAAAAGCCCTGAGTAATATTAAGTAATACTTAAGACTTCTGTCCACAATCTAATTGCTAAAACGGAATATCTGCTAACAATACTTTGCTAGCTCGTGAAAACAGAAGTGTTAGTTGACAACAATTGCTAGCAATCAATTTTCAGAGACGCTTTAATTGGGTGAGAAATAATAAAAAAAAAATATATAAAAATACAGCCTCGGGATTTATTTTAAATTTTGGCAGTTTATATACGCAGCTCAAAACTGGTTTTGGCAAAATGTTGCTAATTTTGGCAAAGTCGAATTGATTTAGGCCTAAAAGTAGTTAAGCTGGGGTTATTCAATTAGTGCAGCCAATATATGAAAATAAAGGCTGCACTAGCTCTGATACTACTACTACTAATAACAACTCACCTCAGCACCAAGCCACCTGATGCTAACACAGCTAAGCACGCTCCTCCTCCATCCCAATCTATTCAAAGCCTAATTTTTTACACCCTTTCAGGAAGGTCCCATTTCCTTTGTAAGGAGGCCTTAATTTGTGTAAATTTCGTAACTCAATTTTATTCCAGCTTGGAATTCCCTTTCGCTTCATAGATCAGAAATATAGCGACAATTTCAAATTAGCTTGAATTAGAAAATAACTTCTCTTTGCATAACTAGTCATAAATCTTGTAGTGACACTCTTTGTCCAAGAATCAAACAAACTTTGAACCCGTGATATGTTAAGACCTAATTTATACCAGTTTTGCAAGTCCTTGAAACACTGGAAAAGAAACTACTTTTAACAAAAGGTGGTTGATTGGCTAGGAGGAAGGGAAGGTCGCTAAACGGATCAAGTAGCAAAAAGAATATAACTTACGGATGAGAGACAAATCGAGGTAGTTTTGCCTCGGAAACACGGTAGTCTTTTAAGAGCAACAAAGAGTAAGTGTTTTACTTTGTAATTATGATAAGCTACCACTGCCTGTCTGAATTCTCCTTGGGGATAAAAGTTTGAAGATAAACGTTAAATAAGAAGAAACCCTCTAAAGCCTTCTGTCACTTGGAAATAACCTTAAAACGTATATAAAAGAAATTAATAACAACTAGTGCTGAAATCTAAGTTGATGATTTTGGGCTTATAGTTTCGGTAGTATTTCCACCTAGACAAGGCTTGAGCCATTTGGACAAAACAAAATTTTAAGGTTAGAATAAGCCGAATTAGATTTCTTCCAAGAAATTTAAGCTTTGAATAACTGAGGGTTTAAAGAGGAAAGGAAACCTTAACCAAGAAGAGAAAGCTAGCAGAGCCATTTTTGCTTCCCCTTGTCAGCCTAGAGTCTCTTGAGGCTTGACTTTATAAAGACCTTATGTTCGAAAATTGTAATTATTAGAAAATAACTATACTTACCCCCCCCCCCTTTGGGACATCTCCAGAAAATTATACGAAAAAGAAAAGCGGCCACATTTTAATAATCAGTTAATATCGTTAACCCCGTTCTCAAAGTTTATGCCATGCTGTCCTTAATGTTTAAACAGGCCACTCAGGGGAAAAGGGGAACAATATTATAAACGTAAGAATTTCCAAGCATTTATGACCATATATTTTCAATTAAGCTTTCCCTGCTAAAGCTGAAGGTAAATAAAGTTCCAAGCAACAAAAAGACCTTTTAAGAAATAATAATAGAATACCTTGGTTTCGGCTAATGAAATTTGATTTGAAAGCTAGTACAGTTAATCTAAGCTTAGCTTAACAAGAGCTTGAACTAAATGATTTAAATAGCCCAGAACTCAAGCCTTGACTAGCTGTTCAAGTGTAACCTTTTTAAGTAGAAAAAATCGTTAGCCTAAGATTAACTTAATCTTTTCTTTTCGGTAAACATTGGTGGATTGGACAAATAGATCATTTGCCCTTAGACCTAGAAGAGGTTGGGAAGTATTCAAGATAAATAGAATTAGACTATTTTTCTTTTTATCTTCTTTTGTAAATAAAATTAGTTGTCACTGAATTCTGAGTACTGATCTCTTACCTAACACCTCAGTTTGTATCACGCTACCAAATTTATTAGCCCTGTAAGTAAGGGGCAACCTTACAACTGGTCGCAGCGGTACTCAAGTTCGGTACAACTCGTCGCAGCGGTACTCAGGTTTGGTACAACTGGACGCAGCGGTACTCAAGTTCGGTACAACTTTTGTTTAAGTGGGGGAGGTTAAAATTTTATATTTTATAAATTTTATAAATATTAAATTTATAAAATTTGGTAAAAATTTAGTCCTGTTCCTCACAAAAATGTGTGTGTTCAGTTTCCCAAACCTATCCAAGACAGAAAAGTTTTAAAAAGTGTTCATTAAAGAAAATTTTAACCTAAAAGGCAAGCTCAGATAGACTTTTATCTTTTATCTTCCTAAGATTCTTTCTTTCTTCTCCTTTTCTTTCTCTTTGCTACAAGTTCTAGTGTCCGTATAGTCTGTAGCTTGCTTAAATTCTTTTTAACAATAGTGTCATAGTTAAATCTTCTTCAAAAGAGTAGGCATACTATTACCCTTAAGGGTTAATTTAAATCGAGGTATTGAACTAATTCTTACGCAATTTATAAACTAACTCATTTTGTAGTTTAAAACTATTTAAAGGCTCAAAACGTTTCCTAAACTAAGAGTTTATAACGATAGAACAATCATGAGTTCAAATGAAAACAAAATCAAAGAGTTAGAAAATGCAGTACAACAAGCACAGTCTAGAATAAACACTCTAGAAGGGCAATATAGAGATGCCACAGTCACAAGTAGGCTTCAAAACCTACTTGTGGAGCAAGCGCCTCCCATCCCGTTACTAACATATCCAAATGAAATCCATTCACGCATTATCTCACTTAAACAAAGGCAAAGGAGTTTAGGAAAAAATGATATTACTTATGATAAATCAAGCTATCTGCTATACAAGAGTAGAGATGCAAAGATTCGCTACAAGTTTCGATATTCCCAAAATAAGAGATTTAGACCATTTAGAAAAACTTCTAAAAGAAGCCTTTTACATGAAAAACCAGCTGCACAAAAACTACAAGAGCTGCTCTCTGAAAAACAAAGGCCATCTGAGTTAGTACACCAATTTAACTCCCGGATCAGGGGAAAGGCAATAGATTATGCAAAAAATAATCCTGGTATAAGAGCAAATGACATTACGATGAGTATTTTTAAGGGTGGCATGATCCCTTCCATTGGAAGGAGAATATTAGAACAATCTAAGGCCTCGGACGACCAAGATGAATTATTAACACTTGCAAAAAGATTGGAAGCAATAGATTTAATATATGTCCCTGGGAGCAGCGGTAGTAGACTCAAGAGACAGGAATTCCGCTAAAGAACCTGGAGTTAACTCCAGAGTAGAATTTCAAAACATAGGAAATTATAAAAATAACCCAAAGAAATGTTTGAACTGTGGAAAGAAAGATATGTCAGGACCAACTAGGGATAATTATTCCAGGTATAAATTTAGTGAAAGAAAAAACGGTCGCATAAAATGCTGGACTTGCGGAGGTCCACATAGTCAATCGGAATGTGAAAAACCTCCAACCTGTATCCGCTGTGATGAAACAGGACACAAAGCAAAATATTGTTTAGCTCCAGCACCTATAAACCAACCCCAAGAAAATTTCTAGGGCAATTTTGCCAAAAACATTGCTGCCTCCAAGCGATGGTTAAGGAACCACCGGAAGGCACAGGCACAGACTCCGTAGTTTTGTAGATATAGGTTAACCGTTAGGAGTAGACCTAGAGTGACTAGAAGTCACGGACATGTCATGACAGGGAGTCATGTACTTCAGATGGAGGTTGAGAGGACACCTCTCAAGAATACAAAAATGGGTTGCTTCCACCTCTTAAGGATGCAAGAAAGGGTTGCGTCTACCTCTTAAGGAAGCAAAAAGGTTTGCATCCATAGGGATATGAAAAAGGGTTGTATCCCAGCGCATAAAGGCTGCATATGCATATACTCACAGAGTATTCATGATCATGAACCTGGATTAGAGTCTCCCAGGCTAAAAAGTGAGACAAAGAAAGCTAGCACAGTGCTGAAATGGCTTCTAAAGTAAACAGGATACCGAAATATTTCTAAGATTTGACATTTAGGGTAGAGCTCAGAACCAAAAATTTCGAATTTAGGAAAGAAAGGAAATCCCATTTTTTAGGAAAAGGTTAGGAAATCTCCGTTTGGTTCCCGTGAATGGCTTATAGTATACACTGGATGATTCTTAAAAAAAAGAGGTCATTAAGATCATTTTATCAACAAAAAAAAACTAGTTAATGGAGTCATCCGTTTCCTGCATTCAAGTCCTTCTTTTGGGGGGGGGGCAAGATGGAAGCTGTCAAAACCTTAAATAAATCAAGACAATATGGTTTCTTTGTATATATGTACTGCCAGGTTGAAGAGGCATTAAGAATTATGAACTCTGTTTGAGAAGATTTAAAGTTAGCGTTATTTACCCCACTCTTTAGGGATAATATTTTCCCTTATGACCTTTTTCTCATTCGGTGAAATAATACCACAGGAAAGTTTCGACTTTACGTGAATGGTGACCATTGTAGATTAGTAAAAATATAGTAGTAGCGCCATACAAGAAAAATTGATGAGAGTAAACGCTTTGCCCATAAGGTTTAGAGTATTGTTGAAAATAAAAAACACTGCCGATAGGATGTAAAATATCCGTCAAATAAAGGATAAAAATTATAGGAATTATATAAGAGACTCTTTATAATTCAGCCACACACTAAATTAAACTAGTAGTGTCTTCAACAAAGGAGATGAGTTCAGAATATTCGAAAGGTATGAAAATTTCATAGCCAGTAATTTTTTTTAAAATAGAGAACGGGTTCATATTTTTTTCCTTTCATCGTATAATTCATTTGCCTTTTATATTTCATTTCGTTCATTGTTGCTGGACCTTTTGGCATCCTTAAATGCTCTTTTGAGCATTCACTTTTAATTAAAAAAAAAATTGTGAATACAGTTTGAAAAGGCCAAAATAAGAAAATAGCATTCACCTATTCGTAGAGGTCAATTAATATATCTTCTTTTTATTAAAGCTGTGCTCAATTTTAAACCTAAGTAATCAAATAGTCGATTTATCTGTGCTTAGCAACACAAGAGCAGGGGTTTGATTTCGGATGCTGCGAAACAACAAAAAAAATAACCCGTAGATTAAAAATATCTGCATGAGCTCATAAGGATTCTGGCTGAGAAATTTGTATAAGTTCTACTACATTAGGAAGACGAAACTGAATATTTAACTTTTATTTACTTTTAGAATAGGTTTAGTTCAACCATTGGCCTAGATGAAGTGAGCCAAATTCGAGTTTCCTTACAAGAAGAAAAGAAAAGATGTAACAACATGTTGGACATCACGTATAATATTTTTACACTCTTTATATATAAAATAGGATTTCTTTCAGTAGGACTGATATTAATAAAATTAAGAAATTTATATACATGTTATAGAGACCAAAAGCCTCAGGGGTTCAATTTAGAAGTAGTATAATGATAAATTGAGTTATACTAGATCTGAATAAATTTTTGTTTCCTTTTGTTTATTAACTTTAAAACAAAAATAATACTAAGATTTTAATTGGGGGAAGATTGTAAGGAGGCCTTATTTTGTGTAAATTTCGTAACTCAATTTTATTAAAGCTTGGAATTCCCTTTCGCTTCATAGATCACAAATATAGCAACAATTTCAAATTAACATGAATTTGAAAATAACTTCTCTTTGCATAGCTAGTCATAAATCTTGTAGTGACACTCTTTGTCCAAGAATCAAACGAACTTTGAACCCGTGATATGTTAAGACCTAATTTAGACCAGTTTTGCAAGTCCCTAAAAGACTGGAAAAGAAACTACTTTTGAAAAAGGTGGTTGATTGGCTAGGAGGAAGGGAAGGTCGCTAAACGGATCAAGTAGCAAAAAGAATATAACTTACGGATGAGAGACAAATCGGGGTAGTTTTGCCTCGGAAACACTGTAGTCTTTTTGGAGCAAACAAAGAGTAAGTGTTTTACTTTGTAATTACGATAAGCTACCACTGCCTGTCTGAATCCTCCTTGGAGATAAAAGTTTGAAGATAAAAGTTAAAATAAGAAGAAAATCTCTAAAGATTTCTGTCACTTGGAAATAACCTTAATACGTATCTAAAAGAAATTAATAACAACTAGTGCTGAAATCTAAGTTGATGATTTTGGGCTTATAGTTTCGGTAGTATTTCCACCTAGACAAGGCTTGAGCCATTTGGACAAAACAGCATTTTAAGGTTAGAATAAGCCAAATTAGATTTCTTCCAAGAAATTTAAGCTTTGAATAACTGAGGGTCTAAAGTGGAAAGGAAACCTTAACCAAGAAGAGAAAGCTAGGAGAGCCATTTGTACTTTCCCTTGTCGGCCTAAAGTCCATTGAGGCTTAGCTTGAATTTATCAGGACCTTATATCCAAACATTGGGATTATCAGACAAACACATTACTTAACACAACCCACCCTTGTGCCCTCCTCAGAAGTTTATACTAAGAAGTACGACGTCCCCTTTTAAATCATTCTTTCATTTCGTTAACCCCGTACTGCATGTTTATACAAAGGTGACCTTAATGCTTATACAGGTAGATTAGGGGAAGAAGGGGAACAACATTATCAGCGTAAGAATTTCCAAACCTTTATCTCCAGATATTTTCAATTAAGCTTTCCCTGCTAAAGTTGAAGCTAAATAAAGGTCCAAGCAATACAAAGCCCTTTCAAGAAATAATAAGAGAATCTCTTGGTTTGGGTTAATGAAATTTGAATTAAAAGCAAGTACGGTTATTCTTAGCTTAGCTCAAAAATAGCTTGAACTAAAGAATAATAACCCAGAACTCAAGCCTTGAATAGCTGTTCAAGTGTAACCTTTTTAAGTAGAAACATTCGTTAGCCTAGGATTAACTTAATCTTTTCTTTTCGGTAAACATTGGTGGATTGAACAAGTAGATCATTAGACCTTAGAACTAGAAGAGGTTTGGAAATATTCAAAATAAACAGAATTAGAAAATGTTTCTTTTAATCTTCTTTTGTAAATAAAATCAGTTGTCACTGAATTCTGAGTACCGATTTCTTACCCAACACCTCAGTTTGTATCACGCTACCAAATTTATTAGCCCTGTAAGTAAGGGGCAACCTTACACCTTTAAAACTTTCTTTATGACGTCCTCCCACCCCAGGCGGGGACAACCCTGCTTTTCGTTTAGCCCTAGACGGTTTTCCGAAAAGGACAATCTTCGGCAATCTGTCATCCTTAATCCGTACAACTTGCCCTAGCCATCTCACTCAACCTTTCTTTCAGTATAGCCCTGATACTAGCTCTGTTGCTAGCGATCAATTCTCAGAAACGCTTTAATTGGACAGGAAATTAAAAAATAAATTCTTAGGATTTTGTTTTTAACTTTTGCAGCTTATTAAAGTAGCTTAAAACTGGTTTTGGCAACATTTTGGCACTTTTGGGAAAATTAAATCGGTTTAAACTTAAAAGTAGTTAAGCTGAGTTTATTCAGTTAGTGTAGCCTATATCTGAAGATGTTTGTAGGAAACCAACAAAAACTAGTTGCTAAAACTAAGAAATGTTAAAAGTAATTGACATGGGCGCCCATATGGGGGGGGGCCGAGAGGGCTCCAGACCCCCTCCCCTGGCTGAATGGTGCTGCCTTATATTAGAGATTTCTACTATACAGCACTGGAAATGTCGATTAGACCAGCTAAGCCCCCCCCCCTAAAATTCAGCTTATGGGTGCCAATGGTCATTGATTCATTGATCCTCTTTCAATATTTCTTGTTAGTAATTATTTTTTTCCTTTTTTATTCAATTTTTTGGGGGGGGTTTTCCCTTGAGTCGATCCCTCTGGATTGGGTGTGGATATTTCTCGAACATGAGTTATATCAGTTGTGGGTTGGAAAAGCTTGCGATCTTGGAGATTTTTGAGATAGAAGATTGTTTTTCTTATGTTTCTTTTGATTTTTTTTTTCTTATGTTTCTTTTATTATTTTTTCCGTGTTCCTTCCTGGCCATGAAGCCTTCCGCGGGAGACTACGTTAAAGTTGTTTTGTTATAAATGTATCATTGAACAAACGATATTGATAGAATGATAAACTCTGACTCAAGAGGGTTGGGTAAAAATTAATTATACTACATTACTATATCAATTTTAGCCATTGCACTTTTAAATTATTCAATAATGGAATTTGGTGAAGAAATTCCCTAGCAATGATAAGTAGAAACTTCGCATTGCTCACAGAACGTTAGTAAAATTGTTAGTTGGGATTTTTTTTTGCTCTTTAGGACAGCCGAAAAATGGTTTTTGTCTCAGCTGAGAAGCTTGTCCAGTAGAAATACTACACTTAAAAACATAAAGGAGCTGTTTCAACCTTTCAACTAAGGACTTTTGGTTTAAAAGGTAGTCAATATTACAAATTGTTAAGCGGATAGAACGGTCATGGTTAGGGGCAAGAGTCAGGAGGGCACAGGGGCAAGTACCCCCCTCCCCAATGATCGGAAGCTACGCTGTGGTGAAGGAGCAAAGTCGGGAGGCCAGGTTTCGTTTGTGCCCCCCCCCCCTAAACATAAATTCTGTATCCGCCCTTGCTTATGGTAGATTTTTGATTTTAACTCAACTGATTTTAATTCAACTTACAAGATTAGAAGTAAAAACAAGCGTAAGTCCTTCAATACTGGGAAATTGGAAGCAAGCTTGTAGTTTCTTTGATATTTCTGTGCATACAGCAGAAGTTACTATTACTTACCATATCCCTCGACCATGATAAGCAGTGATTGACCGTTGTAAGTGAGCTTAAACGAAAATAGTACAAAAGGCGGAAGAACTGCTTGTAATTTTCAAAAGTTGGAACTACCATTTTAAATTATGGTAGAAATAGTTGAAGGATGAAACAGTCCCTAAGTATCTAAAAAATTGAATATAACGCATTACCTGTTGAAGGAGCAGTCTATTAACTTTTGCATGGTCAGCCACTTTTCCAAATATAAGACGACCAACTCCAGACATAAGGTCAATACAGGTCATCAACAACTTAGCATCACTGTCTGGGGCAATTTGTCTTGAAAAAGCAACCTAACAAGATTTGTATTAGATAATTGATTAGCTAGTAGAAGCTATAACAAGAGCTGTTTTCAGACCTCATGACTATGAAATCTTATCTCAGTCATTTTTTTGCTTGAAAATTTCTCAACCATATAAACACTATTGCAAAAGGCTAGCAAAAATTATTCCTTACAAGAACAAGAATAATATACAAGTGGTTCACTTGTATATTATATGTATATATATATTTGTATATTATATATATATATATATATATATATATATATATATATATATATATATATATATATATATATATATATATATATATATATATATATATATATATATATATATATATATATATATATATATATATATATATATATATATATATATATATATATATATATATATATATATATATATATTCAGGAAACCATATCTTTGAAAAGTTATTAAGCTGTGTAAATGGCGAAAGCTTGACGTATATCCCCAGCACACTTGGAATTCCCTTTTCGTTTTTTGGGTCCCAAAAATCCATCCAAAGTTCTGATTAATGTTCGAAGTGTTGTTGACTCTCACACTTTTCAAAATAACATTAAGAAAATGTGTTATGTAATGAATGGTCGTTAGCTGCTCTCCAGATTAGACTTTTTTCACCTTTTGGATGGTTTAAGAAAATTTACACGTTTTGATTGTTTGTTCATATTCTTTTGTGAATAATTATTGTATTTGCTAGGCTTAGAAGGATTACAGCAATTGTGTAGCTCTGTGTGTATCTACTCACTTCACGCTTCAACCACAAGCATGGGAAGATGTCGGTTATTGTGTGCTACGCACCAACGAATGTCTCCCCAGAGGTCGAAAAACAGAAGTTCTACTCAGCTCTGACATCTGCTCTATCACTGATTTCTCCTCACGATGGTTTTGCCGTGGTCGGCAATTCCAATGCATCTGTATCTAACCTCAACAGAGCTTTTAAATCTGTAATTGGACCGATTACCCCTGACTTGTTGAAAGAAAATGGGATCCGAATCCTCCAGCTGAACGTTATGCAAGAATTGGTCATTGCCAACAACCTATAAAGACATCTATAAGCCAACATGGTATAGCAACGATGGGCGAACGCGGAAGATGATTGACTATATCATAGTCAACCAAAGATGGCGCTCATCATTTACGAACTGTAGAACATATCGTGGCGCTGATATAGGGATACAGACCATTGATTAGTTCCTGCGAACTTCCGCCTTCGTCTTAAAGCCCAGTCTTCAGATCGGCGCCAGCCAAAATTAGACACCCAGAAACTAAAAATTGAGGCATTCCAACAAAAATACTCAGTTGAAATTCAGAATAGGTTTGAATTCCTGAATACACTTGTTGACCCAGACACGTCCTGGCAGACTTATAAAAAGGGTGCACTAGAGGTTGCCACTAATACTATCGGTAGTATGATGTATTCAAAGAAGCCCTGGCTATCGCAAGAGGCACTGTAAATCATTGAACAGCGCCGGAAAGCCGTCTTACAGACGGCTGGAGATGTGCCCTCCTACAGACGGCTAAATGGGATTAGAAACAATATTATTCACCGTGATAAACAACAATTTGTTGATAAAAAAAGCTGAAGAGCGGGAAGATGTGGCACGAAAAGCTGACGTCATGTCTCTTTTCAAGCTTGTCAAAGATCTTAGCGATGGGAAACCACCAAAGATAGAATCAGTTAAAACTGTCTCTGGCGAAATGCTAGAAGATGAAAACGCGCAACTTGATCGATGGAGGGAGCACTTCGCAAAGCTTTTAAACGCCGAAAGAATCGTCGTTCATCTCACCTATCTACATCCACTCAGCAAATAATATATAAAAATCTACCAGAGCGTTTATCCTCCCTCGGTAGAAGAGATACAAAATGCCCTGCGGAGAATGAAGAACAACAAGGCACCAGGAACCTGCGGGATCACATTCGAGCTGCTAAAGTTCGAAGAACTGTCAATGCTACTTTGGCTGCACATGCTGTTCTCCCTCGTCTGATCAACCGAATTGATACCTGAAGAATGGAAGGAAGGGATAATACTTCCTCTGTGGAAGGTGAAAGGTAGCCGTAGCTATTGCTTGAATTACAGAGGAATCACCCTCCTGTCAGCGCCTGGCAAACTATTCACCATGATGTTACTTTACAAGAGTATCCAGTTCATTCGTAAGTGCCGCCGGATTCAGCAAGCAGGTTTCATGCCCAACAGATTCGTGACCGAGCAGATATACACTTTTCGACCGTTCATCGAGAAAACTCGCGAGTTCCAGCGTACAGAATATTTTGCATTTGTTGACTTTCGACTCGATTGACCGTGAGTCCCTCTGGCTGATACTAAAACGAACAGGACTCCCTGATAAATATTGCCGCCTGTTCAAGGCACTCTACACTGGTACAAAAAGGTCCGTCAAGGTTAATGGTTGCCGATTATTCGAGACAGATAACAATTTGGACTCAAATATGGTGATAGAGTTCTAGCCGATTGCGACTTTGCAGATGATATTGCCCTGATATGCACTTCTGCAGTTGAACTCGAGGCAGCTCTCAATACACTGTCGGAAGAAGCCCTGAAAGTAGGACTACTTATTAGCTGGCAGAAAACAAAAATAATTATCATCGACCCGGCAGGGAATTCGGCCAACTCACTATCATTCAACGTATTAGGGCATACTATCAAAGTTGTCAAGGCTTTTACTTACCATGGATCTGTCGTCTCGGATAACAGCTCAATTGAAATGGAAGTCCAGTCGCGCATCGCAAAAGCTGCGTCTATTATGGTTCGATTATGCTGTTCCTTGTGGTCAAAGCCCAACATTAGCCAAAAAACAAAAATGCGACCGTAACGTAAGTCCTTCTCTACAGTGCTGAAACTTGGCCGGCAGCTGCTTCTGTTCGTGATGCCATAGATGTGGCCAAACAAACTTCCGAAGACGAATCATAGGGATCAAATGGTACAACTTCGTCTCAAACACCCAACTGCTGAAACTAACGGATCAGACCCCCTACTCTCGTCAGCTCGCCATAAGAACTCTACGATGGTTTGGCCACTTAATTCGCATGCCAGAAGAAGCACCCGCTAGCATACTTTCCAATTTTGATCCCCCTCAACATGGCTGGAAGCGCCCCCGTGGAAGACCCCGGTTCAGATGGAGGGACAGCCTTACCCAGTACTTCTCCATGATTGGCACTGATCTCCAAGAAGCAGTCACGCTTGCATTGGACCGTTCGGAATTGTGGCAAAGAGTCATATCTCTCTCTACGCTGGAGCACAAGCAGGAGCCTTAAGTCAAGTAAGTAAGTCAAGTGTATGTATTTGCTCATTCTAACAGTTTTTTTTCAACTTTTTTCTTGTCTCTTGGTTCATTTATGAAGGAAATTATTGTATAGCTAATATTTCACTTATTTTGTTCCTTTGTTTTTTCCCTAATAAATTAGTTTTTCTTCTTCTCAAAAAATGAAACTTTCAGGAATGCATCTAAAGTCCAAACTAGGTCTAATTTAACCTGATTCAAATCAAAAGCATTTAGGTTTTATGGTGATTTCATGGTGATATGGTGAATACTGGGGTTAAATGTATAAAATTTATTAATATTTGATTCATCCATCAAAAGATACAAGTATATTTACATTTAGAGTCACACTATTTATTCATTATACCATCTAGCATTCAAGTTTTTTCAACTGAAAGTAAGGAGTAAAAATAAAACTTAAAACAATCAGAAATTATTAAGCATATGAGGGGGGTGCCCTATCCTCAATACCTAGCTATTTACGTCAAAACTAGGGTTTTTGTTTCAGTTATTTAAGAATGACTCCTGAATCAAAAAGACCGTTTAATTAGAATCATAAGTTATTTTATAAGTTCTAAAAGAAATTTTAGCATAAAGAGCGAGGTACTGAGGAGAGGCCTACTCCCCTTACATAATCAATAATTTCTGTTTGTTTAAGTTTTAATGTTGCGGCTTAGTTTCAGTTGAAAAAGCTTGTTTTTTTTTAATTTAATTACTGATCGTTTTTTAAATAATGCTGGGAAATTCAGCACACCTTTCATCAAAAATTTTCTTCCCCCACGAAAATTTCCTTCTTGGAAAGATCCTCCAATGTAACCTCCCTCCGCCAGAAAAATTCCCCCAGAAAAACGTCTGTATATTTCCCAATTACCCATACTATATGTAAACAATGGGAAAAGTTCTTAACTTCCAGCCCCTTCCCCTGGGGACTGTGGGGGGTCCAGTCGTTCTAAAAAAAGGTTATTAGATTTTTCGACTATTCTGAAAAAATGGCTATCCCAAAATTTTGATTTGATGACTTTGGGGAAAAATGAGCGTAGGAGGTGGGCTAGCTGCCCTTCAACCTTTTTGGTCACTTAAAAAGGGCACTAGAAGACATGTTATAAACTGAAAACATCCCCCCAAAAAGGTATTTTTCAAATATAGAGGAAGAGTCTAGGAGGCCACATGTTCCCTGACCCTCTCTACCAATTAACACTACAGCTAAAAACAGCGCCGGAATCCCACAAGGTACGTATCCCGGTAGCATCCCAGATTAAAAATTTGAAGCAGTGTCTATATTTAAAAAAAAACATAAATATATGTTTGAGGAATAAAAAACATGCGAAACAAGTAAAGTAGGAAATATGATAAAAACTATATGGAATTATATGAATGTATTTATAAAAACATCATAATATAGTATGAATACTCAAATATATTGCAACATAAAATTATCCATAGCATTTGACAAGAGATCATAAAAGTTCAGTAACATCAGAAATATCAAACACTACGTGATGCCAAACTGTAAAAGAGGGGTGACTCGTGCTAATGGTAACTGAAAATCCAAAAAAGACCTTTGATAACAATAATCAGCAAAGTAATATGCAACAAATATCAATATACACCAATATAATATACAGCCAATTATTCGGATATATACGATGAATCTAAAGATAAAAAATC
Source organism: Artemia sp. Qi Xiang Cuo (assembly GCF_049724085.1). Lineage (NCBI taxonomy): Eukaryota > Metazoa > Arthropoda > Branchiopoda > Anostraca > Artemiidae > Artemia > Artemia sp. Qi Xiang Cuo. The sequence continues at coordinate 15,228,294 of NC_142797.1, read as the reverse complement.
ATTAATTTTGAGAGTACCCACCAAATATTTAGGAGCTCAAGAAAATTTGCCTTATTTAAAAAAAAGCGGAAAATAATCCCGAAATGTACAATAGTCTTGAAAAAAATTGATCGTCAAATTAAAAAAAATTCATAAAAATCGCATAAAAGCCTGTATCTACAAGAATGCGAATTTTTGCAGATTTTTTTTTTAAGTGGATGATCATACATGCATATTTTTTTTTCGCCAAGGGTGATCATGTCAAACGAATGGTCCTAGAATATCAGGAAAAAAAACTAATTCGGACGTAAATTTAAAGTTCTTGTGATCTTTTCATTAGCGAAAAGAATTGTCCAGAGCAAAGTGGCGTTTTCAGCCATTTTGTGGCGCAAAACAGGAATTTCAACCTATAGATGACAAAAATGCTGTTGATTGAAGATTTTGAGATAGTAAGTTGGTTCAGATATATCCAAAACTATGCAAATATACTGTACTTTCCCGTTTCAGAGGCCATACTACCGCGTGGTGGCATATTCATTGCTTAACGTGCAGTGTGTATAATTATCAATCAGATATTAAGGAGGAGGGGGGGCAGATTTTTGCTTAGATGGGGGGCTGGTGCCTGAAGTATCAAAAGTATCCTGTTGTTCTATTGGACAATTAGTTGTCCAACAGAATTAAGTACCGACAAGTATCGGTTCCTATAGCTTTGTTTGCCTAACAAAAAACGGCTCAGCGATGGTCACTCGGTGTGTCAAAAATCTTGCAGCATATGTGTATTTTCGCATAGCATTTGCATGCATATATTCAATTCCCGACAATCTCTCTGAGCGACAAAAAGAAGAAATTACTCTTTTTAGAAAGGATATTACTGAAACTGTAATGCTTTTTAAAAAATAGGATCATTTAAAGCAATCTATTGCTTCACTGGAACAACAGGCTGAGGTGACAATGAAAATTAATATATAAAATCCCGTCGCCGCTGATTTCCCAGTACTATAAACATATATATATATATATATATATATATATATATATATATATATATATATATATATATATATATATATATATATATATGCTGAATTTGAATTATCTTTAAAATTTAATACATATAGAGGGCTTCAGGAAAAAACTCCCAATCGGGCCCTGTACCTAGTCAATTCGGCCCTGCTGGGGCTAAACAAAAAACAGGTCGTCCTCAGTTAGGGTGGGAGGATATCGTACGGAAAGATTTAAGGGAAATGGAAACTTCCTGCGAGGGTGTAAAGAAGGCTTTGAATAGATTGGGATGAAGGAGGAGGGTGCGTAGGTTTCTTGGCCTCAGGTGGCTTGGTGCTGTGGTGAGTAATTATTAGTATAAATTGAAAAATTTCCCTATTATACCTTTTTTTTACTGTCATTTTTCAATTCTTGTCGTTTTCACGCCGTTTTATTTTGTATAAAGCTTCATGCCTGATGTGGATAGTCTTAAATTTTGTTTGAATAACACAAACACACGTGAAAGGTTCCTCTAAATGATTCAGTGTTGTGTATCAGCAACGTCACAAACCCAGGTTCTTTTCTAGTAATATTTGGGTAATCATGCACTCAGTTAAACATGATATATGCTGATGACTGCAAGCTCCTAGTACTGGTCCAAAACAATATAAATCAGTCAAACTATGCAAGAAGATCTGAATGAACTATTTATTGTTGCATCTTGGATGGAAGAATCCAAAACATTCATGTTGCAAAGGAGATGCATAGCTTGAGGCAGTAGCTGAAGAGAAGGACCTGGGGGTCATTGTTGACTATGCGTTAAAATTTCACTGCCACATACAAGTTCAAGTTTCAAAGGTAAACTATGCCCTTTGGTTCATAAAGCAAAAATTCCCCACCAGGAAACCATGTTTGATCATGAAACTATATAAAGCCATGGTCCATCCTCACCTAGAATTTGGCATGATCCTAGCTTCTCCCCACTATAAGATGGATGTGAAGCTTGAGAGTGTTCTAAGAAGGGTGACAAAGCTTATCCCTGCATTGCAAGACAAGTCCTACAAGGAATGTCTCAATTCACACAAACTCCCTACTTTAATATACCACAGGACAAGAGGAGACATAATAAAAACTTGTAAGTTGCTTCAAAATGACCTATAAAGTCATGTTTTTTCCCTGTTCCTCTCGACGACCATAAGAGGAGACACCAAGAAGCTGCAGCCCCCCCCCCCATTGCATCAAGCAAGAGTACAAACAGTTCTTCTCAGTTTGTTCCGTCCCACTCTGGAACAGCCTATTTGAAGCCACTGTCCATTATCAGACCCTTGCTGCCTTCAAGAAAGGAGCTGAGCAAGACTGGACCAACACTGAATAGAGGCTGAACTGGGATGTGAGATCATTACCTAGAAACACCACTAGTAAGATTTTCTACAGGAGGTTCAACACCACCTTATCTTGCTGGACATGCGATTTAAGGTAAGGTAATTTTAAGTACCAAGGACACCTAAAATGAAAACTAATTTATTAAATTGGTCAAACGGAAACTTGCACAGCCATTTGTGTCTTAAATTTGTGTGAAAAATCAATAGTCCACTTTTTGAGGAGAAAGATCAGGAGTTTACATATTAGGCCCGTTTTTTAGCACTAAGATCTTACATCTTTCTGCAAAGATTATCGTTTTTTAACTCATCTTTGTTCTAAGATCTTACAACTCACTGATGTTAGCAAAAAGTGTGAAGACCGCCACTGTTCTGCCATATAGAACAATGATGAGAGAACTTTGATGATATACTGATCATTGTTCTCAGACCGCTGATCAGAGCAGAATGATAAAAGACGTTTGCACAAAAACGACCAAAGATGTAAGATCTTTGTTCAAAGATCTCACTTTTAAGCGTTTTCTGACAAGAGTTGTAAGATCTTAGCACATTGATGAGTGAAAAACGCCCCTAATATGAACTGCCAAAAATTTACCAAATGATGTTTTGTAAAATTTCAATAGATATACAACTTATTCGTTTTTGAAGCGCCACCCTCGGAGAGAAATAGAACTACTCGTGTCAGCCATGTTTTTGGTAAAAATCGCTCATCTCTAATAGAAATAAAGAAGAAAATACACACAAAAGTCTACTTTTTGTGGTCTTTTTCGAGTATCATCAATGGGAGGACCATACTGTTGTGTTCCCTTGTGTAAAGAATCTTGAAAAAAATCCAGAGACCTAAAACTACCTGACAGAGTGAGTAAAAACAGCTTCTTTTAGCCTTTAGCCCTAACATAGCATATTCAGCTCCAAAGCCCCGTGAGGTATTTGGTGAGTTATAGGTTATAAAAAACCTGATTGACTTGTAAATAAGTCAAATGAACTATTAAAAGTAGCCTAGACTGTAATTTAACCTCGGGATGGTAATACTAGTGGTTAAAAGGGCTATCTACATGGTATTGCCTGATAAGTTATGCTTAGGTCTATGCTAGCCTATGCAGACAATGTACCTCGCTCCCTATGGTTCAGATATGCTCCTGAACTATATAGGCCATTTGTTATTTTCTCTTTGATAATACAGGATTGAGGTACCAATAAAAATCACTGTAGGGTATAAGGGATTTCAAAGAAGCTATTGAATAAATATTTTTAAATGTTTTTAACCTTGGGTTAGTAATACTACTAGTTAAAAGGCCTATCTATGTGGTATTGCCTGATAAGTTTGTTTAGGCCTATGCTGTGCAGGCAATACACCCCCTCCTAATGGTTCCAAATATGGTCCTTGACTATATAGGCTAGGAATTTCAAAGAAATTGTTGAATAAATATTATTTAAGATGTAGATAAATATGAAGAAAACTATGGCATTGTAATCATTAAAGTGTATTACACTTTTCAAAGGAACAATTTTATGGTCTTATTGTGGTCTCTTTTTGTAGGCCCATTGTAAATAGGCCTACCCATTATATATCTGACAGACAACCGGAGATACATTTTCAGTTCATATTATTGACTTACAAATAAAGTAAACCTACTGCTTGATGCCCTTTTTATGCTCTTAACAAATATAATGATCATTTTTGTCTAAATGAATCTTACCCCCATCCCTAGGCTATATATACCAATTCAGGGTATATATTTGCACATTAGAGGAGGGGGGAGGTAGATTTTAAACTTACCTCTCATTTGTATCAGAAATAAACTTTACCCCACTGCCCTAATATGCAAATATATACCCTGAATTAGTATATATAGAGGTGGGGGTAAAATTCATTTCTGAAAAAAAATGATTGTTATATTTGGAAAGAGCATAAAAAAAGCATCATGTAGTATGTTTACTTTATATAGAAGTCAATAATATGAACTGCCAAAAATTTACCCAATCAGAATTAGAGGGGTATTGTCTGGGTGACAACTATCATGTTGAGAAAGTATAAATTCAGGAATCTAAAAGTTCCAGTTGTATTGACATGTTTCAGGATTTAGTCATAATAGCACTATTTCTTACATTTAGAAACAGTAGCAAAGGGGGAATAATTGATAAATTTCTTTTTTATTAACCTTGTTTCCACCAGGGGCATAGCTCCAGCATTTGATAAAATTCTACTGAAGCTACTTTTGACTATCTTGGAAAGGGGATAGTTTGGGAAAATGAAACTTTCAAGGACGGGTCTACAGGCCAAAGTATATCCCGGGAAGGTATTTTGAAGTACCTATCTCCACTCCTCCCTCTAGAGGGTCCTGACCTTTGATTTTGAGCGAAACCTTGCAAAATAGATCTGCTCAAATGAATTACAACAACAAAATTTTCAGCTTCACAACTTTGCTCAATCCCAAGTATTAAGGTTTTATAGATACACAAACACATTTCCTATATTTAAAAAAACCATTGATATGGCTTAAAATTCTACTCAAATAACAGGAATTTTATTTTCAGAACTAAAGCCAGAGAAAAAGAAACCAATAACTGAAAATTGAGGCAAAGAGTTGTTTTGTCAAATTTCAATAGGTTCTACCTGTCATGTAGGCAAATTTCAGGACCCTTTAGTGGGAGAAGGAGTGGAGGTAGGTAATTCAAAATACCATCCCAGGACATACCTTAGCCTGTAGATCCATCTATCTTTTTGGTAAAATTCTACTTTAGCTACTTTTGGCTATCTTAGATAGGGGTTAGGTTAGGAAAAAGAAACTTTCAGGGATGGGTCTACAGGCTTAAATGTGTCCTGGGAAGTTATTATGAAGTACCTACCTCCAGTCCTCCCTCTAGAGGGTCCTGACCTTTGATGACCTTTAAAAATCTGTGTGCTATTAAAGTGAAACCTTGCAAAATAGATATTCTGACTAAATCAAGTAACACAAATATTTTTTTAGGTTCACAAATTTGATCAATCCCATGTTATAATGTGTTAAATTTATTCAAATAAATTTCCTAAATTTTGAAAAAAAACCCATGTCTTAAAATTATAATCAAATAACAAAAATTTAATTTTCAGACCTAAAGCCCAAGAAAAAGAAACTGATAACTAAAAATTAAGGTAAAATGAAGTCTTGTCTAAAGTTCAATAAGTATAGACTTGTCATGCAGGCAAATTTCAGGACCCTCTAGAGAGAGAAGGAGTAAAGGAAGGTACTCCAAAATACCATTCTGGGACTTTCCTCCAGCCTGTAGATCCATCCTTCAAAGTTTCATTTTCCAACCCTAAATCCTTTCCAAAATAGCCAAACGCAGCTAAAGTACAATTTTACGCTAGCTATTTATTGGAGGGGGAGTTGGGCAAAAAGGTCAATATTCCTGGACTATTGCATATTTTGTTTTTTCCAATTTATTGGAAAACACTATGGTAATGTAGGCTAGTCATTACAGTGTATTGTACTTTATAAAGGAAGGATGTTATGGTCTTAGTCTTTTCTTTTTTCCCCTGCCACCCTCAAACAACACCACTGGTTTTCATCCCAAAGAAAAATTAATGGTAAAATTCTAGTTTAACTGCTTGTTGCTATCTTAGAAAGGGGTTAGGTAAATGAAACCTTCAGTAATGAATCCAGGACCAAAAACACAATCTGAAAAGGTATTACTAAGCTTCCATGTTAACCCTCTTCTGATTTCCAAGTCTTAGAAATTTGCCTACTTGGCAGGTTATACCTATTGATATTTTGACAAAACAACATATTACCTTAATTTTCAGTCATCAGTTTCTTTTTCTGTGGTTTTAATTCTGAAAATGCAATTCCTATTATTTGAGTAGAATTTTAAGCCATATCAATGGGTTTTTTTTCTAAATTTAGAAAATATATTTGCAGATCTTTGAAACCTCATGAATTTGGATTGAGTAAAGTTTTGAAGGTGAAAATAATTTTCTTGTACTTAATTAAAGCAGAAGATCTGTTTTGCAAGGTTTCAGTGTCAGATCACAAAGATTTTGAAAGGTCATCAAAGGTCACTGCTCTCTAGAGGGGGACGGAGTGGAGGTTGGTATTTCAAAATACCTTTCTATGACATACTTTAGTCTACTTGTCCCTGAGGTAAAATGTTGTTTTGTTGAAACTTCAATAGGTATAGGCCATAGACTTGTCAAGCTGGCAAATTTCTAAGACTTATAAATCATAAGATGGTTTATCTGGAAGCTTGGTAGTACCTTACCAAAGTATGGTTGAGGCCCTGGATTCATAACTGAAAGTTCCATTTTCCCAACCTAACCCCTTTCCAAGATAGCAAAAAGTGTAAACAATTTACTTACATGTCTGTCAGTTGGAAGCGTAAAACCTCTTAAGAAAACTGAAGGTTAAATTCTCCCCTTGAATGTTCCTGAAAAGGAATGGATGGTTTAGCCTTAAGAAACAATGGTAGATTTGCCTCCTCCCTATAATGCCAAGCATTAACAATGCTAATACCAATTTCATGTCATGTATCATAAAGCAATTAATGTTTACATTTCACAGCAATTATGAACTCCAGTATTTTTATTGGGGAGGCTGGACAAGAGGGGTCTATATCCAGATAGTCAAGGGGCATGGGATATATAATATTTTTTTCCACATTATTGGGGGGGGGTGACTGCCCCCCCCCCCCCCCAAACAACACCCCTTGTTATGAATTAACTTTTTGATTTTCAGAATGGAATGATTCAGAGCTACTTGTTTTGCTTCACATCTCTATTTAACTTTGATAGTAATTTCACTTTGAAGCTTTATCCTTTTTATCATTTCACTCTGTGCAATTTACTAGTGTTTCAATACATGCTCTTCTACTAAACAACTGTGTATCTTAGCTAGATTTATTTGAAATCTACCTTCCTTTCATAGTAAGCAAATTTGTTCTCTATGAAATAGAATTGAAAAACATCAGGGTTAAGCATTTCAACCCACCTCTGTTCATTTTAAAAGGAATAGTGCCTGTTGCAGCGTTATTTCTCATTTTTGGTGCTTGGACCATAGTATGGTGGTATTATGGGAGGGGAGAGGGGGGCTACGGGAGTGAGGGGATGGAGTGAGAACGTAGTCTAAAGGACCAAGTTGACATTGTAAGGTAAAATAGAACAAAAATTGAATGTTTGATTCACTTATCTACTTCATTGAATGCTGATAGGTTCTGATAAAGTTGTGTTACCTTTATCTTACAATATTACTTATAAATCAAAAGAGGAGAATTTGAAAGTATCTTTTTCTTCTTTACATTAGTTACCTAAATTTACACTTCAGAGCAAATTAAGATCCATCTTGATCTGTGAATTGCTCCATACTTAATGATGTGAATGATTAAACATCAAACACATCCCACTGGTACTTTCAGGGAACATAATTCCATTTGACATCTAATAACTTCTTGAAAGCTTCATCATTGGGTGCTGAGACTGTTGTATTTGAGAGACTAAATGGTTTTTTACATGGCTGGAGAAAAAACTGTTGGTGGTGTTGAGTTTAGACAGGTGGCTTGAACAGCTTCTTTGAATATCCCCTCCTGTCAGTGCCAACATTTTGGGAAGTTGACAAATGAATTAGGGGTGGGGGAGTCGTATACGCCTGAAGCAGATCAGCTCTTTGTTGTCAAAAAACCAGTGTTGATGATTTTAGTTTTTTCAATTGTTAATCATAAAGCTTGTCTCTCATCTTTGTTGCTGCCTTTGCATCTCTTCCATTAGCAGCATGGCACCCCTGTATTTGAGTGATGCTATGCACATACCAAAATCAAGGGCCTTGTACAGCCTCACAAAAACATAGGAAGACCTACTAAATATTGTTTTTTTTTAAGAGTGCTAGGACAGTTTGCATAAGGCACATTCTTCCTGCAGTTTTAATGAAATTTACCTAGGTTGTTAATATGGATTACTTTTGTTAACTCCAGAGCTCGCAATAATTTAGGAAATTAAGCTTTTTCCTAGTTTCATATTATGTTACCATTTCCAACCCTGTTTGAAAACTTCTTTATCTATCCATTTTACAATGCACCATTAACACTGGGGGCATAAGAGATAAAGCAGGAGATTAACATACACTAAATGAGAAAATATATTTCTAGCATAATGTTTAGAGGTGGAGAAGTCTTGAAATTGCCCTCATTTTTTTTATTCTGAGTCCTTATCTAGATTTGCTTCAAGGTAATTGACTGAAAATTGTTTGGCTTCTTTGACCTCCCTTTTTTCATAAGGTAGCATATTATTAATATCTTTTTAGTCGTAGACTGACATTTTATTTGTGCACATGGGTATGAAAGGAATTTTTCCTAAGGGGTCTGAGATAAAGAAAAGCATATTATTTTGCTCATTTTTCCTCAGAGAGTATGAGCTATTTGGCCCAATCTTAGGAAAAGTTCTCCATATATAAATATGTATTTCTGGTTTTTGTCTTACATCTCTGTTTGAATTTCCAGACTTTTCCAAAGATTCTTGAGGCTCAAACAGGGTTTTATATTTATTGTGTGAAAGGCTTAAAGTTTACTATAATGGTATATGATTTAATATAATGGTAAGTTTATATATAACAGCATGTAGCAAGACCATTTTATGATTTAAAAAGACAAAGGAGAAAAAATTGAAAAATGATTCAATAATAGATTTTCTCTGTTGTTCTTAGTTTAAGATGAAAATTTCCCAAAGTTTAGCTTTTATTATACTCTTTTATCTCCTTAAAGCTTATTATGATTTTGTAGGAGCTTTGTTGATATCTTTATAGAAATTAATGTGTTTGAGAAGAATTTATTCCACTTTTTTAATGAAGATAACTTACTTTCCCAAGAGAGGTAGGCAACTTTTTTGCTGCATTTTCTTTAATGCGTCCAGTTTTACTTTCAAAAACAAGTTTTTTATTAATTCAAAATAACATAATTGAAAAGATAGACAAACTATTTCTCTGCTGCTCTGCACTATTTCTGTCTTTGAAAATATAGTCCTTATATCCTTGCTACCATTTAGGCCTGAGTAGTTTATTGGGATGTTTAGAATAGGTATTTTTAGTGTAAAACAGCCACACAAAACAATATTAATCATCTGGTGTTGCCTGGTAAGTTTGTGTATGTTTTTAGTATCTAAATCAAAAAAGAAAACAGAAGGGAAGTTTTTGTCCCCCTCCCAAATTTTCTTGAATTGGCTGTGCTGTAATTTTCTTATTTTATGAAGCCTTTCTCATCTACCCAACCAACCTTCTGTGCTTTATTGAGATTATATTCTTTGCTGCCGATCATACTATTTTGACGACCACTAGATGGCAAAGATTGCTAATGAATTGTCCTGTCAGTGCCACAAAGCTTAAAAGTCTCTATTACAATAAACAAAAAAACAAAAAAATCCTCGGGAGCAATGTGCCGACGAAATTTCTTAGGGGGGCATTTGCCCCTTCTTGCCCCCCTAGTTACGCCACTGCATTCACCTATTTACGGTAGTTAGAAATCCCTACAAATTTGACCCTTGTAGACTCACCAGGCAGTCCCCTTCAAATCCTTGTCATCAGAATCCTCTTTCAACAGAATGAAAAAAATTATATTTCTGAAAAACCCAGAGGTATCCATACTTTTTAGCCTTCACCCTTTTGGTTGCCACTGGACTTGCATGGTCGGTGAGCAGAGCAAGAACACTAATACAATCAAGAGTCAATGATGCAGTCAGAGTTTTCACAATCCTTAGGGGCTATCACTTCCTACCCTTCAAAGCGGAATATGTTCCTGGTCAAAAATTAGTTTTTCTCCCCCTGGAGAGGATTCAAGCTTGCAGTTCTATTTTTAATCAACTGATTTGGGATACAGAGGCTACTTGAGAGATTTTGGGAAGTGATAAGCCCTGAGGATTGTGGAAAATCTGACCACTCATCAGCCCTTGTTACAACTATCATTCTAATAGTGGAATTACATTTCAGGTTTCCTTTCACAAGCTTCCAAGTGATAAAGGAGCTGAGAAAGGAGTGGCTTGTGAAGATACGAAGAGATGAAGGTCCCTTGTTCCGAATCTCAGATGCCTATACTAGAGTATGTTCTAGACATTTCAACACTGAGGACTTCTATGCTGGTTTTGCATCCAGAAGAAGAGAACTCAAACCAGGATCTATCCCAAGTATTTTTCCTTGGACAAATGAATCATTGTTCAGGCGAAAAGCTCCTAAAGAAAGACAAGTTAGTGAGAAACATCACAAAGGCCGGAAAAAACTCAGTGCTGAGATTACTCAAGTTGAAGATGTGTCTGCCAGTGGGCTACTGCACACTATAACAAGCGAGGAGCTTTTTGGAAGTGGTGAAGGCTAGGAACCTTGTGAAATTGGTGAAATAACTAGCTCAGGGAATGTTAGCAGTACCAGCAAAAATGTGACTGCCAGTTTATTTTCAAGAGTGAGAGAACTAGAAGCAAAGGCAAGGTATTTGCAAATTGAACTGCAAGATAAAAAGAAAGAGATGGAAAAACTGCAGCACATTAATATGGACATAAAGAGCAAACTCGTTGCCTCTGGTCAAGCTTTGAAAGATAGTACATTTACTTATGCTAACAAGAAAAAGGATAACAAACTACTGCAGTTCTATACTGGGTTCACCTGTTCATCTGACTTTGAGTCTTTTTTTGAATTCATCAACTGTGGTGAGAATGGTGAAAATGTGAGACTAACTGAAGCTCATATGAGATATCCCGAAGGTTCAGCTAAGAATCGAAACAGAAAGCTCTCTGGACGTGATCAGTTGCTTCTTGTCCTTTGCAGGCTAAAAGTGGGATTATACAAACAAGACCTGGCATTCCGTTTTTCAATTAGTCAGGGGACCGTTAGCAAAATCCTTGTGAGCTGGATCAATTTCTTATATATACAGTTGGGAAGACTTGTTCTCTGGCCGTCAAGAAAATATGTCGACAAAAATATGCCAGATGACTTTAAGCCTGAATATCCCACAACTCGTGTTGTGATCAACGCAACTGAAGTTCAGTGTCAAGTTCCTTTGTCATTCCTAAATAAAACTCTGTCTTATTCATCACACAAAAGTCGGCAGACTAAAAAGGTCTCATTGGCATTGCCCCAAATGACATTGTGAGTTGTACGACAGGTCCATCTCCGATGTAGAACTTGCCGAAAGATGTGGGATCCTGTCGATGCCAGATGGTGATGGTGAGCGTAGAAGGGCTGATAAGGGTTTCTACAAACAGACTGAATTGCTTTCTTGTGTAAGCCTTAATAGACCCCCATTTCTTCAGAATGATGTGCGATTGCAGGGTCTAGTGTTATTGAAACCCATAAGATTGCACACCTCCCAATATATGTTGAGAGACTCATACTGTGAATAAGTGCTATGGGATCTTAAGAGAAACAATCCCAGTTAACCTTGTCCCAGTTCTGAATCAGATGTGGACTGTTTGTGCCATAATGACAGTCTTTATGAACCCCATCATCAGCTCTTCAGGTGAATAAGAAGAACCAAGTGAAGAATAGTTATTTTTTTCCTTTGAGTCTACTTTTATTTGAAGCATATGCCGATCCCATGCTTAAGTATATTGAAGGGTAAATAAAAGGAATTGAAATAGAGGATACACAAATAAAAGTTCAAAGTTTTTTTTTTATTATCTAACAGTATTTACAGAAACAGAAGATTTTGTAAAAGCAATGAATAAAACCGAATCTTATTGTAAAATTTTCAAGGTAGAAATAAATAAAGAAAAATGTGAGAGTTCAAGCCTCGGAGATGAGGATAGAGATTTCGTGCATGGTGTACCAAACAAAGAAGAAACCAAAGTACTTGGAAAAGTTTTCAACAACAGTTGGAAGAAAACGCAGAAAATAAATTGGAATGAAATTAGAAGCAATGTAAAAAAGGCAATTTCTTATGGAAACAACTGAAGTCTAACTATACACCAGAAGGCTCCGTATGTAATTATTTCTGTATGCCCTATAATATTGTATTCTGCAACAGTTTCTACCGGATAAAACAACATTAAAGGAAATAACAAGAATAATTTATCAATTTGTAAGGGAAAGGAAAGTACCCAGCCAAATTAAAGAAAACGGATTTGACTAGTGGCCGTATTTTTGATGAAAGATAGGTTTTAGTTACGGTTTTATATATATATATATATATATATATAGGTTAAAAAAAAGAATGCTTATATTCGCAGGAACTCATAATCACATAAATCAAAGGAACTCGAAATACATTACTTCGACATCAAGGAGGCACACTTGTGCCTCTATAAAGAGGCGACCCACCACAATGTTAAGCGCTTTCAGGTCCTAGAGGTCGCAGAGAGACGGCAGTAATCGCATTTTGTAGCCCAAGCTCAAACTAAGAAACTTGCAAAAATTCATCCTCCTCCGACTTTATCTTCATGGGGTAAACTGGGCCGGAAGTTTGGACCCTCCCACCACAGCCCCCCTTTAACGTTGTCCGATTCGGCTTAAACTAAGAGGTTAAGCTTTCCTAGGGCCCGGGAGATCAATCCGATTAATCCTTCCCTGTTTTCAAAAAACCAAATATAGCCACTTAAAATTCATTTCTTTTTTTTTTCTTAGCCACGCCTACAGGCCACAGTTGGCAACGAATCCGGTTGAATGAGGACTCATTTGAAGCAGAATTCGACCTGTTAGGGCCTTTTGATATTTTCAGACCGAAAAAATTATCCCCCGAATTTACATTGACGAAAAACCTCGTTTTCCAATATTAGCCCAGGCTAATTTGTCCCACCACAACCCCCCCTTTCACGGTGTCTGATTGGGCTGAAATTTAGAGGGTGAGCTTTTATGGGGCCTGGAAGCTTATCTTCAACGTTTCAGCTCAATCTGATTACTCCTTCCCTGTTTTCTTAAAACCACATATCAAGATTTTTGGGAATTTGCTTGCGTCAAAAATAGCTTCAATTTGCTAAACAACAGTTATTACTGTGTTTGTATAGTCTAGCGGCTGAAACTCCCGCCTTTCAGGTGGAAAACCTGGGTTCGACTCACCATCAGAATAACTTTTTTATATACTTTGGAAAGAAACTCAGTTTCTTTTTTAAATTATTTGAAAAAAATTACGTTTTCTAAAGAGTTAAAGAGTCTGAGTTACAAGGTCGACCCTTAAAACGTACAGGGATTAGGAGGCACAGTTGGGGGGCCGTTAAAGAGGCTGAGTCACAAGTTCGAACCTTAAAACGTACAGGGATTAGGAGGCACCCTGTACGACGTGATTTGAGTATTCAGGAATTAAAAGCCTTAACACAAGAATGTTCAAGAGCGGGGGTTTGGGGGCGGCAGCCCCCCAACTTTAACTCCTGACACAATCAGCTAACAGTTAGTCAAGCAATAATAAGTAATAAACTACAAAAACGTGCAGAAATTATTTGAAAAAAACTACGTTTTCTAAATAGTTAAAGAGGCTGAGTTACAAGGTCGAACCTTAAAACGTACAGGGATTAGGAGGCACAGTTGGGGGGCTACCACCCCCAAACCCCCGCTTTCGCAGCCTTTAAATATAAAAAATTTCTTTAAACTGAAAGTAAGGAGCGACATTAAAACTTAAAACGAACAGAAATTATTCCGTATATGAAAGAGGCTGTGCCCTCCTCAACGCCTCGCTCTTTACGCTAAAGTTTTTATTGTTTAAAAAAAGAGTTGTGAGAAAGTCAAACTTTAGCGTAAAGAGCGAGGCGTTGAGGAGGGCACAGCCTCTTTCATGTACGGAATAAGTTCTGTTCGTTTTAAGTTTTAATCTCACTCCTTACTGTCAGTTCAAAGAAATTTTTTTTTTATTTAAAGGCTGCGCATGCGGGGAGTTTGGGGGGCGGTCGCCCCCCCACGGTGCCTCCTAATCCCGGTACGTTTTAAGGTTCGACCTTGTAACTCAGCCTCTTTAACTCTTTAGAAAACGTAGTTTTTTTCAAATAATTTCCGAAAAGTGTTGCTTCTGCAACATGGACCGTTACTGAAACTTGAGCGTCAACCAATCAGCGCCACGAAACTCAAGTCAAACGTGTTCGCAAAGAAACTTTTTTCAGTAACTGGTGCCTGTGAGGGGTTCTCTTTCGTGGTTGCTGGATGCGTCGAAAAGGTCTATCACATTAATCAAAGGACCTCAAATTACAGAAGCTCAGACAAGTATTCTAGATAATGTTGGAAATAGAAATCAGTCAGAGTTTTGGCGTCATTTTCCCAAAAAACATTATCAAAAGGTATCCTTTGTATTAGTATAACATTTTTTGTCCATGATACAAAGTCAAACCATGATAGTCCAGTAATGCCAAGTTGCCCTTGGATCTTATAATATTAGTGGTGGTCTTTTCTCAAGCATAGGAGGTATGGGCATTCAGCTTAAAAACTGTTCCTCAGTTTTGTCTCGAAGACTATATGGGCACTTGACTTCAATAATGCCATGTGGGTCTCTTTCGCATGTGTCAAACTCACGTCTATCAGGAGACGTGGCAAGCCAGTACTCAGCTGGTATCACAATCCCACAGTCCATAACCACATTGTCCCTTCCTCTTTTTTTCATAGTTTTTTTTTTGTAAATTCGAACAGCAGTTGCTTCATGCGTCCTGCCCCACTTTACAGCTGGGTTTCTACCCAAATTTCGATCTTCAAAGTTTGACGAAACTGATTTTTTGCTCCAAGGAGTGACCCTTTTCACCACCAAACCGAATTTGCTGGAGGTAAATCGAAACTTACGTGCACGGAACCACATTTCACTATCAGCCTGTCTGCGAGAATTTTTTTCAATTTCTTTGGCTTCTGATGCTGACACTCTTAAGGAGTCTATCACTCGCTGCTGTTTTGGATCAGGATTTGTCAATATGTAACTACCTGTGCGCCCATACACAGGAAAATCAGGAAACTCAGCAGCCTTTTACAATGCACTGGTTACAACACTGAGATTGGTTATAATACTACAAGTAGGATCATCTACTTGTTAATGGTTGGTCAATGTTGACAGCACTGGGCATTCCAATAATCTATTCTGAACAAGCTTGGCCTGGGAATATTCTCCTCTTTCGATGCCATCTTTCAAAAGATCTGCAAGAAAATCATTTTTTAAAGGTCTACTTAACACAAAAAATACAAGTTTTGGCATGCCTTAGACTTCAAACTTAAAGTGCCTGCATCAATCTGGAAATGACAGAGGCAGCGGCGTAGCCAGGATTTCGTTTCGGGGGGGGGGGGGGCGTCAGTCTACATAAGATAGTAGTCAAGAAAGCAAAAAATGGTATTAATCGTAGTGACAGATCCAGGATTTACGATGAAAGGAGGGGGGGGAGAAATAAAAAGTACTTCCTTGTCTCGAGCAATTTTAATTATAGGCATGGTCATCCTAATTCCTTCACCTTAGGAAGGGACGACGAAAATCTGCGGACAAAGTCAAATCTGCAGAAAATTTTGAGGTTTGAAGTGGTAAATATATCTATTTCGGGCGAGAAGATGGTTTGAAAGCAGTGCTTTCTGCCGCAAAGCGGCGGAAATTTTAGAACCATGTATCACTAAAAAGTGTACTACTCCATATATTTACTTCTTTTACACCTATCTTTGAGGATTAAATTATCTTAAAACTAGTGTTGTGCGAAGAGTCTAAGTTTTAAGTAAATGTGTAGTAGGAAATGTCATTTTCTATTTTTTTTCTGCTCATAATAAAGTATTATGTGAATAGTCAAGAATAGAAAAGTATTTTCTGGCATGAAGCACTACATTTTTGGATTTACCACTAAAGCGTACCTTTTTTTCTATGAACAAGTAATTACTCTTTGGCTCCTTAATGCCTCCCGCCTACAGGACCTAATCTTCTGTGCCGACCATACTATTTTGACGACCATTGGATGGTGAAGATTGCTAATGAATTGTCCTGTCAGTCCCAAAACACTTAATTTTTCTGTCAAAAATGCATTTTCAAGTCTCTATTACAAAACACAAAAAAGAAAAATTCCTCTGGTGCAATGTACCAACCCATCCTTAGTTACGCAACTGATGATAAGTTCCAGGGTTTTCGAACAGTCTGGAATAAGCAATTTAAGGCATTACAAGAACGCCGTCGCCCCCTTCGGACTGGGAAAATTTCCAATTTTATGGCATTTATGACAAACTTTACCAGATTTCAGAGGGAGGGTGATTGCCTCTGTCCTCCCCCCCCCCCCTAATCTACTCTATTAAGCACGGCAACCATGGAAGCCCAGGTAAAACCTTAGCTAAACTTTTACGACAACTCCTTTTTCATTATTGAAACTTGTTATCTGTTGTCTTAATCTTTGGCGTGTGTCCTGGTAGTCCTGAAGCAAAACTTCTGAGATGCAAGTCAAAACAGCAACTCACAGCATGCTTAATGCATGGAACAGTGCAGCTACTGCATTCCCCAGTTCAAAGCCCAGAAAACTGTCCAAAGAAAGAGCAGAGAAATGCAAAGAAAAAGGTTCTCCTCATCATCGAAATGTTCACATGAGAGCAATCTCAGGATCCCAAGTCCAGGTACAGCTTACATTTGAAGGTATAATTTTTAAACATAAGTTATTGTTTCTGAGAGTAAAATAAAATTGCTTTATTGAATCAGATTTACCTTTATAAAATGCCATAACAAAAATAAACAAAGCTTATGTAACAGAAACTCTGTCCTACCTGAAAATGCAGATACAGCCGGGCTAAGGGAAGAACTAAGTTGCACAACTCGTAATCTCAGACTGAGACAATCATCTTTACTGACCCGCAGGTCATACATCTGCACTTTCTTTGGAGTTGACAGTCCTCCTTCCCGAACTTGGCGAATGTCAATGTCCATCACCCTTTGTGGCTCAAGATCCCGCTTTCTCATGTAATTCCACTGTTGAGGCATCTTGGTGCAGCTCAGGGAGGCAGGGATTTCTTTGTACTTCAGACTTTGCATCAAACTGATAATTTTCAAGAGCGACACCAGGTGATTGCAAAAAAACACTTCCAGCAACACATGAAAAAGCACTGATGATAATCTGACTGTCACATGAAAGATAGACTGTGATTGAATGTGGCTTGTCCCTCTTTTTAAAACTGTGATAGCAACTCCCTTTTATCACTAACCCTTTATTTTCAAAAAGTCCTTCCACTTCTAAAATATGCACGGTTTACGGGTCAATATATTGCTCCACCAAAAAGCTGTAGCTTCTCGTGAGTTGCCGGCTGGCTGAATTTGAAGCTTTGTAATAATCTCCAATAAGATTGTCTGAGATAAGTGGGGCAATATCAAGATGTCTGCACCACTGGCCCTAAAAAATATGAGAAAATTAGAGTTGACAAATTTTGTACTGATTTGTTCTTCAAATAGACATAGGCCTAACCAGTTAAACTGAGGAGATTTGAGCATGGTTTTTGGGTATGAAATGACTTTATAAAGTTCTGAGTGTTTTGGAAGAGTAAAACTACTATGGGCTGCTTGAAATTAGTGGTTGGGGGGGGGGGGAAACCAGCTCCAGAAAAATAAAAAAATAAGAACTGGATGGTACTGGTCGTGACAATCTTGGGAAATTTCAGGGGGCCCAGGCCCCTGCCCACCCTAAACATGCCACTACTTTAAATTATGTTTTTAGGTACTCTGGTATGCTTTTGTGTGCCAAACATACAGCACATTTTTTTTGGAGATCTGAGATCAGACACCGGAGGCCAGAGTGCTAAAAATACAAATTAATACTCTTGTGTTTGGTATAGCCTAAGGAAAAAGTTATAAAAAATGCAGCTATCCTGCTGATGAAGGAAAATCATGAGCAAAACAGATTAGGATCAAGGTCCGTTTTCAGGAGAGGAAGAGGACTATTACCATGTGCTGAATTACTGGGAATGGACTTAAATCTCCCTGATAGCTGACCAAAACCAGAGCCAGAACTAGGGGGGGCAAAGGGGGAAGCTGCCCGGGGCGCTGAGGTGCGGGGGCGCCGAAGTTGTCCCCTGCAATCCTACAAAGTTAATTAATGCTTCCAAAAAACATATTTTGATTCTGTTCTAGGGACAGAAACTGAGGGAGGGGGATCCTGAACTCCTCAAAACCTCAAATGGCGCCCTTCTCAGCTAGGTCAACTCATAAATTCTCAGCCACAACACGAACATAACCCAATTTTTCATTAATATGTGCTCACTCTGCAAAACTCACTTGTACTTTTCATTGGATCCAATATGTTCATGGAACAAAAATCGATTCTGATAATCAATTAATCAAATTTAATTTCACATTGAATTCATTAAATAAAATTAACTCAATTAATTGAATAATTAATTTGAATTCAATTTCAAAATCAATTCCGAATAGCTTATATTCAATAAGTAAATCATTTTTTTCTATTAATATATTCAAAATCTAGTTATTGGTAGTAGCAAGGCCCAGGGACATAGTCAGGGGCGTCACCAAGGGGGGGGGGCCAAAATAACAAAAAAATACACGTTTTAGTAGGAAGTTTGAGAATTTTCCAGCACTTTGCACCAGAAAATACCATTTCAGACAATCCAATTATTTTATCTGCTGGCAAATAAGCAAGGAAACAAACTGACAATATCCTTGAACTAAATTTATAAAATTTGATCCTTCGCGGCAAACTATTAGTTAATGATTATTATATTTGGATTCAGCATTAAATTCTAAATGGAGAGGTAGGTCTATTTCTTAGCTATCTCAATATTCCGTGAATAGAAAAATATACAAAAATGTTACCACATGATGCCTGTGCAGTTGCAACACAAAATATTAACCTGGCTGGAAAGAGAGGAAGTTCTAGAAGGGCACGGACCCCAAAAACATCCAATTATCATCGCCTTTGTAGCAGAATCTAGCCTAAGTATTCTTGGTACTGATTCACAATGTTAATTTCTAAGGGTCAAATTTTCGTTAAAAACTGGAAAGTCAACCCATTTTCTTAGGTCACAAACATGTTAAAATTATTGTAGAGATTATGGCGGATCTTTTGTGTCACTTTTGTTAACTTCTTTGCCTTTTTTGGCACCTAAATAAATGTTTGTAATTTTCAAGTTGGAGTCCATGATTGGCTGGGCAAAGATATAGCCTAGTACAAGCTAAACCTGCTACCCAAGCTCAGGAAAAATCAATCCAGAATGCAGGTGATGTACAGCCTTGCTATTAACAAGATTATCAACAAAACTAACTCACCAGTGCCTTCTGAATTTCAAGAAATTCCATGATAAGTTCCATGTCTGCACAACAAACCTGCCAACAATATGGCCGATTTTTGCGCAGCGTTGCAATTCAGGCGGAAAAACGAATAAGGTGTATTAGACCTGTCTTGTAGGCAAAATTCAGGTTTTTGCAGTTCATATTATTGACACGAATAAAGTAAGCATGCCACTCGATGAATTTTACCCCCACCCCTATATATACCAATTCAGGGTATATATTTACACATTAGGGGGGTGGGGTAAAGTCTAAACTTACCTCTCATTGACATCATAAATAAAATTTACCCCGCCCTGATGAATTTCATCAGGGAAGTTTGTAGCCAATTTTAAAAATAGAGAACGTGTGTTGGTAAACAGCATAAAATGAGCCAAAAAAAATTATCCATAACGACACCTAGAAAGTGTCGTTTTCTTGATTGTTCTGTTAAAAAGGAAATCAGAACCTAGTTCACCAAAGCTCATTCCTCTTTTATTTGAAAGATAATTTTAAGCAATGCTTCTTGAAAAAAGCTTGCTGGCTAGGCCTAGTCTTGATGTTACTAGGATTTTTGGCACTCAAGAATCTTTTAACCATGAAGTAGTTTAAATGTAAACATTAATGGCTCTAAAAGAAAGTATAAATATGTACCCTATTGGTAGTTTTGCAGACTCAATTACTTTCACTGATAACTTTTGTAGGCTAAGGTAAGATAGGCTGTGTGGCACTCACACAGCCTACCAAGTAGGCTGTGTGATTTGCTTGAACATTTTGATTTGAATCTACCTCATTGTTAATATATAATAGTATATATACCTTTTTATGCTTTTTTTATATTAGAAATACAAATTACTTTGACAAAAAGCATCAATTAGCCTATTGTCTTGCCATAACATAACAAAATACATTCAGAGAGGACAGGGCAACCAGGGCCACTGCCTTAAATGGCAAGGCACAGGGGTTGCCTGTTTAGGTGACAAGGCAGAGGGGCTGCATGTTTTGATCAAATTTTTCATTTTGATTTGGCTGTCTTTGCTTATATTTGAGTCAGGAGAGGTACAACTTAATTCTATTTTCCCCAGGCACTACTAACCCTATGAATAGCTCTGTTTGCATTTGAATAGTAGATGGTATATCATTTTGGGCCATTTCAGAAGAGATTTCTCCTTGTTTTAATAATGAACAATTTTGACTCATAATAAATTAAGAAGGCCTAAATTCCAGTTCCTGCAGTTCAAGAAATATTTCAGAAGTATATTAGTTCAGTATCCAGCTTACTCTTGTACTAGAAGGTAGTTTAAATTAGCATAAGAGCTCTAGATTGATGCTCTGTAAATAATATAATACTTCAAACAGTTCTTAGTAGAAAAGTATAAATAAGGAGTCAGAACTTTTAAAATACAAAAAAAATATTTTTAATAGAAACTAGTACATAAAAAAATTGTCTTTTGATGTTGATTCAAAAAATATATAGGACTTGTAAAATTCGTCAAGTTTAATGGTGCCCTTAAAAAACTATAAGCTTGAGGAAATTTGACTGATTTTCAAAGAAGAACAAATACCCACATGAAGTCAAACAATATTAATGAAAATCACACCAGATTCAGCATATCAGAGAGCCCTATGGTAGACATTTGAAACTTCTGTTATAAATTTATGTTTTTTCCCAGAAGGAAGATTATGGATGCATGTTTTTTTATATTTGTGTTTTCCCTTTGTTTCCCCATAAGTGATTGTATTGAGACTAGTGGTTCTTGAATATTGGGCTAGGGCTCATTTGAATGCAAATTCGATTTTTAGTGGATTTTTTATTGCTTAAAAAGGTTGTGCAATCTCCAAACTGTGATTGTTTCCCAATGAGGGCCAGGTTTGCCATTAATTGTCAATTCTGAGAAAGCCCATCAATTTATGAGCTTTGAAAACTGCATATTGATCTCCTCAGTTGTAAAGAATGTAAAGCTGTACTGTGGGGTATATGTATGCTACTTGAAAAGTAATGTAGTTTAGTCCATATAAGAGAAACATTAAACATAGACAATTATTATCTTTACTACCTTACCTTAATTTGTACTTCAGAGTGAAATAAGGTCCATGCTGAATCTATTATGCTCTGCATCAACAATGGCAATTTGGAATGTCACTGTGTTAAGGGCTCAGTGATGTTGCATTTGGTGCCAGCTGTGAGGGATGGACTGTCCCACTTATATTTCCACAGTTTTCAGTTTTGTCTTGAAGGTTGTTCTAGTTGTTGGAAATACACTTGGCAAAAGTTTAGGTGCATTCTGGTCTTCACTCTTTGCTTTGCTAGCTTCTGTGACTGTCCTCTAGTGTTGTGTTGCCCTGCATGTTTTGTGAGGATGGTGTTTGGTTGACTATTATATTTATAGGTCAGCATCATATCACATCTGCAACATCTGAAGACCAGCGTTGGTAGTTTTAGGGGCTTTAGTTTCTTATCATACAGCATTTTTTGTAGACCTGTGATGCATTTGGTGGCACGTCTTTGAACTCCTTCAGTTATTCTGGTGTCATGATTGTAGGAGGAGGAGGTCAGATGGGTTCCAAAATCCAAGAACAGCCTAACAATAGCCTTGTAAAGTCTCAGGAAAACAATACAGGAGCGGCTGATGATAGTGCGTTTCAACAGGCCTAGACTTGAGCTAGCTTTTGACACTGCTTGTTGCCAATGCCCATGGAGCTTTAGTTGCTCATCAAAAAGTACTCCCAAGTCTTGTTCTTTGTGACTGATTTGTAGCTGAATATCAGACTGCAACTTCTGGTCATGTGTGGTATACTGGTGGTGAGGATTGTCATTGCTGAAATGGAGGACACTGCATTTATTGATGTTGAACTCAAGCTGCCATTAGCTGGTCCACTTCTGGATTCTCTGGAGGGCTGATTGCAGGCTTTTTTGAATGGCTGGTCCAAAAACCTTGGAGTCATCAGCGTATAGTCTGATGTTATTTGTGGCTTCCTTTATCATATCATTTATGTAAATGAGGAAGAGGGTGGGCCTAGGATGGTACCCTGAAGAACTCCACTGACAATGTCACATGGTTCAGAGAATACTTTATCACCATGATTGGTGAAAAGTTGGACCTGCTGCTCTTGGTCTGTCAGGAAATTTATCACCCATTCTACTACATCAGTGTGGATGCCAACTGCCAATAGTTTGGCCCTAAGGCATCTGTGGCCCTAGTGTTGGGCAATATTTTGATTAATCCATATATTGATATTTTTTACTTTCAATGTTTGATATATCAATATAGATATCTTGGATCGAATTTAGCAAGGATTTACTATATTTAAGTTCATGGTAAATTTGGAGTGGGCCATATAATTTAACTAGGATGAAAGGGAAAACTTCATTTTATGCTTTTTTATGCTCTTTCATAATTCATATAAATACCTTTGGGGCCCCTTTAAGGGCTCAAGATGCAATTTGCAAAAGAAGCAATTGTTGAATTATGAAAGAGCAAAATAAAGGCATCCAATGATGTTTTCACTTTCATCCTAGCTAAATTATAGGGCCACCTAGAAATTTACCAAATATTCACCCTGTTTAATCGGCTAGTTTAGCTTTGATAACATAAAAATCCGGACTTTTCATTATAACATCATTTGTTATGAACCTTTTGTTCTTAGTTGGTAATAATTCAGATGTATCTGACTCGGTAACTGGAAGTGAATTCTTGCGGTAATGATGCCAGGGTAAGATGTAAGATAAGGATAAATAGAATCAATTATAGATGAAAGAATTCAAACCTACAAAGAATATCGAAAATGTATGCTGAAAATTTGAAGAATTTTCATGTGGTAGATTTTCTGTGGGGAATATAGGGGGTTAGAGACCCATAAAAAATATTGTTTTTGATAATACATTTCAATATCAATATTTGGTCCGATATATCAATATCGATATCAAATATCGCCCAACACTACTGTGGGGCACCTTGTCAAACGCTTTGGCAAGGTCAAGCAAAATAAGGTCAACAGGTACTCCCCTCTCCAGGAGGTCAGTGATGATATTGTAAGTTTCAAGTAAGTTGGTCTCCACTGACTTTCCTGGAAGGAAGCCATGCTGACCTGGTAACAGTATACTGTTGGACAGAAGATGTGTCAGAATTTCAGCATTCACAATGCATTCCAAAATTTTGCTACAGCTGAGGTTAAGCTGATCTCCTGATAATTCTCTGCATTTGTCTTGACACCTTTCTTGAATAGTGGTATAATGTGAGAGCTCTTCCAATCTGAAAGCACAGTCTTTGAGTTGAGAGATTTCTGAAATATTTGGCATAGTGGAGTTGAGATTTCATTAGCCAGTTCTTTTAGGAGCCTTGGGTGGATATTATCTGGCCCTGCTGACTTGTTAACATCTAGCATTTCAAGTCGGTCTGTGATGGACCCTGGAGAAATCTTGATAGGCAGCATAAGGTTCGGTACACTGTACAATAGACTGTAGGGGTTTCGACGAGCTGCTTGTACTTTTCACGGTCCTAAATCGAGCGGTCACGGCGGATATTGATATCCTCCTTTCTAGTAAATGATACTTAAATAATTTGGTTTTTGATTTGGAAGGAGGAAACAGTGAACAACAGAGGCGGAGGAGTCTTAGGTACCATGGTTCTGTTACTCTGCCCATTTAAACGTCGAACATTACTCAAGGGACTACATGCAAATCCATACTCGCTCGACAGGAAGTTTCAGACAGTATTTGCATCATCTTTTGTGCTTGACATTGGGATTAAGTTGCCATAGGCAACTAAGTTGTTCTTACGTATGTCGCGATTTTTTTGGCATGGATTATTTTACGTACTTCTGTCTCAAGGGACTGCTGGAGGTTCACACTCAGAGCCTGGACCTCTGCCTGAACGATCTGTTTAGTTTCGCCAGCGCCGCGCTTGGATGATAAATCTGCCTGAACACTGTTCACCTTGTCCTTGATAGCAGTAAGTTCTGCTCTAAGTGTGGTCTCAGATTGCACAATCGTGTTTGAAAGACTTGCCTGGAAGCTTGACATACCTTGTGATATCACCTGTGTAATGTCTTGGATAGTAGCTGCGGAATACAAAGGACTTGTGACTGCATGAGCAGCAACCTTGCACTATGGACATATCCATTTGAAACCACTTATATCTTCCATTTTATTTAACAGAGCATACTCATCATCAGATATGTTGAAGCAAACACTACACATCAAATGTCACAATTGCTGCAATTCAGCACACTTGAGTTTTAATTATGGTCCAGGCTACGGAGCCATATAGAGCCCTTGAATGTCATTTCTAAAGGCCAGGTCACTGTCCAAGTAGAAATATTGCTCCCCGAGTGATTGGACATTGCAATACTACCTGTCCCACCAGAAGCCAACCAAAAAACATTCTTATGGTCTCAGCCCCTATATGGCTCTATCTGTGCCACTCTGCTCACTTGGTACTTGATTTTGTCACCTGCCCTGGTTCCTGAATTCATTGACTAATTCTCAGTTCAGCTATAGCTCTTGCTTACTTTGATGGAGTATCCAATCTCCACTCGTCTTTCAGATTCTGGTACCCAGTTGAAATTTTGATTTTATCCTGACACCCTCCAAGAGGTTTTGAAATGTTTTTTACTTCAAAACCGCCTTCAATACCACCTCTTGTGGTAGTACAAAAGGAACAAAATATGCATCACGACAAAGCGCTTGAACAGATTAAAACAGATTGAAGATACACGTTTCCTGGGACACTAAATTATAATCAAACATTACCAGCAACTTGTGGCATTTTTTTAATTTAATACATAAATACAACAGTATTTATTTTTACAAACTAGCTCTTCTTTAAACTGGAATGGAGATACAAATGGAAAGTCATAATTCTACCAAGGATAAATCATAGGCAGCACAATAGCGCTGCTAAAGTAAAGAGTGATGTGAGAGCTATGTATTAATTTTTGTTTAGGCCAGGGCACTTCGTATAGAAGGAATTGTCGTAGGAACTTTGAAAGGGGTTCATTCGATTGGAAATAGGAAGTTCTAGTGCCCTTTTTAATAGTCGAAAGTTATTGGAGGGCTTTGAATGATTTGAATAAAAATCAAGTTGCCATCAATCAATGTCTGATAGGAGAAAAAGCCAAGACAGATAGTCTGAGTGAGAGACACAGCTGGCGTAAGCTTTTTGAGAAATGTATAGAAATGATGTCAGTTTTACTTGTTGATAGATAGTCTATCATCTATCCATCCATTTTAGGGTAGAACTAAGGTAGATAGTTATTGAAGTTTAAGGATAATCGGGATTTTTGGGTTGACTCATGACTGACAATGTCAACTGGACTTACATGCAAAGGGGGGGGGGGGGCTGGATTTGCTTGGACTCGAAGACCAATAAGTGACCTAAGCCTAATAGGCTTGCCAGCTTAGAGTCTCAGGCAGACTACCGTGTTTTAGGATTGACACATAACAGAAAAGTCCCCTGGACTTGCAGGCAAACGAGGAGACTTATAGTTTTCTCAGTTTTTTGATAAAAGGCTTGGGAAAACGGTGGGATTAGCCATGATTCTGAAGTTGGACAAATACTTGTTTGTTAGCTTTTGGAGAGGTATAGAGTCTCAGGCAGGTTGAACAAATTTTAGGATTGACACAAGACCGTTAACTCTTGGAAACGCAGGCAAATAAGCGTCCAGTCCAAAGCCTAACAGAGCTCGCCCACATGCCAGAGCTCGCTCGCCCGCAGTTGCTCTAGCAAAATAATAAATAGAATGTTGAGTTTACCAAGAAGTAGCCTGAGCTTGCAAGCCAACAAGTATCTATAGCCTAATAGGGGGCCCACCTGCCTAGAGTGTGAGGTGAATGACCGAATTCATAAGCTCAGTGTTGGGGTTCCACCCCTGTTTCTTTTCCTATCAGATAAATGACCTCTTTTCGTTTTTTTAATTACATTTGCTTATAGTATAATTTCAAAAGACAGGTCAAATTCTCGTTGCTAAGCTAGAGGCGTCGCAATAAGTAAGCTTTGAAGTAAGTTCTATTTTTGTACTTCCTGGTTCGGAGTTATTGAAAGATAAGGCTAAGAGGTAGAATTGGTTTTGAATGGGAAATGTGATGATTGGCTGAGCCAAGCGAAGGTCCACCCCTATGAACAGTTGTGTACAAAATATTATTTTGATTTAGTTGGCGTTTAGACCCCAGTCGGGGAGATATATTTTTGTGTGATTATTGTGACCCTTTTGGAAGAATACAAGTAAGGTATTTTCTACAAAATGTGTACTAGTTTCCGTAACCCAGGCAGGGTAGGAACAGAGCTACGAGGTACCGTCATTATTATATTGACAGGAAGATTTGCTACCTCCAAGGAGAGAGTTAGAGATTTTGAAGCCATAAGCTAAGGTAGGTACATTTGGCTTTAGAAAGTGGTCATTTGACTACTCGATTCCATTATCATACCCTGGGACAGGGTATACTGTAAATAGGGTAGTACCAAACCCGATATTTGCAGAACCAGTGTGGTAGACGCGACATCACGTTACATTTTGGGGCCGGGGCTTTCCCCTCCAATAAGTGGTGACACCCGTATATTATTACGCCAGTGGCGTTGTGGCCTACCGGTATAAAACTGGTGGCTAAATACCACGAACACTGGTGGCAGCAAAAAATACTCAGTCTTGAGAACGCTCAGTCTTGAGAAGGCATGGGAGTTGTCAGCCCTACTCATGTCAATTTTTGCTCGTTTTGAGTTTGACTTGCTCGTTTTGAGTTTGATGGTGATTTATGATAGTCTTATGCTTTGAAGATTTTTTTACTCTATTTCTACTCATTTTTGATTTAATGAAGCTCTTTACTTTTCTTTGAAAAACTTGTTTTTTTAGAAAAAGTTTTTTCTTAATTAATATGTAAAAGGGCTGGTTGTCATTCCAAATGTTTCATGACAAATTTTCTAGTTTCTAGGACTTCTTCTTCTTCTATTTAACAGCAGGCGGGCTTTTCAGTAGTACTATTTAGCCCTTTTCCTTTTGCTTGGCACTGTGGGCTACAGGGCTACTGGCTTGTTTGCCTCATAATTATTAGATACTTTCAGATATCTTTCAGTAGATCTTTCGACTCTAGGAGTTCAATTATGAGATGGTAGATGTCGATTTCTATGCTCTGTGTGCAGGTATAGTTGGCTAGGCTCTTGGCTGATAGTGAGATTTTGTGGTGTTTGAAGCATTTTAACAGTTTACAAAACAAGGCATGTTGTGCAGACGTCAGCATATTACATTCAAATAGGCAATGGTCAATTGTTTCATTATTCATATTGCAATTCCTGCAAATAGGGGACAGGGTGATTGAACCCCTTGAATTGAAAAAATTGTACAAGAAGGCAAGAAAATTAAGTTCTTTTGGTCCAGAACGAATTCCATGATAAATTTTAGACAATTACTTATTGGGAAAGGATAGGATTATTCTTATTAAAATTAATATCTGATAGCCTCCATCGGTAAATATCTCTAATCGGGATTGGTCTCCCACTTGGCTGGTCAATATTTATAGCATTTTTGCTATTTCATCAACCTGATGATTTCCACTTATGTCAGAGTGGCTAGGAATATACTGAAAATAAGTTCTTATGACACTTGAAGAAAGATTATCTATAATACTTAGACAATGATAAGTGTCAATTTCCAAATTATACTGAGGAGCTGAGGCCAGCAACTTAAGGATTGATAAAGAGTCGGAATATATTATCATATTATTTGAATTTGCACTGAAAGGTTGGTTTTTCTTAAGGTGTTATAATGCCATGATTAAGGCTTTTAACTCAGCAAACATTATAGATACATTATTATATAATCTCTCGCCCATTGCAATTTTCAGGTGAGGAAGGAAAGCACCCCCTGTTACCTTCTCATTCATTTTGTATACGTCGCCGTAGATTTAGAAATGGTTTTTATAGGTAACTTTATTAAATTAGAGAAATTTTTCTGGAAAAAAGAGATAGGGGTTAGGTCTTCGTTATGATTTGAAAACTCAGTATTTATTACTTAGCTGGAACTACTTAAAGTTGGAGATTGTGGAGCAATAGGTGCGATAGACTTTGCTGGTACAGGGAACTTCTTCTGAATATTGGCATACTCATCTGCAATGCCTCTATGCATGGCTGGATTTCTTCACCAATTATGTAGGGTGTGTGAGCTATTTGATTCAATTTTTGTAAGATGTATTGTCAAGAGAAAGCTACGTCTCTCCCTTATTGTTGTTAATGCACTCTTCATAAGCAGAAACTTGGTGTTTGTGGGTTTCCTAAGACCAAATATCGGACGTATTATATCATTTTGTGTTGTTTCAATTTTTTGCATCTGGGTCTTTGCACATGCACCATAGACGATGAGCCCATAGTCAATATGGGGTCTTATTTGTGATTTTTAAAACTGGAGTAAGGTTTTCTCCTTACACCCCCAGGGTGTGGAAAGAAGTCTTTTTAGTATATTTGTTTTTCTATAGCATTTTATTATTGTGTTTGTGATGTGGAGGTGGAAATTAAGTTTTTGGTCAAGCATGAGACCTAGGTAATTAATATGATTATCTTCTGGAGTAGTTGTTCCATTTAGAGTTAGTTTTGCATTAACATGGTTCCGCTTTCGGTGAAATTGGATTATTTTTGACTTGTTAGGTGCAATGGGTAAATCTGAATGTTGAGAGAATTTTTCAAATTGGAAAAGTGACTTTTGCAGATTTGACTGTGCTATCTCAAAGATTTTTCCAGATGACCATATTAGCAGTTCGTCAGCATATTGTAAATTTGTGTGGGGGAGGTTCATGTCCCAGATATATAGGGCAAAAAGGAGGCAGCTGAGGACTGTTCCCTGAGGTAGGCCTTTGGTTATTGTCTTTTGGGGCGAAGAGGCTGAACCAACACAAAGAATGAAACTTCGCACTTCTATGAAAGATTTTATAAAAGATACTAGCTTGGGGGGTAGTCAAAGGTTTGCAAGTTTGTTTGAAAGGGTTTGGTGGTTCACATTGTCATATGCCCCTTCAAAATCTAGGAAAGCTGCAACTAGGACATTATTTTTTGAGAATGATTCTTTTATTGCATTTGTTAACAAAATGAAAGCATCTGTTGAGGAGTGGTGTTTCCTGAATCCAGTTTGAGTTTGAGGGATCATATTATTTTTTCAACAAACCTGAGGAGTCTGTAATAGACCATTTTCTCCATTATTTTCCCCATCACAGGAGTAATCATTTTGGGCTTGTAGGACTCAGGGTTATCTTTGGGTTTATTTTTCTTTAGGATTGGTAGGAGGGACGAACATTTCCATATATTGGGGAACATAGAAGATGCCCAAGCATGATTATAACAGTTTAGCAGTTCCTGTTTGTATGAAGGGGTGAGATTTTTTATCCATGTAGGGTGTATATTGTCATAGCTGCCGCTAGTTTTGGTTCTAATATGATGTATTGCATTATTCATTTCCTGGCTTGAAAATGGACTAGTTATATATTCGGATCCTGGGCGTGGTTGGTAACTTGGGTTCATAGGAAGTGGGGATATTTTGCTTTGATTATTTGATGTTAGCTTATTAACAAATAGAGTTTCAAATAGCTTAGCTTTTTCATTATCATTGTCATAATGGATATTATTATGTATAAGCTCATGCAGGAGTGGGTTGGGGGGAAGTCTTTTTCCCACAGATGTGGCTTATGACTTTATGTAAAATTGGCTCATGTGTCTCTCTGGAGAGATTATTTGCAAAATTATTCCAGTATTTATATTTAGCATCTATTATATGTCCTTTTTAGATTAGATTCTGCTTGTAATTTTTTTAAATATGTAGTAGGTGATGGTTTTTTTATGAATGCTCTCCTAGCTGCCTTTTTTGTTCTCCATTTATTTTGGCATTCATTTGTCCACCATGCTATGGGAATGTGTTTAGGGAAGGTTTTTTCGGGTGTTGTCCTGAGAATACCATGATTAGCTGTATTTATTAGTAAAGATGCCAAGACTTCAGCATGTGTGTCAACTGTTGTGTTTGAAATGCATGAATTTTGGGTGAGACTTGTAATTTCATCATTTAGCTTATTTTAGAACATAGAACAATTTGCTTTAGTATTGATACATTTTGAGGTGTGTGATCGGGTTTCAGCAGGTTCATTTAGGGAGCAAACTATGGCAAAGTGGTCAGTACATTGACTATCAATTTTATTTATACAATTTTTATTCAAAATGTTTAACGACACAATTTGTAGGTGAATTGTAGAGAATCTGCCACTTTTGGGGTTGAAATATGTATTCAGGTTTGGAGGGGTAGCAACAGCTAATTCAATATTATTTGAAGTCATATGCTCAATCAATTTACCAGCTTTATTTGCTGGCTTATTCCCCCACAAAAGGCTGTGGGCATTGAAGTCTCTGTAAATAATGATATTTTTTAACACATTAGAATTATTTACATAATTAAAGAAATCCACGGCATCTGTAGTTTGGCCATTAGGGATATAAAAGCTTATTATGTAGGTTCCTGTTTTATTCAGCCAAACACTGATACCAATTGCATCAACATCATTTGCAAAATCTGGAAAGTTGATGCCACAGAATTTTATATTATTATTAACTATTAAAGCTACTCCACCTCCTTTTCTCTCTGATGATCTATCCTTTCTCAGGATAGTATACCCCAGAGACTTAATTTGTTGATTTTGGGTGGAATGAGTTTCATGGAGACAAGCAATATTAATGGAATTATTATTCATAAAAGATATTAGTTCATTTAGCTTATTTTCTGTGAGTGATCTTACATTCCACTGGAGTATTGATATGTGTTGTGTTGTTGATTTATTTTTCATATGACTGTGTATCAATGTTTAGCTTTGTTAAAAGTACAGCTAGATCTTTTTTTGCTTGAATGAGCATACTATGACGGACATAAATTTTTGCCAAATAAGTAGTGATTTTTGTTTTCTGTATTTTATTCATATTAACGCACGGAGCTGTATTGCAGTCAATAATGGAAAAGTATCCGTTCGTTAGTGACCTGTGTAGCTGCACATCTCGGCAATTGGTTAATGAATTATTTCATTGTCGTTAGTCTTGTGTTTTTCTTCTTGAAAAAGAGGGCAAGGCTGACCTCATCTCACCGGACACGGAGGCGGGTGGTCGGGGCGAGTCCGTCTGAGCGGGATGGGCGCTCGGGGGCGTAGCAGCGGGTGTTGTAGACGGGGTACGGGCGGCCGGGGGGGCGTTTGACTGGGGGGTTTTGGTTGGTTCATTACTGGCTTTATGTGGTATTATTGGGCATCATTTGCTTCCATTTCTGCAAATGGGTATGTAATGGCCTTCTCTGTTGCTATTTGTAGTGTTAGTGCTCTTTTCTTATATGCAGGGCATAGTGATTTATTGGTAGATTCATGTGGGCCTTTGCAATTGATACATGTAGGATGAGTGTTGTTGCAAGTTGTCAACTCCTTACGATGGAATGCTTTACAATTACTACACTCTAGGAGAATTTCATTGCATTTGTTTGTTGTGTGTCCCAGTTTGAGACAGTTCTGACACTGGATAGGATTTGGTTTGTATTCCTTGTGCGGTTTGATTTGCCCAAATAGGAATAACTTTTCTGGGATATTAATTTTTTCCTTCAGTGTAAATAAGAAGGATCTACTTGTTTTTAGGCCATTAGCGTTAGGTTTACCAAGTTTGGTAACATCTTCAACTGGGATTGTGTTGCCAGCCCTATCTGAGAGCCCTTCTTTTAACTCCTGAATGGGTAATTCTGGGGGAACATTATAAACTACTATTTTTGTTGGGGATTCTTTTCGGTTCCATTTAGATGCATTGATTAGGGTATTCAGAAGGGATTTTAGATTAGTTATTGTGTCTGCTGATTTTTTATCTTGGACAGCTATTAGCAGAGATCTATCACAGTGAACATTAATAGAAAACATTGATTTTATCAGTTTGAAAATTGCAACTCTTATTGCAGTAATCTTTTTTATTTCAAAGGGGGTAATAGGAGAAATTGTAAGGTACATTCCTAAGTTTTGGGAGGGAGGATCTTGGGCAGGGAGAGGGGAAATGCTTTTTATTGGGGAGATTTTTTCTTTTTTTTAGAGCTTCTAGACCTCTTGAAACCCATTATCATCATTTATAGTGACATTTGCCCCTACACTGATCATTGTCCTATTCTCAGAATCGGAGCTATCATGTGAACTTTTATGATAGTGAGCTTGACCAGCCAATATGGGTATCAATTTCACTGGTATTTGGGGTGGGATCTGGGGGGACTTTTTTTTTTAGGACTTCTAATCATTGCCTATTGGAATAAGACTTAAACTAAAACAAAACTAAAAACAAGAAAGGATATTACAATGATAACAAACCGTCTGCACTCTACTATGGGGAAAATTTCAAAAGAAACACCACATGGCCCTGAGGAGGATTTGAGCACGATTCGTTCGGTACAACTACTGATTAATTGAGATAATAACACAAGAAATTTAGTTTAAATTTCTTTAAATGTTGCTGCTGTTGAATGCTGCCCCTATGAACAGTTGTGTACAAAATATTATTTTGATTTAGTTGGCGTTTAGACCCCATTCGGGGAGATGTATTTTTGTGTGATTATTGTGACCCTTTTGGAAGAATACAAGCAAGGTATTTTCTACAAACTGTGTACTAGTTTCCGTAACCCAGGTAGGGTAGGAATAGAGCTACGTGGTACCGTCATTATTATATTGACAGGGAGGTTTGTTACCTCCAAGGAGAGAGTTAGAGATTTTCTAGCCGTAACCCAAGGAGGGTACATATGGCTTTAGAAAGTGGCCATTTGACCACTTGATCACGTTATCATACCCTGGGACAGGGTATACTGTAAATAGGGCAGTACCAAACCCGATATTTGCAGAACTGATGTGGTAGACGCGGCATCACATTATATTTTGGGGCCGGGGCTTTCCTCTCCAATAAGTGGTGACACCCGTATATTATCACGCCAGTGGCGTTGTGGCCTACCGGTATAACACTGGTGACTAAATACCACGAACACTGGTGCCAGCAGAAAATACCACGAACACTCAGTCTTGAGAAGGCATGGGCGTTATCAGCCCCATTCATGTCAATTTTTGCTCGTTTTGAGTTTGACATGCTCGTTTTGAGTTTGATGGTGATTTATGATAGTCTTATGCTTTGAAGATTTTTTTACTCTATTTCTACTCATTTTTGATTTAATGAAGCTCTTTACTTTTCTTTGAAAAACTTGTTTTTTTAGAAAAAGTTTTTTCTTAATTAATATGTACAAGGGCTGGTTGTCATTCCAAATGTTTCATGACAAATTTTCTAGTTTCTAGGACTTATAATCGTTTGGTGTAATATCTGATTTGCTAAAGTCAGAACTAAGTCAGTCACGTCAAAAGGTGGTTGCAAAAATAAATTGGTATTTATTCAAAATCACTTAGTTACTTTGAGCCAGGCAGGAAAGCAGAGGGGAGGATCTTAAGATTCTTTGAACTTAACCTCAAAATTCTTTACATTCGTAAAGTATACCTGTTTTTTTTCTGAGTTGCCCCCCCCCCCCCCAGATAAAAAAAAGTATCCGTATTTACTTTGACTGTTCAATCGCTAATATAAATTTGTTTTTAATGCTAAAAAGACTGATTTTCAAGGGAAGTACCAAATTTGACCCAGGAAAAAAAAGGTATAGCTACAACTATATTTAAGAAACAATTTTTGCTTGTTCAAACGTAAATATAATTAAGCTTCTAAATCGTAAAAATATATTCAAGCTATTTAAGATATTCAAGCTATTCAAGCTTATTTGTGTTCAAAATATATCTAGTTTGTGTTGTTATTTGAGAAAAATTGTTTAATTCAAAATTCTTGAGCAAACTGTTGATGGATTTTTTTGGCATTAAGGCATGTTTTCAAAGCATGTTGGATAACATCTGACAGAATGGTTTATGGTTACAGTGGTTTTAGCTTGTGATAACTTATTTAATCACCAACGTTTACTCTACTACTGCTACTTCTACTAATACTACTAACCATTCACCACAGCAAAAAGTCACCTGAGGCCAATACAGCTAAACACGCTCCTTCTACATCCTAATCTCTTCAAAGCCTCCTTCCTTACACCCTCCCAGGAATTTTTCATTTTCCTTAAATCTTTCTTTACGACATACTCCCACCCCAACCATGGACAACCTGCTCTACGTTTAGCCCTATATGGTTGGTCAAAAAGGAAAATCTTCAACAAGCTTCATCCTACACCTGCAGAACGTGCCCTAGCCATCTCAACGTTTCTCTTATTATATTCTTAGAAAGTGGGATTGGACCACATTTTCTGTACAGTTTACTGTTTGAAATACAGTCATTACCCAAAACAATCCGTAAGCACTTTCTCTGGAAAACATCTAGAAAATCTTCACCCACTTTTATTGCACGC
Source organism: Artemia sp. Qi Xiang Cuo (assembly GCF_049724085.1). Taxonomy (NCBI): domain Eukaryota; kingdom Metazoa; phylum Arthropoda; class Branchiopoda; order Anostraca; family Artemiidae; genus Artemia; species Artemia sp. Qi Xiang Cuo. The sequence goes on along the minus strand of NC_142797.1, from coordinate 15,193,423 downwards.
TATGCGTTAAATTTTTTTTATGTGTGATGTGTAAGGTTCTTGAATCTAAAATAATTTTTTTTTGTTTTATGAGTTACTTCTAGTACGTTCTGAACACTGTATCCAAGCTTAAAATCAGGTCATCAGTTGGAAAAAGGAGTCAAGGGATGTATTTGTCCTGCCTATTACCCCCTATCCCGGAAGATTTTGAAAATACGCTTTCTTGGGGTATTTTCATTAAAAAATGCCTGTATTTTTATTTTCATTAAAAAAATCAGGAAAAGCAATAAAATTGACCCCACCCTGAAATTTTAATAACATATTTTCCCCTCCATACATTTTGACGAATAGTGCCATTGCATGCAATCAGAGTTTGTCTCACTCCAACACTTGCAAAATTTTCAATACAAGCTCTCGTCGCCTTAATTACAAATAATGAAAATTTAAAAGAAATTAAGAAATTTGATAAGATTAATCTGTAGTACACAAGGATTAAAGCTGAAATTTCTCTCTAAGTAATAATTTAATCAACAAAGAATAAATATTAAAGAAATTATGGATTTATAAGGCCAACGAAAACATCGGACGAAACGAGACAAGTCATTCGGAACCCTAAACCCAAAGTATTTCCGAGAAACCCGAATAATCCCTCCCGAAATATTCGTCTTATTTTGACCAGTATTTTCGTAAGCCTTAATAAACCCCATTCCCGATATTCATTTCGTTAGTTTTTGTTCTTTGTTATTACAGGACAATGTGGTTTACGAAATTATCTTTGATAATTAATCATGATTTTTTTTATTTTCAAGAATTATTTTAAGTCAGAATACACTCAGCACAAAGTGGGCCTGGGTTAGCTTAGGAAAATTCTGGTAGGTTAGACAGGTTAGTTGACCCTAAAATGTCAACAGTAGGCTACTGATGTGCCTAATGGCTACAGAATTATGCTTTCTTTACCCTCTTCTGCATTTTAAAGTGCCTTATAAAAAAGTATGGAACAATTTGTTTCAAACAAAACTAAAAAATTGTTAGATGGCGTTGGTGATTTTTATATTCTACTTCACTAACACCACTTTTTAGTCTTATAAGTTTCCACCATTTTTAGGACTGCTCTGGTATGCTCGACCAAAAAATAATCTGTTCATCAAATTGAATCACCTTGTTGTAGCACAGTAGATGGACACTCTTCTTGGCAATACAGGGCCCGGGGTTTGATCTCCGACGCAGCAAGGTTGTGCGACAAGCTTGCTACTCGTCCTTGTAAAAAAATTAAATAAAAAAAACAAGTTTTTATAACTGAGAGTAAGGAGCGACAATAAAACTTGAAACGAACAGAAATTATTCCGTATATGAAAGGGGCTGTCCCCTCCTCAACGCCTCACTCTTTACGTTAAAGTTTTTTATTGTTTAACAAAAATAGAGTTGTGAGAAAGTCAAACTTTTGCGTAAAGAGCGAGGCGTTGAGGAGAGGACAGCCCCTTTCAGATACGGAATAATTTCTGTTCGTTTTAAGTTTTAATGTCGCTCCTTACTTTCAGTTTAAAAAACTTGTTTTTTTTAATTAATTTCTGATCGTTTTTTAGTTAATGCAGCTTTTATTTTGGCTCACCGTCATTGAATACGTAAACAAAATTTGCATAAAAATTTTAACTTTTCTTTTGCTAAATGGCTGTCTCTAAATTTGGTTCTGACTTTATTTACAAATTAACTTACGTAACGAACTTCTATATTCGTATATTTTTCTTCTGGCAAAAAATACAAAGTTGCAGATTTTTGCAGATATGAGCATGAAACCTATTTAATAGGGTTTTCTGATACGCGGAATCTGACGTTGTGATTTTCATTAAAATTCTTTCACTAGTAGGGGATGTTTCCCCCCTCTTTAAAAAATCAGGTAAATTTTCTCAGGCTCGTAGCCTTAGATGAGTAATACTAAACTTAGTAAAATTTATATATTTAGAATCAGCATTATAAGTCCATTCTTTTCATACATTTATTGACATCAAAATTCCGTTTTTAAAAGTTTCGATTACTATTGAGCCGTATCGCTTGTTTTTTTTTATTGTTTTTTTTTTGTATTTCGTAAATGTCATTACCTATATGAGGGGATTTTCCCCTAGTCAATACCATTCTCTGTACGTAAAAATTTTGAATTTTATTTAACTCACAAACCCCCGAATACCAAAGGCCGTTTAATTAGAACAGAGAGCTCTTTTGAAAGCACTAAAAAAAATTGTAGCGTAAAGAGCGAGGTATTGACTTGGGGGCGAGCCCCTTCACATACCTAATAATTTCTGTTGGTTTTAAGTTTTAATATTGCTCCTTACTTTCAATTGAAAAACCTTGTTTTTTTAATTTAATTTCTGATCGTTTTTTAAATAATGCTTGGAAATCCGGCGCCCTCTTCATAAAAATGTACCTTACCCCGAAGAAATATCCTCCACGGAAATATTCTCCCGAGTAACCCCCTCCTCCAGCCCCCCCCCCACCAGAAAAAAAATCCTTTCTGAAAATGTCTGTATACTTCCCAATAACCAATGCAATATGTAAGCAATGGGCAAAGTTCATAACTTGCAGCCCTTCCTTTGGGAACTGTGGGGGATTAAGTCATCCTAAAAGCCATATTTATTTGATTGTCGACTATGCTGAACAAAATGGCTATCTCAAAATTTTAATTGGGTGACTTTGGGAAAAAAATGAGCGTGGGAGGGGGCCTAGTTGCCCTCAATTTTTTTGGTCACTTAAAAAGGGCACTAGAACTTTTATTTCCGTTCCAATGAGCCCTTTTACGATATTCTAGGACCACTGGGTCAATACGATTACCCCTGGGAAGAAAAACAAAAAAAAAAAAAAACAAATAAACATGCATCCGTCATCTTTCTTCTGGCAAAAAATGGAAAATTCCACATTTTTGTAGATAGGAGCTTGAAACCTCTACAGTAGGGTTCTCGGATACGCTGAATCTGATGGTGTGATTTTCGTTGAGGGTCTATAGCATTAAGGGGGTCTTTATCCCTGTCTTCGAAAATCATGCATATTTTCTCAAGCGTGTAACTTTTGACGGGTAAGTCTAAACTCGATGAAACTTATATATTTTAAGTCAAAATAAATATCTTATTCTTTTTATGTATCTATTGGTATCAAAATTCCTTTTTAAAGACTTTCGGTTACCATTGAGCCGGGTCGCTCCTTACTTACAGTTCGTTACCACGAACTGTTTGAAAAAAACAAAAAAAAACTGACACTGAAACGTCGATTCGATGCCGTTTGCGCCAGCAATGGCTCCGGAGGATGTTTATCCTTTTTTATCTATCAAAATCAATCGTAGGTATGGTTTTCAAGTGAATTATGAAATATATTTGCTCAAGAGATTTTTTCTTGAAATGGCTTTTTCCCAGTAAAATGTCACTAATCGCATTACATATTAGTTCTTAGAGACGCAAAAACATGGCATAAAGTTAGGAAGAGGCACCATAAGGCAACTGACTTACAGTTCATTTAAGTCTGCCTTAGCAATTTAAAATGCGTATTATTTTCTAATTAATTCTAATGAATGATTCCTGAATAATAAATAATCGTAAAATATATAAATCTAATCCATAGCTATATTACATGCGGTGATAAGAGAGGTCTTAGGACACACGGGGTGGAAAGAAAATAAATCCAAAAGAGCCTTTCTTTCAAGCCATGTCATAGTCAAATTTGTAGGTAAAAACAAGATTACGTATAAACTTTCAGAGTAAAAAGGTCTATCAGAGTAAAAATTGTGATTTTTCTTTTTTTTAATTAGGGCTTCTTGAGCACAAGTAGGACGTTAAATTACTGAAGGAGACACATCATCCATAAATGTTGGCTCATTATCATTATGTGATTATAGTTTGACTTGGGGCATTGATCTTCCTTTAATGGAGTCTGCATTTGAAATTAGTGTGTTGCTGTTATTTTAACTATCTTGGAAATATTCCTGGTTTTCAGGGTTTTTTCCCTGTATCATGCTTCAACTAATGCTGTACCCAGGATTGCAATATGGGCAGTGGTTTTCAACAATTGTCAACGGTTTTTGTCCTTGGCATTTGTATAACCAAAAGTTCTGTTGATTTTGAAATTTTTCACATCATTAAAATCTTATTATATTCTCCATTTTTTTAAGGAAGGGGGGGTGAACCAATCTTATGGGGAGTAATAAAGGAGCACAACCTTTAATTTTAGATATATTTATACTAGTTATTATAGCCATAGTATTTGGACGTACCTTATGACATACATTCCGAAAGAAAGGTTACTGAAGTGTTTTAGGCTCTGTAAAGATTATTTTGATTAGAAATTCTGGATATATTTATTTTATGATCTTTTTTGGGGGGAAAAATACCATATCCGGGTACTTGTATCTGCACAATAACTTTCATGTTAGATGTCAAATTAATTGGTTTTCAAATATTAGCTTCAAGTTCTTTGTAAAATCTTCTTCAATGATAACTCCTAGAGTTGGTGATTTTCTTGTTTCCCCTTCAAGACTTGGCCATAAAGCAGCCTGAGTTGATACGAAGATTCGACGAAGCTAATTAGACGAATATTTTGAGCTCTCAATTCCTGATCAATTGAGCATCCTTCGAGCTTTTTACAACCAAAAGGTGGAGGTTGGGATAAGGAAGGGCAGTCCCACTCCCAGTCAGAACAAATTCTGCTCATTTTTGGGTTCAACGTTACTATAACAGCGGAGACTTAGAATTATTCCCGGAAATCAAGAGAGATTGAATATCAGTTTCGCATTTGTGATGTTTTTTTGTGCCTGATGATTGCTGAATAAGCAGGGACATCTATTATGCAAATATGTGTCATCTATACCGAATTTGATTGAAGATGGCAGGACTTCCTGGTCCGTGATGTTACAAAAAAAGATTGAAACAGGGACACTGGATCAATGACATTTAGGAGACATGAAAATATTCATGAGAAGACAAAAGATGTTCTTGTCCTGCAAGACATGTATAAAAGATATTAAGGGTAAAATAAAACGAGCCAGGACCTTACTCGGCAATTTTTGCTTCGGGAAGATGAGAGACGAGATTTGTCTCTTTTGTCTTTGCAAGATCTAACATTTTTTATGAACTGCATGGCGATAGTAGTAATATTACCTAGTACTATAATATTCATATTATACAATTTTTCTAGCTTGCAAAAAAGACATCACAAGATGCCAAGGAAAGAGAAGACAAAAGTGCGTTTGAAATACCCTCTAGAAACAACTGAAGAAGGTTTAGGCTATAAACAAGCTGTTGTAAGGGTTGCTGCAGGCCAAAGTATGACATTTTTTTCAAAGAAAGTCCCTACCTTAAGGTAAGTGACAATGTCAAACCATCCGTCTCATTTGCAAGAAAACATGGTTTCACATAGGTGTTTCCGCAAGCAGAAGACATACCTCTCAGAGACTTTCTAGTTCATGCTGCCAACATGTATTACAGCATTAAAAGCTTTATAAACTCGCTAGTTTCTGCATATTCATGCTGTAATAAAAGGGAAAGATTTTCCAGATGCTTGGAATTAATGAATGGTTTAGAATGGCTTGTCTACTTTCATAGCCTCAACCTAGGCAATAGCTTATACTGACCAAGGGCTACAAGTTTGTTATAGATAACATCATAAAGCAGGAACAATCTTTCAGAGTTTCACTCAATTGGGACGGCTAAGAATTTCCTGGTATTATCAAGCAATTCGTGGTAACTAACTGTAAGTAAGGAACGACCCGGCTCAATAGTAACCGAAACTATAAAAACGGAATTGATACCAATAGATACATCAAAAGAATTTAATTTTTATGCTGATTACAAATATATAAGTTTCATAAAGTTTAGTTATACCTATCAAATGTTACGAGCCTCATAAAATTTGCATTATTTTTGAAAAAAGGCGGTAACACTATTTTAGAGGTTTCAAGCTCATATCTGCAAAAATGTGGAATTTTGTGTTTTTTGCCAGAAGAAAAATCACAGATGCATGTTTTTTTTCCAAGGGTGATCGTATGGTGACGAGTGGTCCTAGAATATCGCGAATGTGCTCATTTGAACGGAAATTAAAAATTCTAGTGCCCTTTTACAGTGATAAAAAAAACCGGAGGGTAACTAGGCCCCCTCCCATGCTCTTTTTTTCCCAAAGTCACCCGATAAAACTTAAAACGAATAGAAATTATTCCGTATATGAGGGGGCTGGCCCCCTCGTCAATACATCGCTCTTTACGCTAAAGTTTTTTTTTAGTTCTTTCAAAAGAGCTATTTATTCTAATTAGATGGCCTTTGTGATTCAGGGGTCATTCTTAAAGAATTGGAACAAAATTCAAACTTTAGTGTAAAGAGCGAGGTATTGAAGAAGGGGTGAACCTTCTCATATACGTAGTAATCTCTGTGCGTTTTAAGTTTTAATGTTGTTCCTTACTTTCAGTTGAAAAAATATGTTTTTTTTTATTTAATATTAAGGATAAGAAAAAAACTTTTGCAAAGGTCAGTGTAATGACTATGGTGGAAGCAGCACCGTGCGGTAGTAAATTCCTATAGGACGTAACGCATGATTTTACATTTTATAAAACGATTATCGTATCCTAAAAGTAAATAATTAATTCCTTATGTTATGTAGGATGATACCACATTGAATACCTTTCCGTTACTATTTTTATTTATTTAATGCTATTATTATTTTATAATTTAATTATCCTAGCGTTATTATTTAATATACGATATCGACTATTCACTAATTTTTGTTACATTATTTTAAATTGGAATTTTTTATTTTACCACAGCTACTGTTTAATCTATGCTAATGATATATTCCAGATGAACAAAGCTGAATTTGAGGTAAGTCTGTTTACCAAAGTGCTAAACTATGTAAAATTAGAAAATCACGACCAAGTACTTGTCCAAATGGAAGAAATTGGCAAAAGAGACGTGACAATGAAAATTCGAGTAAGTTGTGACCTAAATCACTTTTTCAGTAATTCGAAGCCAAATGATATTTAATTGGTACAGTATTTGATATGCAATTCGAAGCCAATTGATGCATAATTAGTACATATTTCATAGAATCATAGATTCTAATTAGGGCAATCATTGAATGTAGAGAAACAAAGAAAACTAAGAAATATTTTAAATCAAGTTACTTCAATAAATTTACATATGGTTAAAATTTATATTTATTTTCTTTATATGTGTTTGACTTTGCCTAATATTTAATGAAGTCTAAATTTAGACTAAAATACACTAATAAAGGAAGATACGACATTTATTTCAATTAATCGCTCTGACAAGCTTCGAAGGGTTGTATTTGAATTTCGGGTTAAAAATAGGAAAAATTAACACCAAAATTGGAAAAAGGCCACCAAAAAGAAAACGAAAAATGACAATTTATAACCATTTTGCAGTTAACAATTAAACAGGAAAATATCAATTAAGAAATGGAAACAAAACTTGTCAAACTAAGCAATAAAAAGAAAAAAAAACTAAATAAGGTACTTGTATGATATAACGCCGACCATTCAAGTTGTTCATCCATTGACACAATGTAGAACCGTTTTTTCCCGTTAGTTTTTTTTAGCTTAGCGTTAGACAAGACAAAAAGAAGTGACAGAATTGATTGGAGATATAATTAGGGTTATGTATTTGCACATTAGGGGGGGGGGGGGGTAAAATATTTGAACAGTGTGAAGTTACAAAACAATTCTTGCTTCATAATATGCAAAATAATTGTACTTAATACATTAGACATTTAGAGCCACTAACCCCCCCCCCCCTCCACCCCCATTGTGCAAATATATAGCCCAAATTTGTTTCTAAAGTGTTAAATTTTAATCATACTTACGTATATTCCTTTAAGATTGAGCGTGAGAGTAACAGGTTGTAATTAGATGAAGAATATTAGGTCGGCGCTATATCATATGAGTACCATAAATAATTACGTATCATATTAATTATTATATATGCAAAAAAGGGTTTGGGGATAAAAACTAGCCAATAAATACAAAACCTGGGTGGCACCATAATTAAAAAAAAAAAAAAAAAAAAGATAAACCAACGTTATATGTTATTGAATTTCTTTTTTGCAATTAAGCAGACCAATATTGTTTCATTGCTGGAGGTGAGAAGCAAACGGTGGACAAAACAGGAATCTGTTGAGAACAATCTTTAAGAGGCCGAATTATAGATGTTGAGTACCTGTTTTGTACAATATTTTCTGTGCAAGAGTTTCTTAATGCAGGTAATTTTTTCCTTAAGATCAAGGCAAGAAAATCTATGAATATTATATTATATGTTTCTTTTAATTTTGTTTAACATTATATTTTATGTTTGCAAAATAAATTTGTTTTCATTTTTAATAAGTGATGTCGTTTTCATTTTTTATGTCATATATAATTTGGTCCATGTTTCATCTTATTTTGTAATGTGATAAAATGAAGTGTCTCTTTAATGTTAGTTAATGTAGTAGCATTTCTTATTGTTGAAAGTTTATAAATTAAACCTTTAAATTTTGTAACTGTATTATATAGTTATCTTTATGGTCTATATAAACCTGTTAAATTAAAAATTGTCATATTTATGTTACAGCTTGATTTTAAAGTAGTTTATAATATGGAATGTTATCGATATTTATAATTCATATCCAATAGAATTATTATATTCAACCTTTACTTTCATATTTATATATATTTGACTGGACTAATTTTTAATCAATTTTTTTTAGGTGGGAGCTTTGAAAATTTTACTTAGAAAAAAAAACATTAGAGAAAACACAGAGGGGTATTTGAAACTAAACAAGATGAATTGCGACAGGAAACCTGGATAGCGAAAGATGGAGGATCTTCCTCCAAAAAGAAGACGCGGTACGATCGGCCCAAAACATATACAGCTCACTGAATGCAGGCGAGGAATATAAGCGCAAAGAACAATTACTTATCCTACTTACAAGCACATTGTTCCTCTTTATAATTTCATCTACATTCTTTTTAATTTCAAAAGTTCTCCTTAAATAAATGAATTTGTCTCCCACTGAAAGAAAGTATATATTTTAATAATTCCCTCGTTTATTTTTGGAGCTTTTGCTTGAAACGGGTTTAATGAGAGTGTTATTAGAAATCCTTATACATTACCATTATCCCCAAATACTTTTATAATGCATACTAAATTAATTATAGCATAACATATGACTTTAAGAAAATGTATTATCACTAATCTAGGGGTTAATCATTTGTGCTGCTTTAATTCTGTCTCTAATATATCTCTCGGTCAGGGAAATAAATCTTCCTAGTCATGAGTTTTCTCTTTGTACAACTTCTTATAACACTATAAAATATATTCCTGATTACAGAATAAAGGTTTGCTCTATTTCCGATAAAAAATTAAATAAATTATATGTACAAATACAATATGCATAAGTAAGAAATAATGCAAATATAGATTTATAACTAATGCTAAAATAAGATATAATGTTTTTATTTTTGTTCTATATGTAAGTGTGACAGGTTGATATGTTTGGAACAATATAAGAAACGAATAAATTAGAACAATTTATTTAATTGAAGTATAATATTTGAGTGATATGAAACTTTTTGTAATGGTCGAGTTCCAGCCTAAATTATGTGCATAAAAGACTCATAATTACACTCTCTCCTATTTGTTTCAAACTTGGCATGACATAACTCATTATTTACCTCAGGTTGTCAATATTCCTGTCAGTTTGGAGAGGGGGTGAACGCTGAGGAAACTGAACAAAACGTTAAATTTCATTTGTTTTAGACCTCCCTAAACAGACTGTTAATTGGAATTACAAATCTAATTCCTATCTCAATTGTTAGGTTATGTACATTACCTATTTATATCCCCTTAATATAAAAGGAAGATTATTCATTTAGTACATAAATAACAACTCAATTTCATTTTGCAGCAGTCAAAATGAATGAAGAGGAGTGGCTGCGAAAAAGATATATCGAACCAAAGTTTTGGTTCATATCGAACCTTGGTTCGATAAAAGGTTTGATATGAACCTTTGGTTCATATCGAACCAAAGTTTTGAAAAATTAAATACAAGGACAATGATTCAGCAGAGGGAGCACAAGGCTGAATGGGTTAGTGCATTATTGTTTGATCGTTTTAATTATTTAACAAATTTAAATGCAATCGTCACTGGACATGTCTAGTGGAATGATTATAAAGATTTAAGTCGACGCTTTAAACGGAAATTAATTATGAAAATTTGGATCCCGTGATGGGGGTTTGGTTTTGAAAAGCGAACGTAAAACGGAATTCCGAGTTTGACCTCGATAGTAGCATTAATTTTCTGAGCCAACGCTGTCAGAAAATCATCATTAACTCAAAACATTCACAGGACGAATACTTGTCAAGTAGTGACATATTTCTACTTAATAAGTCACTTGAGATTTATTTTAAATATTCTAGTCTCGGAAAGAAAAACTCTGAAATGTATTAAAAGTAATGTCTAGGTATATTGCTGCTTTAGTAAATTAATTCCATGATTATAGCCATATTCAAGTATAATAGTGGCACACATTTCAATCTAGATATCTAGGTATCGAGTATTTTAAATAAAATTTGTTGTATTTTATTATAATAAAATGAAAAATTGATATTAAAAAAGTAGATATACCTTTAAAATTCAATAATACCATTTAATTTATTAATTTTGCATTTGCCCTTGTTAAATGTGTTGCTAGTTTGCAAATATATTGTTTATCAATTATAGAGGAAGATTGTTGTAAAGAAAGAATTGAATTAAAACACAGTTTTAAGAGGTTAATTTTTTAATGTTGAATTGTAAAAAAAATTGTTGAATACTAATTTTCTGTGCTGCTTTGATATTGACACAAACATAAATGCCTTAAATGTCACCAATTTTACCATCTTATAGTTTGTATTTAGAATCAATAGTTGATTGTTAATCCCCCAGTAACAGTGATTCCGTTATAAAAATGTTTTTTTTTTTTTTTGTTAACTTTTGCGAATTTTTTGAAACTCGTTAATACGAAACATAATAGCATAATACATACGGTAGTTGAATTGAGTTTTCCAATTAATACCTGTTTGATTCATTTTAATATGTATTTTTGGTAATGGCTTGATTAACGTTATGTTTGTTTGATATAGTAAAAAATGATATAATAAAAAATAGTAAAAAATACTAATGATATAATAGTCTGGGAGCGTTTGAATAAATTTAGGATTACTGTTCAAGAATATTCTGAAAAAAACAGGAAAACGTATTGTATATGTCATCTATTTTTAAATCCTAGGGAAAGGTTTTAAATTGAATCAAATATAAAAAATTAAGGTAAATTACCTAAATATAAAAAGTCTTCCCCAGAGTCAGTCTTATTGAACCCAAATAAAAATTTTCTAGGGTTCTATATGGAATTTATGATCTTATATATTAGGCGTATGTAAAGATAAAGTTTGTATATACCATATTGCTTGTAAAAATTACAAGACTTATCAATTAATGTACTATGACATGTGTATTAACTTTGAGACTAAATATAATAGTATCTAATGTTATATTAGATTATATTATCTTATCTAATATATTATATTATATCATCCTATAGTATATATATATATTATTACTATAGTATATTATTATATTATTATATAGTATATAGTATAGGTTAAGTTTTTATATTCATAATTTCAAAAGATTTATGCATTGCTAATAATAATTAAAATAATTATTATTTGAAAACCGGAATTATTTTTCCTTTTTTTCAAGTTTTAGGTCTGTTTTTAATGATTTTGCATGTTGACCCAAATATGAAGATTCGGGAAATCAGGCTCAGGCCTAGTGATATTTCATTTTTAAAGTCAGTTTTATCTTATTATCTATAAAAAGAGCCGGTATATGAGGATGCTGATAGCCAAGTTAAATGCGCTCCCGCCTTAGTATTACAAAATGAGCAAATATTATCAAACGGGGTAACCCCCCCCCCCCCTGGATACGGCCTTGATAATATATCTTAAGATTATACTGAAAAAAGAAAAATCGTGTAAAAGATCATATTTTCATAGAAGCACAATCATGGATAATATTATATTATATTATCTAATAGTATCTAATATCTAAATATCTAATATTATAAATATAATAGATCATTCCTTTCTAGACTAAATATCTGTTCCTTTTCTAGATGATAGATGTGCTGAAACATCCGGAGTTACTGCAAGAAAATAGCGAAGAGGAGAACTTGGAGATCAAAGAAAAATTGTATTTCTCCGGATATAGATTTAACTAATTAGACGAAACAAAATGTTTTCTAGAAAAACTTTTTGAAGTTACTGTATAATTAATAAAACACGTTGTATATATTTTTACCAGACTTATAGCTAGAAGATTATTACTTTATTTTGAACGTGCCATTATGATACAATATTACTTATTCTTTCTAGGTTGACGTTATATATCAAGGAGGCACACTTGTGCCTCTATAAAGAGGCGACCCACCACAATGTTAAGCGATTTCAGGTCCTAGAGGTCGCAGAGAGACGGCGGTAATTGCATTTTGTAGCCCAAGCTCAAACTAAGAAACTTGCAAAATTTCATCTTCCTCCGACTTTATCTTCATGGGGTAAACTGGGCCGGAAGTTTGGACCCTCCAACCACAGCCCCACTTTAACGTTGTCTGATTGGGCTGAAATTTAGAGGTTAAGGTTTCCTAGGGCCCGGGAGCTTATTCTCGAAATTTCAGCTCAATCCAATCACTCCTTCCCTGTTTTCAAAAAACCAAATATAGCCACTTAAACTTCAGTTCTTTTTTTTTTGTTAGCCACGCCTACAGGCCACAGTTGGCAACGGATCCGGTTGAATGAGGACTCATTCAAAGCAGAATTCGACCTGTTAGGGCCTTTTGATATTTTCAGACCGAAAAAATTATCCCCCGAATTTACATTTACGAAAAGCCTCGTTTTCCTATATTAGCGCAGGTTAATTTTTCCCTCCACAACATCACCGTTAACTTTGTCTGATAGGGCTGAAATTTAGAGGATAAGCTTTCCTGGGGCCTGGGAGCTTATCGTCGAAATTTCAGCTCAATCTGATCACTCCTTCCCTGTTTTCCAAAAACCACATATCAAGATTTTTGGGAATTTGCTTGCGTCGAAAATACCTTCTATTTGCTAAACAACAATTACTATTGTGTTTGTATAGTCCAGCGGCTGAGATTCAGACTTTCAGGCGGAAAACTCGGGTTCGATTCACCATCAGAGCAACTTTTTTATATACTTTGAAAAGAAACTCAGTTTCTTTTTTAAATTATTTGAAAAAAATTACGTTTTCTAAAGAGTTAAAGAGGCTGAGTTACAAGGTCGACCCTTAAAACGTACAGGGATTAGGAGGCACAGTTGGGGGGCTGTTAAAGAGGCTGAGTCACAAGTTCGAACCTTAAAACGTACAGGGATTAGGAGGCACCCTGTACGACGTGATTTGAGTATTCAGGAATTAAAAGCCTTAACACAAGAATATTCAAGAGCGGGGGGTTTGGGGGGCGGCAGCCCCCCAACTTTAACTCCTGACACGATCAGCTAACCGTTAGTCAAGCAATAATAAGTAATAAACTGTACAAAAGCGTGCAGAAATTATTTGAAAAAAACTACGTTTTCTAAAGAGTTAAAGAGGCTGAGTTACAAGGTCGAAACTTAAAACGTACAGGGATTAGGAGGCACAGTTGGGGGGCTACCACCCCCAAACCCCGCTTTCGCAGCCTTTAAATATAAAAAAAATTTCTTTAAACTGAAAGTAAGGAGCGACATTAAAACTTAAAAAGAACAGAAATTATTCCGTATATGAAAGAGGCTGTGCCCTCCTCAACGCCTCGCTCTTTACGCTAAAGTTTTTATTGTTTAAAAAAAGAGTTGTGAGAAAGTCAAACTTTAGCGTAAAGAGCGAGGCGTTGAGGAGGGCACAGCCTCTTTCATATACGGAATAATTTCTGTTCTTTTTAAGTTTTAATGTCGCTCCTTACTTTCAGTTTAAAGAAATTTTTTTTTATATTTAAAGGCTGCGAAAGCGGGGGTTTGGGGGTGGTAGCCCCCCAACTGTGCCTCCTAATCCCTGTACGTTTTAAGGTTCGACCTTGTAACTCAGCCTCTTTAACTCTTTAGAAAACGTAGTTTTTTTCAAATAATGAATATATAAGAGATCGCAATAAAATGATGTAATGAAATAAATAACTCAACAGAAGTCAGAATAGTTATTACATAATAAGTCAGACCAATTATTTACAAAATATTTAAAAGTAGTTGCGGAAAAGTAACAATTAACAGATTATAATATCCAATAACCTTAACTCAGCTATCTAGGATCGCATAAACATACGTGTAAAATCCCAACAAGAAAAGGGTAACTTAATATTGATGATAATATTATCAGACTATAAAGATTTTTAGTGTCCAGTTTAAAACAGTTGGTGATAGCAACTTGTAAAAATTTAGAATTATTTTAATAATAACAATTTTCCAATTGTATATATATATATATATATATATATATATATATATATATATATATATATATATATATATATATATATATATATATATATATATATATATATATATATATATATATATATATATATATATATATATATATATATAATCAGCCCCCCCCCCGTTTAAAATTTCTCTGGAAAGTTCAACTCCAGAAAAAACCCTCTCAATGTGAAAATCTGCCCGTATAAAACCAAAATTATTTATTATGTGTATGAGGGGGCTGTCCCCTCGTCAAAACCTCGGTCTTTACGCTAAAATTTGACTTTTCTACAAATTCTTTAAGAACGACTGCTGAAGCATAGGGGTCTTAATTAAATTTAACAATAAGAACCTCTCTTAAATGTACAGAAAAACTTTAGCGTTAAAAGTATTTTGAACTATATACAGAGTTTTGAAATGTTCCAAGATGAAGTGTTAAACAATATTAAGTATTCTTAAATAGCGCATTGCTAGTTTTCTAAGACATACTTAAATGAAAAGTTTTCATTTTTTAACTTAAAAAAAAGAAAACAAATAATAGTTATAATTCAGTGTGCACAGATGAGAATGGCAATATAGTTCCATTTGAATTTATGATTTCCCAATTCTATTTGAGTACTCTCGGGCCCAGAATATCTTAACAGTTGACCTCAATTGGACATTATTAAGTGAATTGTGGTCATCCTCTGTTAGCTTCATCCAATTTGCACCCTAGAAATAGAAATCAGTTTATTTCAGCGAACTTAGCCAGAATGGAGTTAAACACTTTCGTTCATGAATTCGTTCACTTTCATTGCCAACAAATGAAAAGGAGTAAATATGGTGGCTCTGAGGTTAGAAATAAGTTACTGAAGATTATGAATATGATTTTTGAAAAAGGGGAAGTACCTAACGATTTTAGGAAAACCTTAATTAAGCCACTTTATAAGAAAGGTGATAAAACTGAGTGTGGTAATTATCGAGGCATTAGTCTGGTCCCTGTAGGCAGTAAATTACTCAATAATATGATGCTTTTTAGACTGAGAGATGCCGTAGACAAAGTTTTAAGAGATGAGCAGTGTGGTTTTAGAAAAGGTAGAGAATGTGTCGACCAAATTTTCACTCTTAGGCTAATAATTGAGAAGTGCCTGAGTTTTCAAACACCTTTGGTCGTCAGTTTATAGATTATGAGCAAGCGTTCGATTCTGTTGATAGAAGAGCCTTAGTAAAGGTTTTATCCTTTTATGGTATACCAGACAAATACATTAAAGTGATTAGTGCTATGTACGAGAATAACACTGCTGCGGTTAAGGTAGGAAATGAGGTTAGCAGCTGGTTTTGTATTAAATCAGGAGTTAAGCAGGGTTGTGTTCTATCCCCCCTTTATATAGATTATTTTGATAGACTTTGTCTTAAGGAGCACAGGAAAGGCAATGGGAGACTACGGAGTCAAATGGGGAGGAAACAGTATCCTGGACTTAGATTATGCTGATGATTTAAGCATCCTAAATGAAAGTGTGAGGAAAATGAATGAAGTTTTAGAGGTTTTGTGAAATCAGGGTGCTAGAATAGGTTTGAAAATAAATGTTAAGAAGACTAAGTCACTAAGGCTAGGAATAAGTGAAGATGAAAAGGTGACGTTGTGTAATGAAAAGATTGATCAAGTGGGCAGCTTCACTTACCTTGGTAGTATTATTAGTAAAGATGGTGGGAGCAGTGAAGATGTTAAAAGTAGAATAGCCAAGGCTCAGAGTGTTTTTTCACAGTTAAAAAAAGTTTGGAAGAATTGGAAGTTTTGGAAGTTTGGCAAACCAAGATTAGAATATTAGAAGATACAGTGATGACAGTGGTCAAATATGGCTCTGAAGCATGGACGCTCCGAAAAGCGGATGAAGATTTGCTAGATGTTTTCCAGAGAAATTGCTTAAGGATTGTTCTGGGTACCCGGCTGACTGACCGTATTTCAAACGATAGCCTATACAAAAAATGTGGTTCAATACCGCTCTCCTGGGCTATAATGAAAGAAAGGTTGAGGTAGCTAGGGCACGTTGTGCAGAGGAAGGATGACAGATTGCCGAAGATTGTTCTTTTCGGCCAACCGTCTAGGGCTAAACGGAAAGCAGTTCGTCCTCGTCTGGGGTGGGACGACGTCAAATAAAAATTTAAAAAGCTCAATTCCACGTAAAATCACTTGAGAACATGTGCGCACCTGCTTGAGACTGATGTGATGAATAATATGTTCAACTCCATTTTGTTGCCCCTCTCCCGCCAACGTGGACGCTCCGCTGATGATGATCCTAATTTCATCACCATTTCCAAAAAAATTAAAATGCAATGAACTAAGATGCAAGATGAGACCTAAAGTTAGATCTTGAAGGACAAGAACTAATAGCCGAAGCGGTCCTTTTACCAATATTGGCAAAATATGAAGTAAATCCATCTTAACATTCAACTCACCTTCGATAATTTTGTCATTGAGATCTAAAAAAGAAGAGACTGATGGAGACTGAAAAGAGGGCCTAAGGACAGAATTTATAACCTGCCAGGTTTTTGAGCATCTTTACCACAATCTGAAAAACAATTAAAATAATACTGGGACTTGTACTTTCGACACACAGAATTGAAAATATTCCTGTAAATTTTAAATTGTTGAAAGCAAATAGCTTTCATTGAGGGGCTAGCAGGCTTAAAGGCCCTTCAGAGATTATTTTTTCTCCTACAACTCCTAAGGAGACCAGGGGTCATCCAAGAATTTAGAGGAAAAACCTTCTTAGACTTACGATTAGAAGGTGAAACAGAACAAATACCAAGAACAGCTTCTTTAATAGACTCATAAAAAGTATTAAATAAATAACGAAAATCAGAGTCACTCTCAAAATTACTCAAAGAAATGTTTCAATCTTGGCCTAAGGAACGTCAATTCCACTACATAAAATCTAAGAGGACTCATATTAGACTCACTAGTCCTTTTAATAGTCAGTTTATCAAAACAGTATGTAGAGTAACAGGGAAATGATCAGAAATGTCACTCACTAAAACATAATTTTGGATCAAGGTAGCCGTACAGAAAATATTGTCAATCAGAGATGATGTACTCTCTGTTATGTGAGATGGGATACATACAGAAGGGTAAAGTACCTGCGGCAAGCATAGACGACAGAGAATGCAAAGATACGAAAGACCTTATATCCATCAAACTTATATTAAAATCTCCCATAAGCATTAAGTCAGTCGACTGTTTGAGGATGGTATCCAGTAGATCATTAAAGGTGTGTAGAAACAGTGGAATAGAGCGACTAGGAGATCGATAAATAGTACCAACAATTAAATCCTTACCTCCACATTTAATATCTACGAACAGTGACTCAAAGACACCTTCGATATTTCTGGATAAATCCATTCCAAGAGAATATGGGAGATTGTTAGAGATATACAAAGCAAGACCACCCTTGGCCATCTTTTGTCAATTCAGCCGCTCCATTTTATATCCTTGCAAATCCAAAGAAAGTCTCGCTTAAACCAACAACATCAGGTAGCCCATCAGAAACAATCTGTTTTAGACGGTCAATTGAAGAGCAGTAACCCTGAATATTCAACTTGAGCACCGAATAACATCCGTCCCGTTTGACAGCCTCCCTTGCGTTAGAAACATGTTTATTCGCCACTGAGGGGTACATTGTAGTTAAATCAATATTAACATGCCCAATAGAATTATTAAGTGTGCTTACAACATCTAACAGTTCATTTTCAAGCTCAAAAGGCCTTCCTTCAACTGGGGGTGTTCCTAATTTGCCAGTAAAAAAGACAAAAATTTTAGATACGGCATTAAATCATAAAATATACAGGCAAAAAAAAACACCACATCTAAGCACAATATGCGCATGATCGAATCTTTGGTATCATTGCTTGACCAGGTGGTTTGGCCAAAATCTGCCCGCGGTCAGTCCACACATTAAATTTACCGAAACAATCGCTTGCCGCATTTATAACTTCACGACGCTTTTTTGTTAGTGATTCTGACAAAAATATTCCACTTTTTGCTAGTTTAATCTTTGCTTCGAAAACCATTCGATCTATTTGAGTATATTTGAAGCGTATTATCACTGGAGACATTTTAGATTGATCGTTAGAGTCGTTCAAACTAAAACGATAAAAATTTATAAAATTATTGACTTCAAAATCAGGGACCAGCATCTTGTCTTTAATGATAACCGATATTCCTTTCTTTAGATCATTTGCAGGCTTCTGCTTTACTCTGTTCATCACTAAGCAATCCAACATCTTTTCTTGTTCAAAATCATCCACTTTCGATTCCAATGACAAAATGAAACTAGCGAGTAACTTTTGAAACTAGCGAGAACAATATCAAAAGGCTTGAATTTTGACATGAGCGTAGCAATGACAATAAATAATTAAAATAAATCTTTGACTGGGCCAAGTAATCCAGTAATTTGCAAGTAATCCAGGTATTTCAATCCACGACTCAGATGATAATAGTGCTGAATACTAACTCAAAGCCACAATCCATAAATAATCCTTAAGCCCTAATCACATACAAGTTTATAAATTTATCTAACGAGTTTCAATTATAATTTCAAAAGTGATGCAACGCGGGTCATATACTCCCGCAAACCAAAGTAACTGAATATATATATATATATATATATATATATATATATATATATATATATATATATATATATATATATATATATATATATATATATATATATATATATATATATATATATATATATATATATATATATATATAAATATATATATATATATATATATATATATATATATATATATATATATATATATATATATATATATATATATATATATATATACGGCAAGGTTGTGCTGCTGCCCCTGAGCTGTTCAACGCGGTGATTGATTATGTTATGGATCGAACCACGAACCGACTCCCCTTCGGACTAAGGTATGGCGACAGAGTTTTAGCCGATTGCGACTTCGCTGATGATATTGCTCTGATATGCACTTCTGCAGCTGAACTCGGAGAAGCCCTCAACACACTGTCGGAAGAAGCCCTGAAAGTGGGACTACATATTAGCTGGCAGAAAACAAAAATAATGATCGTCGACTCCGCAGGTAACACCGCCAACTCACCAGTATTCAACGTATCAGGGCACACCGTCGAGGTTGTCAAGTCTTTCACCTACCTTGGATCTGTCATCACGAAAAACGGCTCAGTCGAAACTGAAGTTCAGTCGCTCATCGGAAAAGTCGCATCAATTATGGCACGACTATGCCGTCAAGTGTGGTCAAAGCCGAAAAACAAAAAGCCGAAAAACATCAGCCGAAAAACAAAAATGCGGATCTACAACACCACCGTAACCCAAGTCCTTCTCTACGGTGCTGAGACCTGGCCGGCTGCTGCTTCTGCTCGTGATGCCATAGACGTGGCCCAAACAAAGCTCTTGAGACGTATTGAATGGATCAGATGGGACGACTTCGTCTCGAACACCCGATTGCTGGCGCTAACAGATCAGACCCCCAACTCTCGTCAGGTCGCTGCACGAACCCTACAGTGGTTCGACCATTTGGTCCGCATGCCAGCAGAAACACCCGCCAGTACTCTCTTCAATTTTGATCACCCTGCGCATGGCTGGAAGCGCCCCCGCGGAAGGCCCCAGTTCAGATGGAGGGACAGCCTCACCCAGTACCTCTTAATGATCGACACTGATATACAAGAAGCAGTCACGCTTGCACAAGACCGTTTCGAATGGAGGCGAAGAGTCACGTGTCTCTCTACGCTGGACCACCAGCAGGAGCATTAAGTCAAGTAAGTCTTTTGGTTTCGGCCAGGGCACTTCGTATCGAAGGAGTTGTCGTAAAAGGTTCGAACAGGGTTCATTCGATTTAAAATTGCAATGGCTAGTACCCTTTTTAATTGTCGAAAGCGATTGGAAGGCAATTAACATCTCTTCCACGCCCACCATTTCCCCAAACACATGCAATCAAAGTTTTGAGAAGGCCATTTGGTTCAGCGTAGTTGATTTCCAGATAGAAATTATGTTTTTGAGGAGGACACTCCCCCACAACCCTCAGGGCAAGGGTTTTAAACTATGCCCTAGGGGCATATAAAAACGATGTTGGCACAGTGTATTATTTATTATTTTTTTCCTTTAGACCAGGACACTTCGTATCGAAGAAGTTGTCGTAAAAACTTCGAAAAGGGCTCATTCAATTGGAAATTGGAGTGGCTTGTGCCCTGTTTAATAGTCGAAAGTGATTGGAAGGCAACTAACACCCCTTCCACGCTCACCATTTCCCCAAACATCCAATCAAAATTTTGAGATAACCATTTCGTTCAACGTAGTTGATTTCCAAAGTGATTTTAAAGAAAACTTATATATCTTAACTCACGAAAAAAAAACCCACTAACAATATCAAGCAAATAACTAAAGAATGAACGAATAACACCAATTACTTATCACCTCCAACTGACACAGCGGGGGAGGACATAGGACATAAAAGGGGAGGACGAGGACATAAAAAATAACTAAAGGTTAATTGTATGAAAAGTGTTAGAAGTGACGGGTCAAAAAGTAAAAATGTCGAAGTTTTCGATGGGTTTGTACTCCTGAGGGCTCCCAACCTACTTAAGTGCCAGTGGCCCTGAAGTGGAACTTAAAAGAATATAAAGAAATATATACTTTGGACCCTAGAATTGAAGCTTGATACAAAAATATCTTTCCAAATATACAGAATAAAGATTTCAAAATCAAGAACAAACAAGTGTGAAAAACACTGAAAAGGTAAAAAAAACATATAAAGATACAAAAATATTTACTCAGATAAAATAGGTCAAGAAAGAGTAGAAACAATTAGAGAAATCCTAAAAGCATCCTAAATCCTAAAAGCAACGTTGTTTTTTATTTTCCCTCTGAGTAGTTCGATTAAAATAAAAAAATAATAACAAACTATAAAACAAACGGAAACTTCAGAATTGTCAAAACCGAAGAAAGCATTAAGTCACTGGACAATTAAGACACTAAAATACCATCAAAAAAGGTTATCTTTACAAACCTAGGGGATCTAGAGGGCATATGCTCCATCTCCTAAATTCACACCACTTTGCATGACACCTTTAACGGGGGCAATAATGGTGGTGTTATCAAACAAAATTAAGTTGTGTGGGCTATCATAGACTTGTTTAGCCAAAGCAGAATCAGAGCTCTCGGGCCTTTGATGTAGATTCATGGCTTAATCGATTGAAGATTTACGTTCTGATAATCTCCTTCCTAATTTTTGATGGGTTCTTTTAATATAGAAGCAACCACAGGAACAGGGGACCCTATAAACACCACTACCAAGACTAGGGCTTTTTATGTCCTGACTGGAGTTGAAAAAGCTATGTATTTTGTTTCAATTTTTAAATGTGAGTTTCGAGGAGGCAGTTGAAATCAAGAAACATATCCACAAAAAGTCGACCGTAGTAGCGATATTGAAAAAACTTATCTGAGCCCCATTATAATCAACATATATATATTTCGATCTTTCGTGTTTTTCTTCCCAAAATCATATTTCGCAACTTAATAGGATCTCTGATAATACTATGCCTTGTGAGCAATTCGTGTTGAAAAAAAGCCATGCATATAATAAATTTCTATTCGAAAGTCTGAATAGCCATTCAATATCGGATTTTATTCAGTTGCCCTCTCATCATTGCTTAGAAAGGGTCATTTTAATATTTATATTTGTTTTATTGTTTTTCTTTTCGTATTTTTTTCTGGGCCTTTATTTGTCTTTTTGTTTTCTATTCTTAATTCTGCACTGAGGACATTTGAGCGGAATATTTGCATTTGAGCGACCAAAATATTTGCATTGCATTCTTCTCCTATTTTTTCACTGGCAGTGATTATCCTCGTTTTTTTTTCGTTACGAATTTTTTCTGTTCAAATCATATTTGTTTGGACGGAATAAACGCAGTCCAAGAAAGATGCCCGGAAGCAATCTTTAATAGAGGTTGAGTTGTTTGTAATATACTCCTTTGAAGAGCTAATCTAGTATTCACGTTATCATAGGCAGCTCAATAGTGCTGCCTAAGTAAAGAACGATGTTGGCACAATGTATTATTTATTTATTTCTTTTTGGTTTTGGCCAGGGCACTTCGTATCGAAGGAGTTGTCGTAAAAACTTCGAAAAGGGCTCATACGATTGAAAATTGGAATGGCTAGTGCCCTTTTTAACAGTCGAAAGTGATTGAAAGGCAACTAACACCCCTTCCACGCCCACCATTTCCCCAAATACATTCACTCAAAATTTTGAGATAGCCATTTCTTTCAACGTAGTTGATTTCCAAAGTGAAATTATGTTTTTGAGAAGGGCACTCCCCCACAGCTCTCAGGGAAAGGATTATAAGTTTTTCCCTGGGGGCATATAAGGTTTTTATATAAAGCTTTGTCGTAGAAACTTCAAAAAGGGCTCATTCGATTGGAATTTCAAAGGGCTAGTGCCCTGTTTAATAGTCGAAAGTGATTGGATGGCAACTAACCCCCCCCTCATGCCCACCTTTTCCCCAAACACATCCAATCAAAATTTTGAGATAACCATTTTGTTCAACGTAGTTGAATGTTCTGGAGATTGGGTCTTTGTGGATGACAATCCCCCCCCCCACAGCCCTCCGGGCAAGGGTTGTAGGTTTTGCCCTGGGGGCATATAAGTGAGGTTTTTACAGAAAGCGTTGTCGTAGAAACTTCAAAAAGGACTCATTCGATTGGAAATTGAAATGTCTAGTGCCTTTTTTAATTGTCGAAAGTGACTGGAAGACAACTAACACCCCTTCCACGCCCACCATTTCCCCAAACACACCCAATCAAAATTTTGAGATAGCCATTTTGTTCAACGCAGTGGAAATCTCTGGAAATTATATCTTTAAGCAGGACACTCCCCCCACACTCTTCAGGGCAAGGGTTATAAGTTATGCCCTGAAGGCATATAAGGTTTTTATTGAAAGCTTTGTCGTAGAAACTTGGAAAATTGCTCATTCGATTGGAAACTCAAAGGGCTAGTGCCCTTTTTAATAGTCGAAAGTGATTGGAGGGCAACTAACCCCCCTCTCACGCCCACCTTTTCCCCAAATACATCCAATAAAAAATTTTAGATAGCCATTTTGTTCAACGTAGTTGAAAGTTTTGGAAATTAGGTCCTTAAGGATGACACCCCCCCCCCACAGCCCTCAGGGCAAGGGGTGTGAGCTATGCCCTGGGGGCATATAAGGTTTTTATAGAACGATTTGTCGTAGAAACTTCAAAAAGGGCTAACTCGACTGGAAATTGAAATGGCTATTACCGTTTATAATAGTTGAAAATGAATGGAGGGCATTCAATCCTCCTCACGCCCATAACTTTCCCAAACACATACAATCAAAATTTTGAGATAGTAATTTTTTTCAACGTAGTTGAAAATTCTGGAAATTATATCTTTGAGGAGAACAACCCCCCAGAGCCGTCAGGGCAAGGGTTATCAGTTAAGCCCTGGGGATATATAAGGTTTTATAGAAAGCGATGTTGTAAAACGTTCAAAAAGGGCTCATTTGATAGTAAATTCAAACGGCTAGTGCCCTTTTTAATAGTCAAAAGTGATTGAAGTTCAATTAACCCCCCAAACACATCCAATCAAAATTTTGAGCTATCCATTTTGTTCAACGTTGTTGAAAATTCTGGAAATTAGGTCATTGAGGATGATAATCCAATAGAACCCTCAGGGCAAGGGTTGTAAGTTATGCCCTAGGACATATAAGGTTTTTATAGAAAGTTTTATCGTAGAAACTTCAAAAAGGGCTCATTTGATTGGAAATTGAAAGGGCTAGTGCCCTTTTTAATAATCAAAAGTGAATGGAGAGCAACTAACTGCCCTCTCACGCCCACTATTTCCCCAAACACATTTAATCAAAGTTTAGAGATCCATTTTGTTCAACGTAGTTAGAAGTTCTGGAAATTATTTATTTGAGGATGACAAACCCCCCAGAGCCCCCAAGGCAAATGTTGTAAGTTATACCCTGGGGCATATAAGGTTTTTATAGATAGTGTTGTCGTAGAAACTTTGAAAGGGGCTCATGGGCTCAATCAAGTGGAAATTGAGATGGCTAGTGCCCTTTTTAATAGTCGAAAGTGTTTGGAGGGTAACTGACCCCCCCCCTTCACGCCCACCATTTCCCCAAACACGTCCTATCAAATTTTTTCAGATAGACATTTTGTTCAATGTAGTTGAAAGTTCAGGAAATTAGGTCTTTGAGGATGACACTCCCCCCAGAGCCCTCAGGGCTAAGATTGTTCGTTATACCCTGGGGGTATATAATGTTTTTATTGAAAGGTTTATCATAGAAACTTGAAAAAGAGCTCATTCAATTGGAAATTCAAAGGGCTAGTGCTCTTTTTAATAGTCGAAAGTGATTAGAGGGCAAATAACCCCCCTCTCGCGCCCACCTTTTCCCCAAGCACATCTAATCAAAATTTGGAGATAGCCATTTTGTTCCAAGTAGTTGAAAGTTCTGGACACTAGGTCTTTGAGGTTGACAACCCCCCCACAGCCTCAGGGCAAGGGTTGTAAGTTGTGCCTTAGGGGCATATAAGGTTTTTTATAGAAAGCGTAGAAACTTCAAAAATGGCTCATTCGATGGGAAATTTAAAGGCCTAGTGCCCTTTTTAATAGTCGAAAGTGGTTGAAGGCAGCTAACCCCCCTCTCCCACCCACCATTTCTGCAAACATATCCAATCAAATTTTTGAGATGAAAGTTCTGGAAATTATATATTTGAGGATGACAAACCCCCCAGAGCCTCAAGGGCAAAGGTTGTAAGTTATGCCCTGAGGGCATTTAAGGTTTGTTTTATAGATAGAAATTTCAAAAGAAGGCTTATTCAGTTGGAAATTGAGAGTGCTAGTGCCCTTTTTAATAGTCGAAAGTGATTGAAGGTTAACTAACCCACCTCTCACGCCCACCATTTCCCCAAACACATCCAATCAAAATTTTCAGATAGCCATTTTGTTGAATGTAGTTGAAAATTCTGGAAATTAGGCCTTTTAGGATGACCAACCCCCCCCCCCCACACACACACACACACACACACACAGCCCTCAGGGCTAAGGTTGTATGATATACCCTGGGGGCATGTAATGTTTTTATAGAAAGTGTTGTTGTAAAAATTTCAAAAAGGACTCATTCGATTGGAAATTGAAAGGTTTATTGCCCTTTTAATATTTTATGGAAGGGATGGTTGTTTAACTTCAGGAGAGTTTCAGTCTTTCTCCCTGAAAAAGACTATGTCAATATAAAACGAAAAGAAATTAATGAAAAAAATATTTAGCACTTTAAAAAAAAAATATTTGTTCTTTACTTTTTTTTTGAAAAAGTAAAGAACTCCATTAAACCAAAAATGAGCAAAAATAGAATCAAGCATTCTACCAAGCATACAACTACCACACATCAGTATCAATAAATAAATGAAACCCAAAACAAACAGAAATTAAAATGAGTCACACTCAGAACGAGCAGAAATTAATTTGAGTAGGGTTCTAAACCCTATGCTTTTTAAAAGCCAGAATATAATTTGTACTTTACTAAAAAAATCTTTTAAATGTTTTCACTTTTATATCTTTAAGAAATAAAAAATAATTAAGATTTTAAGGAATAAATACCAGCATATATATATTAAACTAACAATGCACAATTTTTTCAGTAAATCCATTTGACTTTTTTCAGTAAAGTACGAATTATATTGTGGCTGTTAGAAAGCCAGATTAATTCTTGAGATTTTGATTAATTCTTGAGAAAATAAGAATAAAAATTTGATTACGCTTTACGTTTATTGACCTCCATAACTCCTGAACAAATTTGCTTTCCCCTAATTATTCCGTTCTTAGGGATTCACTTCCCTTGTTCTACCTATACTAAAATACCTATTTTTACCCCAAGGACATTTTCCACACAAAAGTACAAAAGAAATGTTTTCCTTTAAGTAACTGAAATGTTAGAGGAATTAAACCCTCATAGGGTTATCTCCAGCGGGAAAGATTTTTTTTATTTAATTGTGAATGTTAAAATGAAAATTTGAATTTGCTAATCTTTTTTTGCCATGTATTGTGTCAAGTATAGTTGATTCATTTTTAGAAACGGCAATTTTTTGTACTATATTTTACTAATTTCTTTTAATTTTTGGCATTGATTATTCTACGTATTTGACACTCTGATGTGCATTGCCATATTTCTCTTTACTTAGTTTCTATGGTATTTTGTTGTTTTTGAATGTTTTTTTGGTTTTTGTTTGTTTTTCTTCTTTTTTTTTTATTGGCTCTTTCGAGCTTATGAAAATGTTTTGGTAATAATTTTATCCTAGCTAAAAAAATAAGTATTAAGGCCAGGATAAAAGATGTGATCTTTCACTTCTTAAATGTTATTTCTACTCACTTTTGGTTTAATCGACTTTTCCACTTTTCTTTGAAAGACTGATTTTGTGGAAACAGCTTTTTTAATTATTAAAAGAAAAGAAGTAAAAAAGCGCAAACCCAAGAAGAATCACACAGTTCGTTATTATGTGTTTATGTAATAATTTACTCCAGCGAATTGCAACCAATGCCCCCCAAAAAGAGTTTATCGTAACGATATAAACTTCAAAGGAATCGGGTTTTAGGGTAATTCGTAAATACTCCTTGTTTTTGCTTTTGTATTTCGATTATATGCATTTTAATTATTACACGTCTGTTTTTGTGCAAAAAATTCTAATATTGTAATATGAAAAATATTTTATACAAAAAAGGTGTTATAATGAATTGTATATTTAAACTATTTGTTTGTATTAAATTTATTACATACGATAAGAAGAACATGAGATGACAACTACAGAATATGTATATAAATTCAGAACATTGCTCTATGTTATGCTCTAACCTTACCCAGTCCAATGTAAAAATTCTCCATAATCTTCTTTAGGGTATTCTTCAGGCCTACCCTAAAGGAGATTACGGGAAATTTTTACAATGGAGACTCTTCAGGGTTGCAAACTGGACATATTTTATGTCCAAAGGACATATTCCAGTGCATAGTTACCAGGTGGTGAACATTTGGGCACTTTTTTGAGTTGATTGCGAATTGACTTTTTTAAATTGGCGCATTGTGCCGATTTCGTGCATGTCTAAAAAATTCGGCGCTAAGTGGGCGCATTTTGCCTTCACAATGACAAAACTCAAAATTTTAATGGCTAGTGTTTACTGACAGATTCAGGAATCTGTCTATAAAGACAGGTGGCATTTTCAGAACCCCGTAAAAATTCTCATATAGCATTCAAGGCTCCATGACGACCTAAATTTTTAATTATCCGCGTAAAAAAAAACAAATGGGAAAGGGGTAAAATTTTGATAAAAAAAAAATACAGAAAAGAGTGGGAAAAGCTGACCTTTGTTCGACATAGCTCAAGCAGCTCTTTCTGTCTTAAGCTTACCCATCAGCAACCCCTTCGTCGAGAGAGTGTTTTCTGTTATGAATCTTGTCAAGTACAAAATTCGAAACAGGATGCACCTTAAAATGCTTAACTCTACTGTGACCCTTCGACTTAGAATAAATTGCCAGGGAAAGTGCTGCAGGGACTTTGATCCTACACCCGATATGCTGAATAGATATATCATTGACATGTATGACGTCAAAAAAAACATCCAATGACAATGAAAATGAAGATAAAACTCTTGAGGAAAGTTTGGGCGATATAGAAGGAGGATTTGCTGTTTAACTTTGAAAATGATCTTGAATACTAGTCGAAGATAAGTACAATATATGATTAAAAAATGTACAAAACTAATTCGAGGTTCATTAAAAGGAAAACACAAATAAAATAACAATCTGAACTGTTGAAGGACCTTGCCAAGTGTAATTTTGTCTCATATGTATGTCCTTGGCTTGTGTTTCATGACTAAATCTAAGAACATTGTCTTTAGCCTGCAATTTTATAGATACTTGCATTAATAACGGCCGGTCTAATTTCTTATCGTTCTTGTCGTTCTAATTTATATTTTAAAAGCTACGAAACATTTTGTTCTCATAACTAAGTTTGAGAATGTATATTTTTTTGATGCTTAGAATTGCAATGTCATAAAAACATTGTATAAAGAAGTAAACTTTGATGTCACTTACCTAAATGACATTTTGGAGAGATGTGACCTTCAAGGATCATGCTTCTCTTTAGTTCTACATTAGAAAATCCTATCTATTTGTTACCTTTATGTTTATCAAATGCGCCTTTAACTTCCATGTTTTTTTTATAATTTATCTGTATTGCAAGACCTGTATACTGAATATCTATTTCTTTTTTTTAGTTCTTTAATCACAATTTCTATCGTTGATAGGAGATAATTCAGCCTATTAGCCAGAAAGTAATGTAAAATACAACCTTTGATATTGGCAAGTGTTTTTTTTTGTTAGATCTTCTTTATTTCCCTTTTTTATTTAATTCTCTGACATACCAGAGACCTAAGGAAAATATCTTTCTTGTCAAGCCAGAGACTGAGAACAGACCACAAAAGCGCATATAATCAGTAAAAAATGCTTCACTGTTTTAGATTTCATATAATCAGTCAAAAATGCTTCAATGTTTTAGATTGCGGAATATGGTGGCGAAATCTGTCTATGAAGACTGAATCCTACCGATTTTGAGTTCTAGTATTCTGAAAAGCAAAATTCACACTTTCTGGTAACATTGTCAATTATTTTTTTTTTTTTTTTTTTTTTTGCACTCAACTCGGCAATATATAATTTATCCTTAATTTAGAAAAACACCCAAAAAATACATAGCGAAAATGTGCCGATGGCGCATTTTCGCTTCCCTTGGATACATATTTTTGTAAAAAAAATGTCATTTTTCACCACTTCAGTATTAAAACTACTTGTCTAGCAGTAAATTTACTTTACTACTTATTTTCTACGAATTTTTTACCGACTTTATTTTTTTACAAACGTTAGTATTTTTCGGAGTTGCTCGCTCTTTCCCGCAGACAACTATTTGCAAATACTCTTGAAATTCTTTATAAATTTGTATTCTTTCATCTATAAAACAATTTTATTTCTCCTTGCTTTTACGCTACAGTCAAGATAATAGGCAAGCAGGCACCTTTTTAGTTAACAACCGCTTCCGGCATCCAATAATCAGGCAAAAATTTCTATCTAACTATCAAGTATTACTAACTGAAAATGAAAAGTTGCAAAAGAACAAAATTAGATTCTTGATTATATGGAATCAATTTTGATATCAATAGATGTATCAAAAATTAGTTTATTGTGCTGATTCCAAATATATAATAGTTTTTAAGTATAGTGTTGCCCATTAGTGGCCTGATAAAATTCGCCAAATTTTTGAAAAAGGGAAAAACATCCCATAATAGTCAAAGAATTTTAATGGAAATCATGTCATCAGATTCAGCGTATCAGAGAACCTCACTGTAGAGGTTCCAAGCTCCTATCTATAAAAAATGAAATTTTATAGTGTTTGCCAGAAGAAGCATCACGGATTCGTGTTTATTTGTTGTTGATGCTTTTTCCATGGGTGATCATATCGAACCAATGGTACTAGAATTTCGCAAGATGGCTCTTTCAAACGAAAATTAAAAGATATAGTGTTCTTATTAAGTGATCGAAAAATTGGAGGACAACTAGCCCCCGTCTCACGCCCTTTTTTCCTGAAAGTCGTCTGATCAAAATTTTGAGATAGCTATTTTGTCACGTATTGTTGAAAGGTACAACAGATATGTCTTTGGAGATGATATGACCCCTCAGAACCACCAGAGGAAGGATCACAATTTATGAAATTTGCCCGTTGTTTACATATAGTATTTGTTATAAGGAAGAATACCGACATTTTCCAAGGGAGGAAGGAGATCTTCTGGGAATGGATTTTCTATGTGGAGAATTTCTCATTGCGATGGAAGTTTCTGGGGGTGAACTTTTCAGGGGAAATTTTACATGGGAAAAATTTACCAGAATTTGTATACAGAATGTTTGTTATTTGTCTTTTTTCTCGTTGTTGATCCCATTGTGCATGTAGAGACACTCTGAGGGAAGTCTCAATGGGAAGTTTTCAGCGCAGTTGGAATTCTCTTGGGATCTTTTTTTTGGTTCCGAAAACCAGCATCCAATCAGAATTTGTAGACATCTATTTTGTTCAGCATTGTTCAAAGGTCCAGTAATTATGGCTTTGGGGATGTCAGCCCCCTGATTCAAGGGCAAACAAGCTTACCTAGCGCTCGGCAACGTCGCTTGACTCCTGGATTGTACCTTGAGATATGCGCAAGAAATACTCTGATTGGTAAAAAGCTACCAAGAAAAGTCAAAATGCTGACCCTCATGCCGACCATACCTGTCAAACAGAACTCTCGTAGGAAGATGAGCCTTAAGCTCCGACAAATATTTTTTTGCTGTTTTCATGACTTTTGTGCTTTGACACTAGTTCATTTTAATGGATGAACTAAATAAATCTTTTTCGTTTTCATTATATTCGATGTTAACTGACCACTTTGAAAGAGGTTTACAAGTCGTAAAAAAACCAGTTTCTGAGATTTCAAGATGGACATATTATGGACATATTATAGACAAAATATAGACATAATTTGACTGAAAAGGATACATTTTTGGATGCTCAAGGGACATATTCATTGACCAAAAAGTTGGCAACCCAGGTTCTGAATCTTCTGATACCGAGTCTCGTTCGGATACCCGTTCTGTAAACATCTGGTGAAAAGGATGTAATTTGTGTTCGGGTCTCACGTTACGGATATACATAGCCATGAATGGATTTTACTAGTGTTTTTAATAATGGAAAATTTATCAGATAGTCCAACTATTGATGAGACCCTTTTGCAGTTAGGTGTAGAAAATGAAACAAGTATTGCAACTCTAATTAGTGCCCTAAAAGGAATTCTCACCAAGGTTAAAATAAATTCTAGGAGGTAGGGACTTTGCATTTGAAATTTGTGAGCGAGTTCAACTCATATCATCAGCTATTAGAAGAAAACGCAAATCTCTTGCGCAACGAGAATGTTAATCTTCAAAATATAATTAAATTACAGCAAAAATTGGAAAATAAAGTCACAGTGGCTCCACTCCCCTCTGAAAATCGTAGACCATACTCTAGCGTTGTGAAAGGCAGTGATGTCAGGTGCCTGACTTAAGATAGCGCACCAAGGGAAGCAAAAATGCGCAACACATTTTTGCTATATATTTTTTGGGTGGAGTTTGACATTCAGGGTAAATTAGATCTTGCAGGGATGAAAAAAAAAAAAAAAAAAAAAAAAAAAAAAAAAAAAACCAGAGACAATGTTACCAGAAAGTGTGAATTTTGCTTTTCAGAATACTAGAACTAAAAATTGGTAGGATTCAGTCTTCATTGACAGATTTCGGCACCATATTCCGAAATCTGAAACAGTGAAGCATTTTTGACTGATTACACGCGCTTTTGTGGTCGAAATTTTCTGTTCTCAGTCTCTGGGTTGACGAGAAAGATATTTTTCTTAGTTCTCTGGTATGTCAGAGAATTAAATAAAAAAGGGAATTAAAGATGATCTAACAAAACAAAAATACTTGCCAATATCTAAAGTGGTATTTTATAATACTGTCTGGCTAATATGCTGAATTATTCCCTATGAACAATAGAAATTGCGATTAAAGAACTAAAAAAAGAAATGGGTACTCAGTATAATGGTCTTGCAATATAGATAAGTTATACAAAAATGTGGAAGTTAAAGGCGCATTTGATAAAGATAAATAATAGATAGGATTATTATCCAACTTAGTTATGAGAACAAAATGTTTCGTAGCTTTCGAAATATAAATTAGAACGACCAAGTCAAAGATAAGAAATTAGACCGGCCGTTCCTAATGCAACTATCTTTAAAATTGCAGGCTAAGGACAACGTTCTGAGATTTTGTCATGAAATAAAAGCCAAAAACATATACATATGAGACAAAATTGTACTTGGTAAGGTCCTTCAACAGTTCCGATTGTTATTTTATTTGTGTTTTCCTTTTAATGAACTTCGAATTAGTTTTGTACATTTTTAATCATATTATTTTAAAAAAACTCCGTTTTCTACAGATTTAAAGAGGCTGAGTTACAAGTTCGACCCTTAAAACGTGCAGGTATTAGGAGGCACAGTTGGGGGGCTACCATCCCGTAAACCCCCCGCATTCGCAGCATTTATATATAAAAAAAAATTTCTTTAAACTGAAAGTAAGGAGCGACATTAAAACTTAAAAAGAACAGAAATTATTCCGTATATGAAAGAGGCTGTGCCCTCCCCAACGCCTCGCTCTTTACGCTAAAGTTTGACTTTCTCACAACTCTTTTTTTAAACAATAAAAACTTTAGCGTAAAGAGCGAGGCGTTGAGGAGGGCACAGCCTCTTTCATATACGGAATAATTTCTGTTCTTTTAAGTTTTAATGTCGCTCCTTACTTTCAGTTTAAAGAAATTTTTTATATTTAAAGGCTGCGAAAGCGAGAGTTTGGGGGGTGGTAGCCCCCAACTGTGCCTCCTAATCCCTGTACGTTTTAAGGTTCGACCTTGTAACTCAGCCTCTTTAACTCTTTAGAAAACGTAGTTTTTTTCAAATAATTTCTGCACGTTTTTGTACAGTTTATTACTTATTATTGCTTGACTAACTGTTAGCTGATCGTGTCAGGAGTTAAAGTTGGGGGGCTGCCGCCCCCAAACCCCGCTCTTGAACATTCTTGTGTTAAGGCTTTTAATTCCTGAATACTCAAATCACGTCGTACAGGGTGCCTCCTAATCCCTGTACGTTTTAAGGTTCGAACTTGTGACTCAGCCTCTTTAACAGCCCCCCAACTGTGCCTCCTAATCCCTGTACGTTTTAAGGGTCGACCTTGTAACTCAGCCTCTTTAACTCTTTAGAAAACGTAATTTTTTTCAAATAATTTAAAAAAGAAACTGAGTTTCTTTTCAAAGTATATAAAAAAGTTGCTCTGATGGTGAATCGAACCCGAGTTTTCCGCCTGAAAGTCTGAAGTCTCAGCCGCTGGACTATACAAACACAATAGTAATTGTTGTTTAGCAAATAGAAGGTATTTTCGACGCAAGCAAATTCCCAAAAATCTTGATATGTGGTTTTTGGAAAACAGGGAAGGAGTGATCAGATTGAGCTGAAATTTCGACGATAAGCTTCCAGGCCCCAGGAAAGCTTTTCCTCTAAATTTCAACCCGAACAAACCCCGGGAAAGGGGGGGTTGTTTTGTGAAAAAATAACCTTGGCTAATAAAGTATAACGATGTTGTTCGTAAATGTAACGTTTGGTGATAATTTTTTATTTCTGACCTTATCAAAAGTCCCGCTACGTTCGACGTATGCTTCGAATGAGTCCTCATTCAACCGGATCCGTTGCCAACTGTGGCCTGTAGGCGTGGCTAAGAAAAAAAAAGAGATGAATTTTAAGTGGCTATATTTGGTTTTTGAAAACAGGGAAGGAGTGATCGGATTGAGCTGAAATTTTGAGGATAAGCTCCCGCGCCCTAGGAAAGCTTAACCTATAAATTTCAGCCCAATCGGACAACGTTAAAGGGGGGCTGTGGTTGGAGGGTCCAAACCTCCGACCCAGTTTAACCCATGAAGATAAAGTCGGAGGAGGATGAAATTTTGCAAGTTTCTTAGTTTGAGCTTGGGATACAAAATGCAATTACCGCCGTCTCTCTGCGACCTCTAGGACCTGAAATCGCTTAACATTGTGGTGGGTCGCCTCTTTATAGAGGCACAAGTGTGCCTCCTTGATATTGTATTTATCTTCGACTAGTATTCAAGATCATTTTCAAAGTTAAACAGGAAACCCTCAATCTATATCGCCCAAAATTTCCTCAAGAGTTTCATCTTCATTTTCTTTGTCATTGGATGGTTTTTTGATGTCATATATGTCAATGGTAAATCTATTCAGCATAGCGGGTGTAGAATCAAAGTCCCTGCAGCACTTTCCCTGGCAATTTAGCCTAAGTCAGACGGTCACAGTAGAGTTAAGAATTTTAAGGTCATCCTGTTTCGAATTTTTTACTTGACAAGATTCATGACAGAAAACACTCTCTTGAGGAAGGGGTTGCTGATGGGTAAGCTTGAGATAGAAAGAGCTGCTTGTTCTATGTCGAACAAAGGTCAGTTTTTTCCACTCTGTTCTGTATTTTTTTTTTTTATCGAAATTTGACCACCTTCCCATTTGGTTTTCAAACAGTTTGTGGTAACGAACTGTAAGTAAGGAGCGACCCGGCTCAATAGTAACCGAAAGTCTAAAAATCGGAATTTTGATACCAATAGATGCCTCAAAAGAATTAGATTTTAATTGTGATTTCAAATATATAAGTTTCATCAAGTTTAATCTTACCCATCAAAAGTTACTCGCTTGGGAATTCGGCTTATTTTCGAAAAAAGGGGAAAAGACCCCTTAAATCTTATAGAACCTTAATGAAAATCACACCATCATATTCAGCGTTTCAGAGAACCCTACTGTAGAGGTTTCAAGCTCCTATCTACAAAAATGTGGAATTTTTCATTTTTTGCCTGAAGAAAGATCACGGATGCGTGTTTATTTTTTTTATTTTTTTCAGGGGTAATTGTATTGACCGAGTGGTCGTAGAATATCGTGAGAGGGCTCATTCGAACGGAAATTAAAACTTCTAGTGCCCTTTTTAAGTGACCAAAAAAATTGGAAGGCAACTTGGCCCCCTGCCACGCTCATTTTTTCCCGAAGTCACCCAATCGAAATTTTGAGATAGCCATTTTGTTCAGCATAGTCGAAAATCTAATTAATATGTCTTTGAGGATGAGTTAATCCCCCACTGTTCCTGGGGGAAGGGCTGCAAGATATAAACTTTGCCCATTGTTTACATATAGTGTTGGTTAATGGCGAGTATACAGGCGTTTTCAGGAGGATTTTTTTTCTAGTGGGGGGTCTGGTTTAGAGTAGGCGATACGGGGGAAGATCTTTCCATGTAGGATATTTCCTTGGGGGAAGGGACATTTCTATGAAGGGGGCGCCCGCTTTCCCAGCGTTATTTAAAAACGATCAGAAATTAAATAAAAAAACAAGTTTTTTTCAACTGAAAATGAGAAGCAACATTAAAACTTAAAACGAACAGAAATTATTACGAATATGAGGGGGTTCGCCCTCTAGTCAATACCTTGCTCTTTACGCTACAGTTTTTTTTAGTACTTTCAAAAAAGCCATCTATTCTAATTAACCGGCCTTTGTGTTTCGGGGGTTTGTGATTCGGACAAAATTCGAACTTTAGCGTAAAGAGCGAGGCATTGACTTGGTAGCAAACTCCTTAATAAGATAAGATAAAATAACGTGTATTTCAAGCCAAAATGTGGCCATGTACACAAATAACATACAAGATTAACAAATTACAGCACTCGTCACATAATAAAGAAAAAAATAAAAATAAAATAAAAACTACTCTCTTCTTTTTGCAAAATACTCATCAAGATATCGTCCCACTAGAAAAATAAAGGGTGAAGACGGACTTTTTAAGGCATCAGAAAGCAGTATTCCATCTTTCCGAATAAAATTGTCCCTCGCCTCGAGACAACCTGTACAACGAGACAAACAATGCTCCAAATTCTCCATCTCTTCTTGGCAAAGAGGGAAAGCAAACCTTCCGTCCGGGACACTTTTCCTCCTCTCAAAAACTTTCAATCTCGAACGAATCGGAAGGCAATTAGATCGTAGCTGCATCCAATATTTAAGGTATCTAGACGGTAAATTTCACTTAAAGTAAAATTCCTGACCATAAGTTATCTTAACCTCATTATAATACCTTAAAGTTTCCGAATTCTTAATCTCCTCACCCCATTTCTGCATCGTCTGGTCCTCAAGCACCCGCTTAATTTCCTTGTCCAACTCTAATTGTTGACTAGTTGGTCCAAGGCCGTCAATCCATGCGAAAGAAAAACCTGTCTTATCCAATACCTCTTTAACTTTAAAAGGCCAAGATCTTTTCCTATGTAGCTGAAGTAACTCATCATATGCAGCCTTCACTAACCTATCACTGGGTAACTGTAAAGGCCTTAGGCAAAATTTAACCATTTGGAATATCCTGTAACTATTAAGAGACCAGAGTCCAAGTTCTCCATTGAGAAACTGAGGATGGGCCATTCTATGTAGCCCCTAAAATGTCTTCAAATAGTTTACTTGAACGCTTTCTAACTAGGCAGCGCTCTCATGTCCCCAAATCTCTGCCCCGTAATGGCGAATCAGCATATGAAGGGGGCGCCAGATTTCCCAGCATTATTTAAAATAACCATCAGAAATTAAATAAAAAAACAAGTTTTTTTCAACAGAAAGTAAGGAGCAACATTAAAACTTAAAACGAACAGAAATTATTACGTATATTAGGTAGTTCGCCCTCTAGTCAATACCTCGCTCTTTACTCTACATCTTTTTTTAGTACTTTCAAAAGAGCCATCTATTCTAATTAACCGACTTTTGTGATTCGGGGGTTTGTGATTCGGACAAAATTCGAACCTTAGCCTAAAGAGCGAGGTATTGACTAGGGAGCGAACTCCCTAATATACGTAATAAAAAAATACGAAAATAGAAATTCGTTACGTAAGTTAATTCGTAAGTTACGTCAGAACAAAATTTCGAGAAAGCCAATTAGCCAAAAAAAAAGGAAATTAATATGCTAATTTTGTATTAAATATTCACGTACGGTGAGCCAAAGTCAAAGCTGCATTGATTAAAAAACGTTCAGAAATTAACTAAAAAAATAAGTTTTTGTAACCGAAAGTAAGGAACGACATTAAAACTTAAAACGAACAGAAATTATTCCGTATATGAAAGGGGCTTTCCCCTTCTCAATACCTCGCTCTTTACGCTAAAGTTTGAAATAATTTCTGTTCGTTTTAAGTTTTAATGTCGCTCCTTACTTTCAGTTAAAAAAACTTGTTTTTTTTAGTTAATTCACGCTAAGGATAATGCACGCTTTAATAATTTGAAATTTAGGTCGTCATGGAGCCTGGAATGCGACATTAGAATCCCTACGGGGTTCTGAAAATTCCACCTTTCCTTATAGAGAGATTCCTGAATCTCACTGTAGAAGTTGTCAGTAAACACTAGACTTTAATTTTGAGTTGTGTCATTGTTTTTGTGAAGGCAAAATGCGCCCACTTTGCACCGAAGTTTTTTGACATGTGCAAAATCGGCGCAATGCGCCAATTTGAAAAATTCAATGCACAATCAAGTCAAAAAAGCGCCATATCTTATGTAGCGCAGCAACCTTTGTTAAAAATACGCTGAAAGCAGATTTACATTATGATGCGTCAACAAATGAGTGTGTTGTAGTTTTCATCAAACAGTTCGTGGTAACGAACTGTAAGTAAGGAGCGACCCGGCTCAATGGTAAACGAAACTCTAGAAAACAGGTTTTTGATACCAATAGATATATAAAAAGAATCAGATTTCAATGCTGATTTCAAATATATAACTTTCATCAAGTTTAGTGCTACCCATCAAAAGTTACGCGCATGAGAAAATTTGGCTGATTTTTAAAAAAAGGGGGAAAGACAATCTAAAAATTATAGAACCTTAATTAAAATCACACCATCATGTTCAGCGTATTAGAGAACCCAACGGTAGAGGTTTCAATCTCCTATCTACAAAATGTGGAATTTTACATTTTTTGCCAGAAGAAAGATCAGGGATGCGTTTTTATTTATTTTTTTTTTTCCCAGGGGTGATCCTATAGACCTAGTGGTCCTAGAATATCGTGGGAGGTCTCATTCGAATGAAAATTAAAAGTCATAGTTCCCTTTTTAAGTGACCAAAAAAATGGAGGGCAACTAGGCCCCCTCCCACGCTTATTTTTTTCCCAAAATCACCCGATCAAAATTTTGAGATGGCCATTTTGTTCAGTATGTTTGAAAATATGATAAATATGTCTATTAGGATGACTTAATCCTCCGAAGTACCCAGAGGGAGGGCTAAAGGTTATGAACTTTACCCAATGTTAGCATATAGTATTGGTTATTCGGAAGTATACAGAAGTTTTCAGGAGTTTTTTTTTGGGTTGGGGGGAGGGTGGGGGGGCTAGGGGGTTATATTGGAGGATCGGTTCATGAACGAAGTGGTCATGGGGAAATGAAAAGTGCCATGAAGGGGGTACCGGACTTACCAGCATTTTTTATTGGTTATTTGGAAGTATATAACCATTTTCAGGAAGGATTTTTTCTGGAGGGGGGGGATGGAGGAGGGGGTTACTCGGGAGAATATTTCCGTGAAGAATGTTTCTTTGGGGTAAGGGACATTTCTATAAAGGGGGCGCCGGATTTCCAAGCATTATTTAAAAAACGATCAGAAATTAAATTAAAAAAAACAGTTTTTACAACTGAAATGTAAGAAGGAATATTAGAACTTAAAACGAACAGAAATTATAACGTATGTGAGGGGGTTCTCCCCAAGTCAATACCTCGCTCTTTACGCTACAGTTTTTTTTAGTGCTTTCAAAAGAGATCATCTATTATAATTAAACAGCCTTTTTTATTCAAATGTTTGTGAATAATAAATTTTTTTAAATTTCAACTCAAAAAGCGTGTCATTGACTACGGAGAGAAACCCCTCATATACGTAATAAAATATACTTAATAAAAAAAAAAACAATAAAAAACAAGCGATATGGCTCACTATTAATCGAAACTTTTAAAAACGGAATTTTGATGTCAATAAATGTATCGAAACAATGTGTTTATAATGCTGATTCTAAATATATAAATTTTAATAAGTTTAGTATTACTCATCACAGGCTATGAGCCTGAGAAAATTTATCCGATTTCTCAAAGAGGGGGGAAACATCCCCTACAAGTGAAAGAATTTTAATAAAAATCACACCGTCGGATTCCGTATATCAGAAAAATTTGTTACATAGAATTCAAGCTCATATCTGCAAAACTCTGCAACTTTGTATTTTTTGCCAGAAAAAAAATATACGAATATAGAAGTTCGTTACGTAAGTTAATTTGTAAAGACATCCATTTAGCAAAAGAAAAGTAAAATTTTTATGCAAATAAAAGCTGCATTAACTAAAAAACGATCAGAAATTAAATAAAAAAAACAAGTTTTTTAAACTGAAAGTAAGGAGCGACATTAAAACTTAAAACGAACAGAAATTATTCCGTATATGAAAGGGGCTGTCCCCTCCTCAACGCCTTGCTCTTTACGCTAAAGTTGTCTCACAACTTTATTTTTTAAAACAATAAAAAAATTTAGCGTAATGTGCGAGGCGTTGAGGAGGGGACAGCCCCTTTCATAAGTATATACCAAGGTACTACTTTGCGAGGCCCCCGTACCAAACAGGTTGTGTGTGTACTTTCAAGTAATTGGGTTACCAGGGTCATTTGCCTATTACAATGAGCTCTACATGGCTTGGCAGACATGTTTTTTTTTTATTATGACACCTATTTTTTGTGTGTCAGTCGATTAGAGAAAGTTGGTGACTAGTCCAATATAATAACTTGATTGGTCGGTTTTCTAAAAAAAAAAACAAAAAAACTTGTCATGCTACAATGTACTTAATTTAAAAAAAAAACCGATATAATGTCCCCACACTGCATTCCAATTTTCATTATGCATTAATACATAGTTTATAGTACACCATACATTTTTAACTTTTGAAAAAAATGGATTTATCTATTTTCAATGTGAGTACACTTTTCATTCTTTTATTTCCCCACAAAAAAATAAAGAAAAACGATTTACTAGTAAATTCACATTTCAGAGGGACAGCCCCCCCTCCCCTCCAACAATACGCAATAATAAGAACATGAAGACTGTATTGGATAGAAACCTCAAAGCACGCTTTTTTTCTATTATGTAAATAAAATCTATACATAAAAGATATGTTTACAAGTTTTAA
This sequence comes from Artemia sp. Qi Xiang Cuo, assembly GCF_049724085.1. Classification (NCBI taxonomy): domain Eukaryota; kingdom Metazoa; phylum Arthropoda; class Branchiopoda; order Anostraca; family Artemiidae; genus Artemia; species Artemia sp. Qi Xiang Cuo. Next base: position 15,153,037 of record NC_142797.1, on the reverse strand, counting down.
TTGTTTTGAAAAACAGTTCATTATCATTCAGAAATAAAGCTTTTTCCTAGCATGATTTATTTTACTGCTTTGAATTAACAGCTTGCGATTTACACCGCGGGGGCGCGTTGGGGGGGGGGGCGAGTTAAAGTTCACCGGCTCGTGCTAGAACCGGGGTTTGTCGAAGGCCGCGGGCCCGGCGGATGGCTGGGGGAACACATCAGTGGGGGAGGGGGGCCTAGATGCCCTCTATTTTTTTTTTGGGTTACTTAAAAAGGACATTATAACTTTTAATTTAAGGTCGAATGGGGCTCCAGATAGGAGCTTTTAACTTCTATAGTAGGGTTCTATGATGATGTGATTTTCATTAAAGTTCTATGAGCTTTAGAGGGTGTTTTCCCCCTTTTTCGAAAACAAGGCAAATTTTTCTCAGGCACGTAATTTTTGACCGCTATATCTAAACTTGATTAAACTTATATATTTGAAATCATAAGGATTCGCTATTTACGCTAAAGTTTTTTATTGTTTTAAAAAAAGTTGTGAGACAAGGTCAAACTTTAGCGTAAAGAACGATGCGATGAGGAGGGGGACAGTCCCCCTTCATATAGGGAATAATTTCTGTTCGTTTTAATATCGCTCCTTACTTTAATTTTTAAAAAAAAAACTTTTTTTAATTTACTTTATGATCGTTTTTTAGTTAATTTAGCTTTTATTTGCACAAAAATTTTTACTTTTTTTTTCGTAAATGGATATCTTTACAAATTAACTTCTATATTACTTTATTTTTTCTTCTGGCAAAAAATACAAAAGTTGAAGATATTTGCATATATGGACTTTAAAGAGATTTAATATAGTTTTGTTATATACTGAATCCAACAGTGGTTTTTTCATTAAAATTCAGTCCCTTTTATGAGGTGTTACCCCCCACTTTAAAAAAAAAAAAAGACTCCATTAATGTTTTTTAAAATTTCGTGGCAAAACCCAGTTTTTGTCGAATTAATATTAAATTGATAAAAAAATTAATTTAAAAACCATGATTTTTAAATCAAGATGTTTTTTTACACTACTTTAGATGTCAAGCATACACCGAATTATTTTCCAAAAACTCAAAATTCATTTGTGATAAATTCTAAATTTTTTTTGTCTTTTTTTTTTAAAGGAATAATAAGAGACGTGCAATAATACCCCTTATGAGAAAAAAGCAAGATATGGCGAACCTTTATTAATACAGGCCACAAGAGCGACTGTTATCAAATTCGCTAGAAAAGTTACACACGATCAGGATCGTGCATCGAGCAGCCAACTTATAGTGACAGAGCCCTCTGACTCCCGCGTTGGTACCATGGCAAACCCCCCTCAAGTATTGCAAAGGAGTTCAGATATAGAAGGCCAGTCAGAATTTGTGAGTATATACATAATTTTTTTCTATCTCTATTTTCAAAAATAATAAAAAATTTTCTCAGGCGCATAGCTTTTTAAAAAATTAAAATTTGTTTCTAAGCTATTTAATTTTCTTTCATTAACCAAATTAGCAATATATATAAAGGAGTGCTTATCATGCATTTCTAAATATAAAAAAAAAACTTACCTTGTAACTTCTAACCAAGATACGTTTAATGCAATAATTCCTTTTAAACATTTTGCTATTTCACGATCGATAAGCCAGCCTTAAACTGGTATAGTTACACAAACCATTTTCGCTTTATCCTACATCCCATCGCTTTTAATCTACTTTGAATTCTAACTGCCTTAAATGGGTATAATTGCGCTAAAAACATTGTAGATTTATCAAATATCCCATAGATGTTAATCTACTTTGAATTCTCAATTATCTTATTGAAACAGGATATGTTTTTACGATAAGAAGAAGAGTCCTTTGAATAATCATCTATTATGCCTTTCACATGCAAAACAAAATATTATTATTTTTGAAACAACTCAGGCAAATAATTGCCTTTTTGAAAGGTTCAAGAAAAAGAATTTGAGACTGTTCTATTAGAACAGTGTTGTGGAGGCCGATCCCCCCTCCAACTCGTACAGGGTATCGATCCGCCTCTCGCGCAGGACGCCTCCGGGGCCCACGGGTTCGCCCGGGGTGGGTTTGGGGGGGGGCCCACGAAACAGGGGGGCCAATCAACATTTTTAATTGTTGATATGGACGGAGAAAAAAGTTCTTCTCTCTTACCAGTATTTATTTAGCCCAGGTCGAAAAAATCTATTGGCAACACACAGAAGAAAATACGGATTATTGAGAAAGTAACAACAACACCACCAACCACCGACATATGGAGTTCGTTTCCTTTAACTGAAGCCGAGGAGCAACTGCTCGTACAACATACTGCATCAGTCGAACAATAGTCAAGTTTCATCGACAGTTATAATGAAGAGGCTCAAACAATCTAATTTTAATCATATTTTGAAATTTTTTATTAAAAAAAAATTTGTAATAAAACACTTAATTTTTTCTATAATTATCTTGTTAGAACTTACCCATTCTAAGAATAATACAACATTTTCCCGACAAAAAAAAAAATTTTTTTTTTAACGTGTTAAGTTGACATTATGAAAGACATAAGGCAATGTAACTTTTTTTTCTTCTTTTAATTGTTCAGGTGGTGGGACAATGACTGAGAAATTGACAAAGTTTATTAACTATAAAAAAATGATTATTTTACATAAAAAATAAAACTTTTTTTTTCTACAGATTAAAAATATAGCACCCCCAGTGGCACCATCGAGTGATGAAGCAGGTATATTTACAGAACCAATTCTGTCTCCACCAGCAGAGTTCAAGGATGAACCTACACTGGTTCTAGATAATATGAAGTGGCATGAGGGATTCCTTAATGATGTTTTTGGGGAAATGGCCAGTCTGGATGACTTAAGCTGTGATATTGACAGGCTTGAGGACCCAGAGTGGGCGGATAGTTTCATGCGTGAATATTTAGATGATGCTATAAGTAAATTTGAATCAGAGGACAATACAGGCTGGCTCGATCAATTGTCTCCAAACACCTTGGAACATGTACTAGGAGACCTCATGTCACATCCCCCCAATGTGATTGAACAGACTGGGAGTGGTGTTATTGACAATTCCCTGTCACCCTCCTCCACCATTCCACTTAATAGTAGTAGTAATACAACATCAGCTCATTTTTCCGGGGACATTTTTAATGAGAACTTTATAATTAGTGAATTCAGTCCTGAACAAACAGGGTCAGGACATGAAAACAGTACTACGTCCCCGGAATTGCCTGATTTTTATCTGTTAGAGTCTGCTCTAAGCCATTTGCAAACGTACAGGGTAGATTTTAGCCTTCCCGAGGAAAACGCTGGCATTATTTTAACTGACCCCGTGAAAAATCTCCATATATATATCGACAGAATTCGAGCAATTATTGAGATTCAGATCCAGAAATGGGGAGGTCGAGGAGGAATTAAAGCATCAGTGAACCAAAAAGTTTATTTACAAAAGGGAACATCTGGGGACGTTTTTTATTTTCATTTTTCGACAGGCAACCAGACTTTCTACCCAGGTCTAAACGATTTTGAAGACAACTTTTTCAACTGGGTAAATAAACTAATTTCAACTTTGGATACATTTAATGAGAGGGGAAGCGGGTCCACCATTTTATACATTGAATGCACGGATCTGAATCTCAGTAGATTTAAAAAAAACTTTATTTTAAGGGGAGGGCGGGGTAAAAGAATAAAATGCCATCCGGATTTGTCGGCTACCAAAGGAGTTCAGGGTTTGTATTTTGACACAGGACTGCAATGTTTCAAATATACGTTTTTAGCAGCAGCCCATAAGAAATTAAAAGATGAATCATCAATAAAAAATCTCTACTAACTTTCTATCAAAGGTGTAAAAAATTTCCATAAATTAATTTTTTATTTTTTAGTGTTAAAATACCCGTTGTCATTTAAATAAATAAGAATTTTCGATAAAGAAAATTAAAATATTGGGGGGGGGGGGGTTGTTCTCCAGTATGACATATACGTTGGAGCTGGGGGGAAAAAAACAGAGAACACTCGTGTAGTTGATTCAGTGACGACACCGATAGTTGAGAATGTATAGATTTTGGTATGGGTTACTTACCGACCTCCCAAACATATACATTGTTTTTACCAATTTGTCAACGTCACGGGGAACAGTTGACTCCTATCTCAAGGCGTTTAGAAAGGTGAATTCTTCTATTGTCCCATGTGCCTTTCCTCATTTAGATCCGAGCGAACGTTTTCAGATCACATGGGGCATTGCAAAATTCATGGAAATCAAAGAATAGAAATGCCGGTAGAAGGCAAAAGACACTTTACAATTTAAAAATTTTCAAAATTCCCTTCTGCAATCTGATAAAGTGTCTTTGGACTGTGAAACAAGACTGGTTGAGGTATCGGACCCATCAAGGCCAAATATAGTCAAGGAACACAAACTAATTACATGGTCCTCCGCACACGCCCTTCGAAACTTCAACAATAACCTGCTAGTGGAAGAGTTTTTTTTAACTATGGGTGAGGAGGGCAGTATGGAAAAGCTATTGGTTTCCTTAATAAAAACGGCAAACAGGGTATTTTCACGATTACGTCATATCAATTATCCGATGACATTGTCGGATAAAGAGCAGTTGGCGTTGGAAAAGGGAACACTGTTCTGGGTGTGTAAGAGTACCTTAGCCCCAGAAAACGCGGTGCAGGACCACAATCACCTTATTGACCCCAATTCAACGGGACAAAGTAACTTTCGGGGGTGGGCTCATAATTCGTGCAATTTAAAAATTAAACAACAACTTTTTCTACCGGTTTTTATACATAACTCTAACTACGATCTAAAGTTTGTGCTACACGCATTGGCACATCTTCAAATAAATGGACCAGTGGATGATGATGCATGGGTGATAGACAGCTTTACGTACAAAATCATACCTATATCCGCGGAAAAGTTGCTTGTTTTTGAATTTATGTGGAAATTTGTTGAAGCCGGTGTTGAGTACACGAATAAAATTCGCTTTTTAGATTCCTACAGCTTTTTCCCCAATTCATTGAGTGAATTAATTCAAGTGAAGAAAAATGATGACGGTTGTAATGCTGTCCCCTTTCTCAAGCAACAATTTACAAATTATTTATATGATTTATCAACGGTCAAGAGCATATATCCTTATGATTATTATTGTTCCATGTCGAGATTCACCGAGGAAGCTATTCCTTGTATTGAATAGTTTTACGATAGTCTTCACGATTTTAGTTGCACCCTTAAGGAATACAGTTTTGCGCAAATAGTTTGGGCCGAGGGAGAGTGTAAAAATGGATTTGAATACTGCAAGCTGTATTTGTCGAGTGACGTGTTAAATATTTTAGAAATTATGTGTAAAAATACGGATAAAATCTATGAGGAGTTTAATCTTGATTTGGGTTACTATTATTCTTCGCCTCATCTAGTGATGGACCTCATCCTGAAAATTAGTGGGGAAAAAATTGGGCTAATCACTGACATTGATCAGCATCTGTTCATCGAAAGGTCAATGAGGGGGGTTTTGTTTTTCACGGAGACCGTATCTTGGAAACCGATCCAACGGGAGAGAAGACGGGGACAAAATCAAATGCAGTTTTCCTCGATATGAATTGTCTCGACCCCTCGGCCATGTCCCATTATGCACTACCTTGCGGCGACTATAACTGGCTCAGTGACACTCAAGCTCCCCATTTCCCCAACATTGGCGACGACAGTGTTGGGGAGACTGGACCGGTGGGATGGTTTTTTTAAATTGATTGGGAGATACCAGTCGAGCTTCACGATTCAGTAAAGGATTTTGTTTTCCTATGCATCAATAGACCTGTGACTAAGGACTCTTTGAGTCCTCGCAATAGGCATTTAGTCGAGATGGACGGATTGCATTGGGCACCTTCAAAACAAAAACTTATTGCTGACCTTCTGCCGAAAAAAAACATAGTTGTACACCATGTAGCGTTAAAATGTATTTTTAACAATGGTTTCAACGTCACAAAGGTTCACCGAGCACTCGAGTTTAGTCAAAAACCCTATCTGAAAAAGTTTGTTGACACTTTTGTCGGCAAACATTCTGCAGCACAGACGAAAGCTGAAAAGAAATTTATAAACTCACTTTAAATTCGGCTTTTGGCGAAATGTGTGAGAGTGTTAGCACTAGGAATCGTTGCGATATTGTGACCGATCCAGAACAATGTGCTCGAATTATTGCCGATCCCAATTACACTTCCTTTACAATCATTGGTCCGGACATGGTACTTTTGAATAGGAAAAAAAGACGCATTGTCCTGAATAAAAATATTGCTGCAGGCAGTGTTATCTTGGAGATCTCAAAAAAGCTCATGTTGGAATTCTACTACAATGTGGCTAGGGTACAGTGGCCGGAAAAGGAGCAAGTAGAGGTCTGCTACGGTGACACGGATTCTCTACTGCTCAAAGTAAAAACACCAAATCTAATTGATGATTTGGCGCACGGTGAAATTATCAGTTCACGGATGGACTACACCAATTGGAGTGGTGGTCTTTACCCTGAGCTAGTAAAACGTCGGGCGCCCAATCAGCTTTTATTTTTTAAATCTGAAACGGGTAGCGACTTGATTTCCCATGGTATGTTTGTCGATCCGAAGGTGTACTTTATACAGACATACGACGAGGAAATCAAGAAACGTTGCAAAGGAGTACCCACGCGCTATGTGGACAAGAATTTCGACATGAACATTTATAGGAATTGTATTGTTGAAAATACAATTCCACGAGCTAAATTGTTGGCAATTCGTTCATTGAACTACAGGAACTATACTGTAAATGTAGAGAAAATAGCCATGAATACCATTTCCGACAAGATCTATGTTTGTCAAGATGGTGTGACCACCCTCCCCCTTGGACACTATTTAACTTCAGACCGGATCGAATGTATTGCCCACCGTGAAAGTCTCGGTTTAAATAAAGTCCTGTAACTAATTTCCTAAAAACCTTGGGGGGGGGCCGCGCGGCCCGGGGGGCGGCCGCCGCCAGCGCGGGGGGCGCACCGTCACCAAAGTTATCTTTTTTTTTTGGACTTAGAGCAGATTTTTTTTTTTTTCAAGTGTCCTCTCTAATTTAATGTTTTTTTTTTCTCTATAAAAAAAAAAAAAATTTTTTTTTTGTCTCTCTCTCTCTGTAACGATTTAAATTTTGCTGTTGTATTTTTTTATTATAAATAAATTTAAAAAAAAAAAAAAAGTGTATTTTTTCAAGTGCTCTCTCTAATTTAATGTTTTTTTTCTCTATAAATAAACAAAAAAAAAGTGTGTATACCTATGTAAATGTTGTTGTATTTTTTATTATAAATAAATTTAAAAAAAGTGTATTTTTTTTTTCAATGTATTGTTACTTTTTTTTTATGTGCGTAAAATAAAAGAAAAAAATATGATTCTTTGTCTTTTGTCTTTGTCTTTTTCTTCTTCTTCTTCTTGTATAAATGAGTAGTAGTAGTAGTAGTAGTAGTAGTAGTAGTAGTAGTAGTAGTAGGGAAAAAAATTATTTATTAATAATAAAACTAGGTTCTACAGTTATTTGTCCCGGTGATCTGTTGAAGGGAAAATGTTTCAATTTAAAACACCATTCAGATCGTTTCTGTGTGGGCACACAATGTCGGGCAAAAAATCACTCTTAACTAAAATAATTAAAAATTGCGATAAAACGTTTGCGGAAAAGCCGAAAAAAATCTACTATTGCTATAGTATTTGGCAGGAGTCATACAATAAAACGAAATCAAGTGCTGCCACCATCACCATGGGATCGATGCAGATACAGTTCATACAGGGACTTGATGTTTTCAACATTATTGAACCAAACTCTTGGCTGATCATTGACGATCTGGCTGAATCCATTGAACAATGGTCTCAGCAAATGCTGCAATTGTTCACTGTTCGCTCTCATCATGAACAGATTTCCGTTACTCTGGTTCTACACAATCTCTTTCATCAGAGCAAATGTATGCGAACACTTGCTTTGAACTGTACCTACGATATCATCTACAGAGTTGTTCGTGATTCTAGCTCGCTAATAACCCTCAATAAACAAATCTATCCAGGAGCCCCTAACTTTCTACTCTCGGTATACAATCAGGCAACTAATAAACCCCACGGTTATATCCTATTGGATCTTAATCAAAATACACCCGAGGATGTACGTGTAGTCACAGATATTTTCGACTATGAAATTACAGTATATCTCCCGGTGAATACTAAAAAAACCTATTAGTCGCTATCATAACACTGAAGAAACTACATGAAAATAGGCACTTGTTTTCAGTTCTAAGCACTTCAAAACCTCCGCTTAGAAAAGCAATACTAAAACATGGTATTTACAATGATTTCATTAATCTAATATCTGAACTTTGTTTAAATTTGACCGAGGGTTATGTTCAACTACCAGAAGAAGTTAAGCAACAGGCAAAGCAACATCGTTCCATTGTACGTACAGGGGCTTCTAAAAAGAAAGGAAAGAATTTTAAAAGGAAATGACTTCTTCAGGCAGGCGGTAGCTTTTTCACACTTTTACTGCCAATAATTGCAGGACTTGTAGACAGTTTTCTCTAGTGAGAATGGCAAAACCCTATAAATTGACTCCAACAGAACTCGCTCTCTCACCCGTGGAACACTTTGAGGACAATCTGAGTAAATTCCTTGACAATGAAACTATTGATGATGATAAAAAACTGATTTTACTTCAAGATACACTTCGCCGAGTGGACAAACACTATCGATCAAAGCCCACTGCTGCTGCTGCTGCTGATCCCAAAAAAGAATCATCTTCTCAAGAGTCTCCTGCTGCTGCTGCTGCTGCTGCTGGAACACAATTAAAGAAGGAGTATTTGAATTAATTTTTTTTGAAATTTTTAAATATATTCCCCTACTCTTTTCGTGAACAAAGTAAACGACTCCTAATCTATCTCTTGGAAAGTGATCAAATTCAAGTTGAGAGCAATGGGGAAAGGATTATAATTCAGGGCAAGAGCTATAATATACTTTATTTAATCTATGACATGGTTACAAATCTTAAAGGACTATTATCATTTGACACTCGTCTATACAACTTTTTAAATACATTAAACTTCCCCAAAAGTATTATTGGCACTAGACAAATTCTAAAAAATCTAAATGAACGTGCATCATCATCATCATCATTAACATTAAAATATGAACTTTAAGAAGAAGATTTTAAATCAATTTTGGAAAATACTAGCACACCACTGATAGCTAGACAAAAGCGAAGACGTATCAAGTCAGCGTCCCCACCAGCAGCAGCAGCAGCCCGTATACAAAAGGGTAGCGGTCGTTACACAACGTGTTTACGTTCAAAATGGCTGAAGTTCTGAAAGGTGTTTATGAAAATATTGACGAGGCGGGGAGTTTAAGTTCCCCCACAACTGTTTCCAAAGTCACGGGTGTTCGCACTAAAAGTGTACAAGACTATCTACAAAATGAACCAAGTTACACTCTGCATAGAAATCATAGACTTAGTGCCAATCAATATCGAAAAACTAAAGCCTTTTACCCATTGGATATAATGCAAGCAGATCTCCTGACTCTAGATGAGCTTCAAAGACGTCACAATACACCGTACAAGTACATTCTACTTGCAATCAGTGTTTTTAGTCGCTATGCATATGCAATTCCTTTGCAATCAAAGAGAGGTGTTGAAGTTGCTCAGGCCATTGAAAGTATTCTCCAACAGGATTCATATAAAAAAATTCAAACGGATCGTGGTAGTGAATTTGTTAATCCTCATGTTGCAAAAGTACTAAAGAAGTATAGTACACTGCTCTATCATACGCATAGTCCTATAAAGGCTGCATTGGCCGAACGATTGATAAGAACTATTCGACTTTTAATTTCAAGATATTGTACATTGAAAAATACGCCAGCTTTTATTCATGATCTAGATAAAATAATGTTGATTTATAATCAACGACCTCATCGATCATTGTCCAACTCTACACCAACGGAAGTTCATCATTCGGATCATAATACAATTGACACCTTTCTTAAACAATATTCCAATGAATCAAAAGTCAAGAAGAAGAAGAAAAATAAATTCAATGTTTGTGATACGTTTCAAATTAATAGAACAACTAATGTTTTTGAAAAAGGAAATTACTTGTGGTCCACTGAAATTTTTAAAGAGGCAAAAATCCTAGACACTAAACCAATAACTTATCGCCTGCGTGATAACAAAGATGAGGAGATTCTCGGCGTCTTTTATTAATATTATTTAAAAAAATTTAAAAATTCTATTTAAATCTATAAATTTTAAATTATATTACAGTCAATTTGTCTCATTTGTAAGAAACAGAAACTTATTCGCTGGCTATGATAAAAATCGTATTTTGATTTTTGGGGCGGTATTTGAGATATTGAAACTGATCCCTAATGTCTATGTAACATTCTTGTCTAACGTTTCTGATCCTCTCTACAGCGACTTGAATACAACAAGTGATTTTTTGACAAAAATCTCCCCTGCCATGAAATTTGACGGCGCGTATGGAGTGGCTCTTATCGACTGTATTCTCAAAAATACCTATGACATCTTGAGAAAGGATCGTAAATATGAAATAAAAATACGACCGTTTGAATTAGGTGATGAAGGTGCAATGTCAACTTTTGACTCTAATCAGTACCCTATTGCTAACATCCCCTACAGGGAATACAATAACATGCATGAACTGTGTCGAGTTATCAACAAAAAAATTGCAAGTCGAAAAAAAGGCGGTTTCACTTTCAATTACTCGACGGAACAAAGGAGAATTTATTTTACCAATCCATTTGAGAATGAAAGAATTTTCCTCAATGAGAATTTACGTGAGGTTCTTGGTTTTAAAAACCGTATTATTAAGACAGAAAATTTCAGTGGTAGTGACCATGTTATCTATGCAGACTATACACCCAGCTTCTCCACGGACACTTGTATATTTCTCTACGCTTCATTTGTGGAAACATCTCGGGTTGGTAATTCAAATGTTCCCCTCCTACGAGTTCTTGAACGAAAAACCAATCAAGAACATGTTCACCACTACAATATAAAGCATCTTCAGTATATTCCCTTAAACACTTCCTATTTGGAACTCTGTCAGTTAACACTAATAACTTAATTAGGTGATCCAATAGCAATTTCAAACGGCTTAGCAGTGATTACATCTCATTTTCGACCCTTTTTAAACTACAACGACGGTACAATAACCTAAACAATGAACAATAGAAGAACTCCATGTGTCTGTCCCGATATTGATTGTTATGTTGGTGCTCTGAGTCCACGTTAAATAGGGAATAAATTGGACTATTAAAAGGGTCGAACTACAATGTTTGGCTATGGTCTTTGTAGCCATTTTACTAGGCTATTTCGTTCTGCAATACCCCTCGCCAAATATTTTCTTGCGCCTGCTGCGTCGAATTTTTCTGCCTCAACAGGACCGGAATAGGAATTGGCCATAAATTTTAATGAAAGTGGTAAGGAAAATATAAAATATTCAATAAGAGTCCTTGTTGAGAAATTAAATCCTCAGCAAAACTGTAAGGTGTCTAAAATGACGTGTTCGTATCATTCGCTCATCAGACTTTTTCCAGGCAAGAACCACATTAGCTAAACACGGACTGTGAGGCCGACAATAACGACGTCCACTAAGCAGAAGCAGCAGCAGAAGAAGAAGAAAAAGAAAAAGATTGTTAGATCAAAGAAGGATTTCTTCTCTTAAGATGACTTATCTCCCCCACAAGGAATCATATCCATCAAGGAGTCAGTTCCTCATTGAATCTATTCAATGCTGAAAATGTTGATGTCAGTGTCAAGTATGGCTACTATGAACAATTTCACCCTCAACAACCCCTCTCGGAAAATATACACTTTCAAATATTTTCCAATGAAGACTATTTCATTGATTTGTCATCAACATTTATTGATTTAAATGTTGTGGTGAAGAAAAAGTCAGATAATACAACTCCAAATGCCGGCGATGGTCTCTCCTACGAAAACTGTATTCTACACAACCTATTCAAACAAATTAATGTATTTATTAATGGGACATTGGTGAGCACTAGCAATAATTTATCCAACTATACAAGCTACATACAATTTATGATGATAACGCCAAAGGCGTACAAGGAGATGAGAGGACAATCATTGGGTTATGAATATTGAACAGGTATTGATACTGACGGTGAGTTGACTAGAGCAGTGACCCAGGAGTATCATCTAGTTGGAAAATTAAATCATGAAATATTCAATATACCCCAATGGCTACCCCCCAATGTCAAAATTGACATAAAGTTGCAGATGGCCCCATCTAATTTCATTTTGAGAAAAACACTTCCTGCAGCACCCGATGCAATTGTTATTATCACATCGGCAATTCTCCACGTCCGAAAACAACAAGTTATGAGCTCTGTTGCATTGGCAGTGGAAAAGCTAAGAGCCAATGGTAACAACATTAAACTTCTTGTCCCCCATACAATCACCAATCAACGTCCTATTGCCACTGGTTCTATGAGCTAGAAAAATTCATAGTTTATCAATGAAGAAATCCCATCAAAATTGTCTTCGGCCTTTGTGAAGAGTTGGTGTGATGTTCGGTCCTGGACAGACTCCCCCCAGGAGTTTGATTTGTTTGATCTATATATTCTTGTGTGCAAAGTGACTGGTATTCCACTGTACACTCTATCATTTGACAAAAAATCCTCTAGAACTCTGTACGATTTGACCATGCAATCCCTAGATCATGACTCTCAACTATTTGAAAATGGAAATACCGATTCAATGTTTTCAAAAATCATTGGGTTGTTGTTTTGGACTTGTCAGGCATTCCAGATATGACCATAGTACAAACTGGTAATGTATGTTTAGAGTGTACATTTACCACTGCTCTGACCGAGAGTATCACGCTAATATCACTGAATCAATTTGAAACCTATTGGGAAATCACACCCGACGGTAGTGTTCTACTAAACCTTTCAACATGAACACAAACCAAATAATCAACATATTCAGTATGGATTCCTACATATCCCAATACAATCCATACTGCAGACCCTTGGACGTCATTGAAAAAATTCAAAGCGTTAACAATACCCTTATCCGGGTTAATAGCAGTCCATTGAATTTGAATGCCGGTTAGTTTATGTGCATCTTTCAATCTAAGACGAACCTTGAATTTTTCTATCCTCTTGACCTATCGTATAAATTCTACGCTCCATACATCAGCAACTTTATTGAAAGCAGTTGTAAAACTATTATTAAAAATCAGCGTAAAGTACGGAATTTCGTAACTAAGACATGTGGTTTTCTTGCGCGACTCATTTTCATGCTAAGATGTGGTGGCTACACCTACAACAATTTTCTCGACGTCTACGTTGATGTGCCTCAATTTAACAACTTTCTTGTGTATAATATAATTAAAATTGTATTTAATATTGATTTTAGTGCCCTAAGAATAAAATGTTACAAATATGTATTTGAAATTGTTTATTAATAATAAAAAAAAATTATATACCTGATAAAACGATTTTTCTACTCTTTTGATTTCATCCACTACTAGGTATTTGTCGACAACAACTAGTGCAGGTAGATTATCTGAATTCACAGTGTACTGCTCCTGATGTACTGCAATGTCGGGGTCATATTTACTACAGTAGAGCGTTACTTCACTCTTGTAATATCTCTTTGTATATTAAATTTTACTATTTTCATTAATTGCATAGAATTTACATGTTTCAATTTGCGTATTTGAAACGCTTTCACAAACAGTGGCCTCACTCGTCGAATCACAGACTGTCCATTCCCCATAAAATTCTTTTTTCTTATAATAAAAAGCTAAATCGTAGTAGAACCAAGAATGTAGACACCATAGTATTTTTTTAGTAACACGTATGAGTATCTTACATTGTTTATCATTCAATTCCAATCGCAAAAAATTACAATATCACTGTTGTCTCACTCATATAAAATCCTGGTTAGGCTTATTTCCGATCATACTGGGATATGTACTCTCCCACTACTTACATTTATCATAATGACAATTGGAGCATTGGTGGCCTCTAGGATGAGAGTCACACACCTCTTCAAGACAGGAATTACAACCTTTAATTTGTACAGCATATCCTCTATGCAATTTACACGGGTTGCAGAATCTACACTTTTCATCATACTCCTCAATCATTGTGCAATTCTCATATGATGACCAGCTGCCCTGTGTGTACATACATAACGGACATGTATGGAAAATTTTGTCATGTGTTAACGCTCTCACTGCCACAATTAAACTGAGCTAGCAACGAAAAAAAAAATTGTCAGAGAGAGAGATAGAGGAGTAAATCATCCTTGAGCACCATCTTTATTATGAAAAAAAAAAAGTCCTGAATTGATAAAAAAATATGTTTAAAAGAATATTCACAAAATTATTTTGCTGCGTCTTGATCAATATATAATTAAATTTTTTAAATAAATTTGGACAACAATTTAGAAGCTTCATACAATAGTCTAATGATGGAGACTAAGTTTTCATTATATCGACAAGCATTCCCCGAGAAAATATCTTCCTTTGAATAGACAACTCTAGAAAATCATAGTCTAGAATCAAACGCTTTTCCATATGAACTAGATTCCTCATGATCCAATCTTTCTCGAATCTATCCATTTTTTAGAGTCCTAACTCTCTCACAACCACCTTCAGACTAAACAGAATTTCTTTTTTATACTCTAAAAATATACACTAGTATACTATAGAAAAAGAAAAAAAACCATTGATATAGAAACAGTTTTATTGAACATAATTACAATAATAATAATATTCACTGATGCATTTTGTTCTCATCAATATATTTCTATAGAACATCTAATGCTGACCGACGTTTATTTATATGGAGAATATTCAATTTTCCAGCAAAACACATCTTTTCCTCCTAATTAAATTTGATTAATTATATCACATATCTCGCATACATAGCGTCCCATTCAATACATAGTCTAAAACCAGCAGTTATTTCAACAGCCCCATTGGGTCCTCGTATATCGTAGCTGCTGCTGCTGCTGTCGGTTCCATCATTAATCTCCAATAGTGTAAATGCACCACTCATTTTTTTTTTTCTCCACTAATATCCTTTCAAATAAAAAAACTATTCTCTTTGAATTCAAGTCTCTTACTAATATCAATTGTAAAGAAAACTATTCCTTTTATTCAAATCCTAATCACCAATCAAGTTGTACCCAGTCCTATTGGAAAAGAGTGTAATGACCGAGTGTAATGACCTGTTTACCTACTAGAAAAACCTGTTTGGTACGGGGGCCCCTCAGAAGTAGTACCTTGGTATATACTTTCATATACGGAATAATTTCTGTTCGTTTTAAGTTTTAATGTCGCTCCTTACTTTCAGTTTAAAAAACTTGTTTTTTTTATATTTAATTTACATTAATAAGAAGACCTTCCCAATTGTGTCAGCTTATTGTCCTCCTTCATATAAAAATCCCTCCTTATGTCTATCTCCGATTGAGACATTAGGAAATAGGTCTACATTAATTTTAGGTTGGGATTTTAATGCCAGAAGTCCTCTTTGGCTTTAAAGAATTACTACAGACGGGAGAGGGGCTGAATTGGAATTGTTTTTCGCAAGTATGCCATTTGTTGTAGTAAATGATCCATCAGTAGCAACATATACAAGAATGAATACCACGAGCCCGGATGTAACCGCCGTCGGAAATCGTTTGTCCCCTGATGTTTATGATTGGAAAGTATCAAAGTATAAACACATACTGAACAAGTACTGACAAAACTCTCCAAAAGTGACCCCGCGTACCTCAGTGCCTCTAGTGGGTAAATGTTGTACTACTTAATCGCTCCGAGCCAATAAATTAAATTTAACAGCTTTTACGGAACAAGTATAATCACCTACGGAACTTGTGATTTACTCGCCAGGTTCGCATAGATATGGAATCGTCTCCGGAGACGCGGACAAAGGGTCACTTTTTTTGTGTGGAAAGGATAGGTTTTGTCATTACTTGTTCAGTATGTGTTTATACTTTGGAAAGTATTAAGTTGCCCCAGTCTTTCAGATCACGGCTACATATCTTTTATGTCAAGGTGTACCACTCATGACTCCTCTTTTATAAGTTTCACTGATCCACGTTTCAATTACAAGTAAGCGAATTGGAATGTATTTAGCAAACATATTTTAGATAATATCGACGACATTTTTGCCATGCCTTCGGAAAATAAACAAGAGATTGACAATTGTGTTGAAAGCCTTAAAAATATAATACAAATCGGAATTAAAATTGCAATACCTGAGAAAAAAAATATCATTTTCAATAAGTATGCAAGATGGTGGACCCCGAAATTAACTGAATTAAGGCGTAATTATAGAAAAGCATTTAAAAAATTCAAAATTCACTAAACTAATGAAAATTATTATTCTATGAAAATGAAAAAAAGACTGTATTCAAATGAAATTCAAAACTTGAAGACTGGAAGAAATTTTGTTCAAATAAAGGTAGCTTAGATCCCTGGAGTACAATACATAAAATGTACTCAAACCACCCCTCTATAGTTTCTCCAATACATATTGCAAAAGATAATGGTATGTGCAGAATCGTACCAGGAAGCTGGTGAGTATTCTTTGACAAATGGTTTACCCCCGATGACAGTTCAACGTAAACTTCTTATCACTGCCAGATTCAAGGTCAACTTGAATATGTATTTGATAATAACCAAGATAAACTGTCACCAATAACAATTGATTCATTACAAGATGCTATCAAGGAGGCACACTTGTGCCTCTATAAAGAGGTGACCCACCACAATGTTAAGCGATTTCCGGTCCTAGCGGTCCCAGAGAGACAGCGGTGATCGCATTTTGTAGCCCAAGCTCCAACTAAGAAACGTGCAAAATTTCACCCCCCTCCGACTTTATCTTCATGGGTAAAAGTGGGCCGGAATTTTCGACCCTCCGACTAAAGCCCCCCTTTAACGTTGTCCGATTGGGCTGAAATTTAGAGGTTAAGCTTTCCTAGGGCCCGGGAGCTTATCTTCGAAATTTCAGCTCAATCCGATCACTCCTTCATCACTCCTGTTTTCCAAAAACCAAATATAGCCACTTAAAGTTCATTTCTCTTTTTTTTATCTGCCACGCCTACAGGCCACAGTTGGCAACAGATCCGGGTGAATGAGGACTCATTCGAAGCGGAATTCGACCTGTTAGGGCCTTCTGATATTTTCAGACCGAAAAAATTATCCCCCGAATTTACATTTACGAAAAACCTTTTTTTCCTATAAGAGCCCATGTTAATTTTTCCCACCACAGCCCCCCTTTAACGTTGTCTGATCAACGAATCTTCAACGCAAGAATCTTCAAAAGCGGGAGGTTTGGGAGGCGGCAGCCCCCCATCTTTAACTCCTTAAAAGATCAGCTAACAGTTAGTCAAGCAATAATAAGTTATAAACTGTACAAAAACACGCAGAAATTATTTGAAAAAAACTACATTTTGTAACCAGTGAAAGAGGCTGAGTCACGCATTCGAACCGTTAACCGTACAAGGATTCTTAGGTACTGTTGGGGGGCTGCCTCCCCCCAAACCTCCACTTCTTTACATGAAAGGAGCTCTGCCCTCCTCAACACCTCGCTCTACGCTAAAGTTTTTATTGTTTAAAAAAAGAGTTGTGAGAAAGTCAAACTTTAGCCTAAAGAGCGAGGTGTTGAGGAGGGCACAACCCCTTTCATATACGGAAGCGGGGGTTTGGGGGGGCGGCAGCCCCCCAACTGCACCTCCTAATCCCTGTACGTTTTAAGGTTCGAACTTGTGACTCAGCCTCTTTAACTCTTTAGAAAACGTAGTTTTATTCAAATAATTAATATGAATAGGGTCTTACACTTTTTTGATTTAGTAAAATTTTAAGAGTAGAAATAGTAATAGAAGTAGCCCCGAAAGTTTGAGCTTAATACCCTCGGTCGTTCTTGGTATATTTCTGAGATGTCTTATTGGCAACCAGCATACAAACAGTGCGTTTTGATTTAAATTTAAAGCAGCATTTAGTTTTTCAGCATAAGGGACAAATTACATACCTGTGTGGGGTTGACCATCCCAATAACCCTAGAGATATAGTTACTAGACCGTTCAGCTGTGCTGAACAAAGTGGCAGTCATAAAATTTCGATTGGAAGTGTCTGGAAAGTTATGAGCTAAAGAGGAGGGCTGATTGCCCTCCAATCACCATTGACATTTAAGAGGGCAGTAGAACTTTTAATTTTAAATCAAATTAGCTCCTTTAAATATCAATGATATTACTGGCTATGATAGAACATCTCTGCCTATGTCCTTATTTGCCCTATATTGCTTATATGCTTTTTTAATACCTGCATGCATATAGTTTTTTTGTCTACTTGAAACTCCCCCTAAACGTTTCCTAAGTTTCAACTTAATACCATTAGTGTCGTTAGTTACATTAGCCGTAATAGCAGCATTAAATGTATGTACACAGTGTCTTCTGGCTAGTTAAAAATCCACAACCTATGAAGGTATGAAGGTGAAATTTTCAGAGAATATCTCTGTTCTACGGATGACAGCCTGCCATCCACTTGCAGGTTGTCAAAAGGGAATATCAGCAATATCTTAGGAACAGTTTTGTTTGTGAAATTAAAATTTCTAACGCTTATTTGGGGGGGGAGGAGGGGGTGAACTAACCAAATAACAAAATTTGCCATATAATACTACTGCTTCTACTCCTACAACTACTATTACTGCTATTGTTATTGTTATTGTTACTGCTACTACTACTACTAATACTACTGCCTTCTGATCACTTTGGCTCTTAAAAAGTGTGCTAGGAATTCAGATTACCAATCCAATGAGTCCCCTCCAAAGTATGTACGACTACCCTTTCTATAAAAACATTATATGCCCCCCTGGCATAACTTACAACCCTTGTCCTGACAGTTGTGGGGGCGGAAGGGTCGTCCTCAAAGACATAATTTACGGATTCTTCAACTACAATGAACAAAATTGCTATCTCCAAATTTTGATTGGATGTCTTTAGGGGAATGATGAGGGTGGGGGGGGGGCTGGTTGCTTTCAATTCACTTTTGACTCACTTTCAATTCACTTTTAAAAAGGGTTCTATAAATTTAAATTTCAAATCAAATGAGCCCCATCTGAATTTTATGCGACCACCCATTCCATAAAAACCTTATATGACCCCAGGCCATGACTTACAGCTCTATCCCCAGTGCACTGGAGGGTTGTGTCAACCCTTGAGTCATTGTTTTAGTTCTTTGAATTATTTTGATCAAATTATATATCTAACAATTTTATTCAGATTCGGGATAGTCAGGGGGGGCAGCTGCTCTCCATTACTTTTGACTCTTAAAAGAGAATTAGAACTTCCAATTTTTAACCAAATCAGCCTCCTCTAAAGTTTATACAACAATCCCTTCCATAAGAACCTTAAATACCCCCTGCATAACTTACAACCCCTGCCTCTAGGCTCTGGGGTTTGTTTCGACCCACAAAGCCTTGTTATATGATATTTAGACTATTTTGAATAAAATGGCTACCTCAAAGTTTCTATTAGATGTATTTTGTAACAATACGACGTGTCTGTGTAGGGGGGAGGGGGGGGGGTAGTTTCCAAAGTATGTACGATCACCCTTTCTATAAAAACATTATATGCCCCCCTGGCATAACTTACAACCCTTGTCCTGACAGCTGTGGGGGCGGAAGGGTCTTCCTCAAAGACATAATTTACGGATTCTTCAACTAGTTTTCAATTAGATGTATTTTGTAACAATACGATGCGTGCGTGTAGGGGGGGGGTAGTTTCCCTCCGATCACTTTGACTCTTAAAAAAGCAGTAGAGCTTCTGATTACCAACCCAATGAATCCCATCCGAAGTTTATAAGACCACGCTTTCTATAAGAAACCTTATATGCCCCTCGGGCATAACTTACAAGCCCAGCCCTGAGGGCTGGGGGGATTTTTCATCCTCAAAGACATAATTTCCGGACCCTTCAACTACGTTGAAAATGTTGATTGAAAGGGTTTGGGGAAATGAAGGGCGTGAGGGGGCAATCACCCTCTGATTACTTTCGACTATTAAAAAAGGCAGTAGCCTTCTGAATTTCCAATGGAATGGGCCCTTCTTGAAGTTTTTACAACAACGCTTTCTTTAAAAATCTTATATGCCCCCCGGGCATAAATTACAACCCTTGGCCTGAGGGTTATGGGGGGGGGGGCGTCATCCTCAAAGATATAATTTTCGGACCTTTAAATTACGTTGAACAAATGGTTATATCAAAATTTTTATTGGATGTCCTTGGGGAAATGGTGGGCGTGGGAGGGGAGTTAGTTGCTCTCCAATCATTTTCGACTATTAAAAATGGCACAAGTCCTTTCAATTTTCAATCGAATGAGCCCTTTTTGAAGTTTTTACGACAACACTTTCTGTAAAAACTTTATATGCCTCCGGGGCCTTATATGCCTTACCCTGGGGGCTGTAGGGGAGTTGTCATCCTCAAATACAACATTTCCGAACTTTTCAACTACGTTGAACAAAATGGCTATCTCTAAATTTTGATTGGATTTTTTTCAGGAAATGGTGGGCGTGGGAGGGGGAGTAGGTGCCCTCAAATCACTTTTGACTATTAATAAGGGCACTAGTCCCTTCAATTTCCAATCGAATGAGCCCTTTTTGAAGTTTCTACGACAATTCAAAAAAAATAATAAATAATACATTATGCCAACATCGTTCTTTACTTCGGCAGCTCTATTGCACTGCCTATGATTACCTGATACCCTCCCACGTATCCTTGGAAACAATTTGTGGATACTCGTGGTTTGGACAAATAAACAGTATGATCAAATTATGCTAGACTAACTATTTTTGCCAAAAAGCCCTTTGTCATCATACCAGTTTTACTAAACTTTTGACAGAATAAGAGCTAATAATTTTCGAAGAAGGTGGGGGGGGGGACAAAATTAAAACATCTTGTTGTTGCACCATTTCTGAAACCTAAAAAAGTTATGTCCTTGGGTGCATCACCACATTCGTAGCACTGTAAACTGCTACGATATATATTCTCTTTACTGTGATTCGTAGGCTGTTATATGTGATGATAGCCGGCTTGTCTAATCAAACAGTTCGTGGTAACGAACTGTAAGTAAGGAGCAACCCGGCTCAATGGTAACCAAAACTCTAGAAAACGGTATTTTGATACCAATAGATACATCAAAAGAATCAGATTTTAATGCTGATTTCAAATATGTAAGTTTCATCAATCTTAGTCCTACTGATCAAAAGTTACGCACCTGAGAAAATTTGGCTGATTTTTTAAAAAAGGGGAAAAGACCCCCTAAAAGTTATAGAACCTTAATGAAAATCACACCATCATATTCAGCGTATCAGAGAACCCTACTGCAGAGGTTCGGAATTTTGCATTTTTTGCCAGAAGAAAAATCACGGATGCGTGTTTATTTGTTTTTTTTTTCTCAGGGGTGATCCTATCGACCCATTGGTCCTAGAATATCGTGGGAGGGCTCATTGGAACGGAAATTAAAAGTTCTAGTGCCCTTTTTAAGTGACCAAAAAATGGAGGGCAACTAGGCCCCCTCCCACGCTCATTTTTTCCCCAAAGTCACCGATCAAAATTTTGAGATGGCCATTTTGTCCAGCATGTTCAAAAATATGATAATTATGTCTTTTCGGATGACTTAATCCCCCAAAGTCCCCGGGGGGAGGGCTGAAAGTTATGAACTTTACCCAATGTTAACATATAGTATTACTACTACTACTAACAACTCACCGCAGCACCAAGCCGCCTGAGGCCAACACAGCTACACAGGCTCTTCCTCCATCCCAATCTATTCAAAGTCTTCTATTTTACAGCCGCCCACGAACTTCCAATTTCATTTAAATCTTTCTTTATGACGTCCTCCCACCCCAGACGGAGACGACCTGCTTTTCGTTTAGCCCTAGATGGTTGGCCTAAAAGAACAATCTTCGGCAATCTGTCATCCTTCATCCGCACAACATGCCCTAGCCACCTCAACCTTTCTTTCATTATAGCCCTAGAGAGTGGTATTGAACCACATTTTTCGTATGGCTTATTGTTTGAAATACGGTCAGTCAGCCGGGTACCCAGAACAACCCTTAAGCAATTTCTCTGGAAAACATCTGGCAAATCTTCATCCGCTTTTCGGAGCATCCATGCTTCAGAACCATATTTGGCCACTGTCATCACTTTAGCTTCTAATATTCTAGTCTTGGTTTGCGGACTTATCTGCCTATTCTTCCAGACTTTTTTTTAACTGTAAAAAAACACCCTGAGCCTTGGGTATTCTATTTTTAACATCTTCACTGCTCCCACCATCTTTACTAATAATACTACCAAGGTAAGTGAAGCTGCCAACCTGATCAATCTTTTCATTACCCAACGTCACCTTTTCATCTTCACTTATTCCTAGCTTTAGTGACTTAGTCTTCCTAAAATTAATTTTCAAACCAATTAAAGCACCCTGAACTCGCAAAACTTCTAAAACTTCATTCATTTTTCTCACACTTTCATCTAGGATGCTTAAATCATCAGCATAATCCAAGTCCAGGAGACTTTTTTTCCCATTTGATTCCGTGGTCTCCCATTGCCTTTCTTGTGCTCCTTAAAACAAAGTCCATCAAAATAATCCATATAAAGGGGGGTAGAACACAACCCTGTTTAACTCCTGATTTAATAGAAAACCAGCTGCTAACCTCATTTCTTACCTTAACCGCAGCAATGTTATTCTCGTACACAGCATTGATCCCTTTAATGTATTTGTCTGGTATACCATACAAGAATAAGACCATCACTAACGCTCTTCTATCGGCAGAATCAAACGCTTGCTCATAATCTATAAAACTAAGGACCAGAGGTGTTTGAAAACTCAGGCACTTCTCAATTATTAGCCTAAGAGTGAAAATTTGGTCGACACATTCTCTATCTTTTCTAAAACCGCACTGCTCTTCTCTTAAAGCTTTGTCTACGGCATCTCTCAGTCTAAAAAGTATCATATTACTAAGTAATTTACTACCTACAGAGATCAGACTAATGCCTCAATAATAACAATATCCACTTTTATCTCCTTTCTTATAAAGTGGCTTAATTAAGGTTTTCCTAAAATCGTTAGGTACTTCCCTTTTTCAAAAATCATAATTATAATCTTCAGTAACTTATTTCTAACCTCAGAGCCACCATATTTAAGAAACTCATTTACCACCCTATCAGCACCTGGAGCCTTATTATTTTTTAATCCTTTTAGTTCTGTTGCTAATTCCTCCTCACAAAACAAATCTTCTTTCACATCCAAGGCATCAAAAACTTTTTCATTTTCCTCTATATTTGTTCCTGCAACTGTATCTCGGTTAAGCAAATTCTCAAAATGTTCGGCCCATCTCTCTTTAGTTTTTTCCTTATCGCTAATTACGACCCCATTCCTATCTTTAATTGGGCCAAGTCCGGATTGACTACTCCCTCTCAATTTGTTAACATGCCAGTACAATATTTGACTATTATGCCGTCTAGCTGCATCTTCCAGATTCTCGGCAATTTTATCCATGGCCTCCAATTTACACCTCCTTAGTTCACATTTTAATGCTTTCTCCACTTTCTTTACATTCCTTTTGTTTTTGTACGATCTATCACTCAGATAGTTCTTGTACAAGTCCTTTCTCCTTTCTATTAAACATAAAGCTTTTTCACTAATATTCTTAGCTGCTGTTCTAGCTTTCTTCCCTAATACACCTTCAGCAACTTCACAAATTATTTTTCTAAAATTATTCCAACCATCTTCCACATTATCAAATTTTAAAGTCTTAAGTTTATTATTCAACTGTTCCTGGAAAGTTTCTTTCAAATTCTCATCCTGGAGTCTACCAACATCATAACTTCCCGGGAGGTAGTTGCCCTTCCGATATTTCAGCTTTAAATTAACCCTTGAAACTACTAGATGGTGATCTTTTCTTTTAACATCAATAACAGCACTCCTATATATCCTAGTATCTTGTATTGATCCTGCCAGTCTTCGGTTTACTATAAAATAATCAATAAGGTTTGCTGTCTTACCATTACGTGAATACCATGTTAACTTATGAGCCATTTTATGACCAAACACCGTATTGGTTATAACTAGATTGTTATACCTACAAAATTGCAAAAGTCTGAATCCATTACTGTTTCCTTTTCCTACACCAAATTTACCTAGGCTGGGATGCCATCTATCCCTATTTGTACCAACCTGGGCGTTAAAGTCTCCCAGTAATAACACCATATTGCTACCTGGGATCCTGTCTATTTACTCCTGTAACTGTAAGTAAAATTCATCTGAGCCCCTAGTATCTCCATCAGTTAGTTCTACAGGGACGTATACTACTATAACTGATACCCTGAACTTTTTAGTCATAAACTAAGCAATTAGTATTCTATTATTAATACCGTCTCATCCTATGCAAGAGTTAGCAGGGTCCTTATTCATTGTCAGCCATACTCTCTTTTTTTGTATCCCATTCTTCCTGCCTGAATAAACCAATTTTATATCACCTAATTTTATAATTCCTATCCGTGGGATATGAGCTTCTGAAATTCCTAATAAGTCCAGTTCAAATCATCTAAATTCGTCAGTCAAAATGTTGATACGATAGTCATTTTTTAACGTCATAACATTTCAAGTTTCAACTTTCATGTTCTTTAAATCATTGAAATTACTTTCGCCTCAGGAAAAGCAATGATCCCGGATACCAGAGTAGGACGGGGATCACATACCTTCTCGAGTCTACACCGAAGTGCTTAAGCCGGCTTAGAACCGGACAGCAAGAAGTCCCTGGGACCTCCATGAATGGAGGCTTTGTGCAATCCTGGGCCCATCTTGGTCACAACATGGTTGTGATGGCGATGCTCTTCTATCAACAAGAGTCGAAATCCTGCACAGACAGTCTCAAGCCTATTACCTCCGACTTATTATATATTCATGCCTACAAATATTATGCTACTACGCGGAGGCAATCTATTATAGATAAATTAGCTAGGAAGAGGTTTACACCTCTTCATAGTATACTCTTCATAAAAATCCCCAATAACCAATACATATAGTATTAGTTATTAGGAAGTACACAGACGTTTTCAGGGGGGATTTTTTCTGTTGGGGGGGGGGGGGTCGGGGGTTATGGGAAGATCTTTCCATGAAGGAAGTTTTCCTGGGGGAAGGGACATTGCTATGAAGGGGACGCCGGATTTCCCAGCATTATTTAAAAAAAACCTCAGAAACTAAATATTAAAAAAAAACAAATTTTTCAACTGAAAGTAAGCAGCAACATCAAAACCTAAAACGGACAAAAAATATTACATATATGATTGGATTCACCCCCTAGTCAATACCTCACTCTTTCAGCCAAAGATTTTTTAGTACTTTCATAAGAGCTATTTATTCGAATTAACGGCCTTTGTGATTAAGCGGTCATTTTTAAAGAATTGGAACAAAATTCGAACTTTAGCTTAAAGAGCAAGGTATTGACTAGGGGGCTAACCCTCTAATTTGCGTGTTAAAAATATATGAATATAGAAGTTCGTTACGTAATTCAATTCGTAAATTGCGTATATTTATTACTAATAATAATGTTCATTAATAAAATTAAACAAGTTTTGAGAAATTCTTTTAACCAAATAAAAGAAAATTAATATGCAAATTGTGTTTTAATCATTCATGTACGGTGAGCCAAAATCAAAACCTGCATTGATTCAAAAACGTTCTTGAAAGTAAGGAACGACGTTAAAACTTAAAACGAACAGAAATTATTCCGTATATGAAAGGGGCTGTCCCCTTCTCAACGCCTCGCTCCTTACGCTAAAGTTTGACTTTCTCACAATTCTATTTTTTTAAACAATAAAAAACTTTAGCGTAAAGAGCAAATACTATTAGGTCACTGACAACTTGCCGAAGTTCGTGAAAAGTATGCCATGGCCAGATTTACTGAGCCATGCTAGTCTGATTAGAATAAAAACAAAAACATTGCTCAACAGGCTCTGGCATTTCATTTTCATGAAAAGCTTTTTGTCAACCTAAAAACTAACGTTTTCTCAGTGGATTTTGACTAGACAATAAATCAGTCAGTTGCCAAACAGCACTGTTTTTGCCAGTTTCTGTAATATCATAATGGATTTACTGGTAGATTTACTTGCTCTGTTAGAGTGCAATCATCGATCATTGTCTTTTATTTTTAGTTAGTTGGTTGGAGGAAAGGTCTATGTTAAGGAGACAGGCGCTCTCATACAGAACTAGACTGAATGTTGCAGCACCAATAGGAATAAATTACTTAGTTAAGAGGTTTGCTGAAGAAAAATAACCATGGGCTACAGTGGTGAAATTTTGCTGTCATTAATATGCCCTGGTTGCAAGTCATAATTGTAAAAAAAAAAATCTAAGAGCCTAGAAGATTTATGCAAAAATTTTTGCAATCCCTTTTAACACTGTGCAAAATGACAAGATGCATATAGGAATGAATATATCTGAGTCTTCACTCAGGTTGAATAATACATATTCCTTGCTTTGGCTCCTACCTGTTGGCTTTCATTTGACAACTCTACAAGGGGTTTTCTCGAGTTGTGGGATACTCACACGAGGTAATTGGACTCTTTTTTTTTATTCAAGGTCCCTCACATATGAACATCAAACCAATTCTAGACCGTTTTCGCTTCTCTGAAAAGATAAATGATTTCCTCTATTCTTTTACCACTCTAGTTACGACCACTCTAGGTAGTCATCAGTACTTCTTTAAGTGCTATACTTTTGACATATGAAATAAAGGAAACATAAACCAGGAATGGTAGTTGACATTGAGTGTAACTTAACCCGAAGGTTTGAATATTAAAAATTTAGACGACTCTGCCATAGTGGTATGTCAATACCACGTTCTTATACTAAAACCTGCAACTGGAGCAGTAATGTTTGCAAACGTTTCAAAATTGATACAATATTTTTTTTCCTTGCCAATGTCGAATGTCATTGCTGAGCGCCTTTTTTATTTTTTAGAGGAAGTCAAAACTGACATGCAAAATCATCTTAGTTCAATAAAACGTCAGTAGATTCATTTGGTAACTCTTTCGTTGACATTAAAAGTGGAATGTGGTCTGAACCGTCAGCGAAAGGTAGGTCAAGCCGCGACAAGGGGGAGCTAGACCTGGGACTTGTTAAACGTGCAATTCAAGTGTGCGGTAAAGCAACCTCAAGTGACAGCACTGCTGTGAATCAAAATGTTTTGCATAGTGCGACCATTGTAGGTCTTGACGGGCATAACCACGCTGTCTGATACCAAGTGACCTTTGTGCACCTATGCGGGTGATTACTTTTCATATTATAGTATCTTCAATATGATAATTATCATTATAATAGAGTTGTGGCCATAGTAACGTTTTTTAGCAAGCTATTTTCGTTTTTTATTTCTCTCTTTTTTCATACAATGCCACATTTTTTTCAGACAATGCCACTTTTGGTATAAAAAAAATGACCTTAAGGTAACCAAAAACCCAGTAAGTGCACATGAAGCTAGATACAATCTTTTCAAGCCTAGTTCTCATGTCTCCAAATACCTTCAGCATTTGATTTCGATCAGTCATTTTAACTAGGGTCTGTCCCGGTGATTGAGTCAAGCTTCGGTAAAGAAGCAGGGAGGAGGGGGGAGGAAAGAAAGTAAGTTTCAAACACTTATGCCTTTGGCACTTCTGTGGACAAGGGTGTCACAACCTTCTTTGCTTTGGGACGAGAGAAGGAGAAAAAATTTGGTGACAAATAAAACACCGAACCATGCCGGGGATTTTTTTTAAAGCAAGTAAATGATATGCTTTCTCGAAAAGTTGAAGACTGTAGTCACGCGTCCCCACACATTATCTCATTCTTTACATTAATTTTTTGAATAACTTTTAAGGAAGTAAGTTGTGTAAAAACTACTTTTGTTGCGCAAAGCGTCTAAACTTAAAAGAGGAAAAAATAAGCATTTGGTTCGAGAACGTCGTTTTGCATATTTGCTGAGCTAGTATAGACTTTTAAATCTAGCATCCTCGTCTTTTCGAGTGCGTCAAACTGTCTACTTTCTTTAAAAAAAATGTGGCGGAAGACAGGAAGTGTGGACTGCCACTTTTGTCTCTTTTTCCGTTTTAAAGGTTGTTATATCAGAGGATCCAAAAATAGTAAAATGGGACGAAAACGACAGTATACACAGTATTTCTGGAGAGAGCTCCGAAAACGAAACAAATATTGATAAACAACCTTTAATCTAGTTTAAAATATAAAAGAGTAGATTATCCTACTTCCAATTTTCTAGAGAAAGAATGGTCTGGACGAGCTATTAGTGACGAAGAACGGGTGAGAGTGCCAGAAAGTGGGAAAAAGATATGAATTTATTATTGGGGACTATTTTTCCCTTTTATATATGGGGTGGGTACCTGGGGGGGGGGGTGTCTCTTTTCATTTTTATTCTACCTTTCTTGATCAAAGTCCATGGCAAAATCTACCACTGAAAAAAAATAAGAAAGAATAGTATCCGTTTGCTAGAAAAGTAGCAAGGAATTAATTGCTTTTTAAAAGTAAGTTTTTTGTTGAAACTAGCGGCGACGTATTTGCATTACGAGAATCAAAATATACCATGAATTATATCGTGTTTCGGTAGAATGGATACGGCTAAAAACACCGCTTTTTTCATCGACCGGTCCTGCTTTTTGGTATCGGTCGAGTGGCAACGCTGACAGCAGTACTTATTTAGGTTACAATGCAAGCACAAACAGAAAATCTGAGTTCGGCTAAATATAAATCTGTGAAAGGATGGACTATTGTGAGTGCATGTTTTTTATTAATTTTTTTTAGTTTTGGAATTCATAGTTATTTCGGTCTAATATCCGAACAGCTAAAATCTGAACTAAGCCAATCAAATGGTCAGAATGTTTTCGCAATGTAAGTAAAATAAAACAAAATAGGATGAAAATATTATAGTTTAGAAACAAATTTGGGCTATGTATTTGCACATTAGGGGTGGGGGTAAAACATAGCATATATTCAATACGTAACCTAACGTAACCCAAACTAGGTACCATTATTCCCCCTAAACCCCAAAAAACTAAAGTTTAAATATAGTTCCCGGAGTGAGAAACCATTTGTTTATACAGCGTCTAGGCATTACCCGGTAAAATGCCTATCTGATCTGCTGTGAAATTGTCGCGTGTTTTCTGGATCCTAAACATGTAAAATTATGTTTTATAAGAGGCACTTAATTACTTTGACTGTTCAATTACTTTGTATGAGGGAAAGGGGCAAATTATAGATTTAAAATAATACTTGTTTTGGTATTTTCATCGAAAAATGCCCTTTTTAGATATTTTTATTGAGAAAATATCGAGAAAAAAACTTACCCCTACATTTCATTTCATTTTTAATGAACTCTTCTTTCTCTAATTCAAGCTTAGTTTATTTTGGCTAGAGGGTAAAACAAATCATAGCAACGATTAGACTAGAGACTTCATCTTAACGAGTTTGGCTGCCAACAAAATGTCGCATGTTCATTGCCTGCCTTGTGCCGTATCTATGACTGTCTATGATAGGTTTCCTTTAGTAGATGGAACATTCTTCTTATCACCTAGGCAACATAAAAAAATCCTGTATTAAGATAAGAATTTAGCTAGTATATTTTTAAGAGGATCTGATAGCTTAAAGGATCACCCTATCTCGTCCATTAGCCTATAAACTTTTGGTTCCTGTGGCCCAACTATTTGAAATTGGGCTGTCTAGCCATTACATATAGCCAGGGCCGTATCCAGTTTTTTTCGTTTTACTCAAGTATTTTTTTGCGGGGGGGAGTGCTACAAAAATAAAAAAAGGCATAAAATTTTTTTTATATCCATTTTTGTTACGTTTTTACGAGCCAAACATTTTTTTTTGGGGGGTGGGGCTCAAACCCCCTACCCCCTGTGGGTACGGCCTTGTATAGAGATTAAGTAAGGGATCTGAATAAACGACAGAAAACTAAAAGCTGACATCTTATTCCCCAGAAATCTTTGAAAAACCATTTAACATCTCCCGTTTTGTACCGGAGATACAGATATTAGTTTTAATAAAATCTACATTATTAAGAAGTGCGGATTGTGTTTTTCGATTAAACGGTGCAGTATCCTTTTAAAGGAAGCTGCCCCTAAAAGGGCAGCCCCTAAAAATATTTTCGCACATCTGTTAGGAAAAAGCTAAAAATCAAACAGTTCGTGGTAACGAACTGTAAGTAAGGAGCGACCCGGCTCAATGGTAACCGAAACTCTAGAAAACGGGTTTTTGATACCAATAGATACATCAAAAGAATCAGATTTCAATGATGATTTCAAATATATAATTTTCCTCAAGTTTAGTGCTACTCATCAAAAGTTACGCGCCTGAGAAAATTTGGCTGATTTTCAAAAAAAGGGGGAAAGACCCCCTAAAAATTATAGAACCTTAATGAAAATCACACCATCATATTCAGCGTATCAGAGAACCCTATTGTAGTGGTTTCAAGCTCCTAACTGCAAAAATGTAAAATTTTACATTTTTCGCCAGAAGAAAGATGCGTGTTTATTTGTTTTTCCCCCAGGAGTGTTCGTATTAACCCGGTAGCCCTAAAATATCTTGGGAGGGCTTTTTCGAACGGAACTTAAAAGTTCTAGTGCCCTTTTTAAGTGACCAAAAAAATGTAGGGCAACTAGGCCCCCTCCCACACTTATTTTTTTCCCAAAGTCACCCGATCAAAATTTTGAGATAGCCATTTTGTTCAGCATGGTCGAAAATATGATAAATATGTCTTTTGGGATGACTTAATCCCCCGAAGTTCCCAGGGGGAGGGCTAAAAGTTATGAGCTTTACCCAATGTTAACATATAGTATTGGTTATTGGGAAGTATACAGAAGTAGAATAGATCCATGCAGTTCTAAGAGGCCCCCGTACAAACAGGTTTTTTCTAGTAGTTACAGATCATCACACTCTTTGCCAAGAGGAACGACGCAATTTCAAAGTTCAATGTCTTTTTTTTTTTTACAGATCATCACACTCTTTGCCAAGATGAACGACGCAATTTCAAAGTTCAATGTCTTTTTTTTTTTTAGTTCAAAAAACCGGTGTATCTTTTTTAGAAGCTATATTCAACTTTCATATTTGATTCTCAATCAGTTTTGAAATTAGTAATAGAATTGAATTCAAAGAGAATAGTTTTTATTTGCAAGGATATTAGTAGAGGAAAAAAAAATGAGGGATGCATTTACATTATTGGAGATTAATGATGGAGCTAACAACAGTGATGTAATTACTTCTTTAGTTTACGAGATTTGCAAATTTTTTTGCGAAGAGGTATTAACGTAAAAGTATTGCGATGGTTAAGAATGCCTCACGGGGTAATTAAAGAATGGGGTGCTTACATCAGATACTTAATAGATTTGACGATTACAAGAGACATTGCTAGAGTCAAATATATTTGGTGTTGGTGATATTATGACCCTCCAAGTCCCCTGAGGAAAGGGCTGCACAGTGTATCGGTATCGGACGTATTATTTTTGGGCATATTGCTATCGCAGGTATCTATACATATTTTTAGTAGCTCTTATAAAAGATATTACTCATATCTACTTTCTTCATATAAATTCAACCATCAGCACATGCGTTTTTAAATTTTACAGGATTAAATTACAATCTGCTTAAACTCATAAAAAAAAGCCAGTCATGGATATAGCATAAGCTATATATATTTCAAATAAGATGAATAAAAAATAAAACACTTTTGTCTGTTTGTTTTTTATTCAGAATATAAAAGGGGGCACCGGTTCCCCCCTCCCCAAAACCAAAGCTAACGGAGGATAAAATAAAAATAAAATTGTGTGTCTTTTTCAATTATGAACGTCACGATTTTAAAACTTATAGGCTTAAATTTCAATCTGCTTAAACTCTTAAAAAAGAAAGACAGTCCTATATTGAGCATAATTTATATATATTTTAAATACGATGCATACAAAAATAACACAATTTTGACTATTAGGTCCATTTTATATTAATTTTCAATACGATGAATAAAAAAACACAATTTTGACTATTAGGTCCGTTTGATATTTATTCAGAATATTAATGGGGGCGCCGTTCCCCCCTCCCCAAAACCAACGATGACGTAGTATAAAAATTTCTTTTTTATTTTTAATTTATAAACCTCACTATTTTAAAAATTATAGGATTAAATTTAAATCTTATTAAAGTCTTAAAAAAACGACAGTCCTAGATAGAGCCTAAGCTATCAATATTTTAAATACGATGCATAAAAAACACAATTTTGACTATTAGGTCCGTTTGATATTTATTCAGAATATTAATGGGGGCGCTGTTCCCCCTCCCCAGAACCAACGCTCACACAGGATAAAAGAAATAAATGTTATGTCTTTTTCAATTATGAACGTCATGATTTTAAAACTTATAGGCTTAAATTTCAATCTGCTTAAACTCATAAAAAAGAACGCCAGTCGTATATGGAGCCTAGGCTATATATATTTTAAATACGTTGCATAAAAAATAACAGAATTTTGACTATTAGGTCCATTTGATATTAATTTTAAATACGATGCATAAAAAATAACACAATTTATACTATTAGGTCAGTAAGATATTTATTCAGAATATTAATGGAGGCGCCATTCCATCCTACCCCAAAACCAAAGCTCGCTATTAATAAAATAAAAAATTTAATATATTTTTAAATTATTAACTTAACGATTTTAAAACTTATAGGCTTAAATTTAAATCTGATTAAACTCTTAAAAAAGAACGACAGTCCTAGATGGATCCTAATATAATTATATTTTAAATTCGTTTTATAAAAAATAACTAGTTTTTTACGATTATTTATGTTTGTTTTTTTTTTAGAATATTAAAGGGGGCACAGGTAACACCAACCACCCCAACCCGAACCACAATGCTCAACGAAAAAAAATTGTATTTCTTTTTTCAACTAATAAAGTCATTATTTAAAAAAACGTTGATGTATTATCTATATTATGCATAGAATAAAAAAGAACACAATAACTATATTTAGCCTCATATCTTTATATTTTATATACGATGCATAAAAAATTAACACAATTTTGACTATTAGACCCTTTTGATATTAATTTTAAATACGATGCATAAAAAAATAACACAATTTTGACTATTAGGTCCTTTTGATATCTTTTCAGAATATTAATATTCCTCACCCCCCTCCGCAATACTAAAACCCATCCCAACACATTAAATATATTGTGCATATTTAAAGGAGACGCATTGATCGTTAATCAATTTTTAGTATTAAATATGATATATTTCTGCAAGCTTGTTAAGAACCGTTTTAGCCAAAATACCCTATACCTGACCAGCTGTCAAAAAGCGTTTTGAATTATGTGTTAGATATGTGGTCCGCTTTCAATCAGAAACTCAATATGATAAGATAGTTAAAAGTAGTTATACGAAAATTTGAACTTAGCGTGAAAGGCGAGGTGTTGAGGAGGAGGGAACCCCCCTCATATACGTAATAATTTTGGTTCATTTTAAGTTTTTAGTGTTTCTCCTTACTTTCAGTGGAAATTTTTTTGAATATTTCTAATACAATAAAACATAGAGCGCTAAAAACATCACAATAACATTTAGTGGTAAAATTTATCTGTAAAAGTGGGTTTTTTTTTTCATTAATAATTTTGTCTTCTTTTTTTTTTTAAGGATTATTTGGATTAGTGAAATTAATATCCCCCTGAAAAACTACCGAGATGGAACGATAACACATCGATGCAATCTACCAAAAAACATGTTGAAAATGTCACTTTAAAAATTGACACCTATTCGAGTGAAACAAGAAAACAGTTAAGGACAGTTCTAAAAACACAGAAAAAGGACAAACATACACTTCTTGCTAAATGTAGATATGTGTTACACTTTATTATATTAAAAAATAACCTTAACTAACATTGTTTTAAGGTTTCACCCTGTTTTAATGTTTTAATAGAAAAACAAACACAGAAAATTCTTACGCGCAAACAGATATTTTTTTTTTTTTTTTTTTTTTAATGTTTCTGTACCTTTGTTTTTTTAAATTTATTTCTTTTAATTTTTTAAAATTTAAAAATCTTTAAATAGTTTTTTTTTTTTATTTTCGGTTAATATTTAGCATTAATTGCCTGAAATAACTAATTAGAATATTTAATTAGCTGTTTGGGTTTTCAGACACCATAGCTAGTTGAAACTCTACATAAATATCTTCATTTTTAACCTAATTGCGTATAGTTTAAATAATTCTAGGAGGATGAAGTATTTTTCTACTTAACAACTGCATTAATAACTTCCAAGATGATAGGACAGTATGACACAGAATTTATCAGTTACCGAGAGTTCAATAACTCCCTCGCAATGACTTCCAAGGGTTTTATGACTCCTCCCCACAATGAATTCAGATGGTTTTAAGACTCATCTCACTAGTCATAACTCCATTCAACCTTGAGCGAAGATATAAAAGTTTGATGAAGTATTGCTCTGCTTAACAACTACATTAATAGCCTCCAAGATGATAGGACTGTTTGACACCGAATTTATCAGTTTGAAAAAATCATCTTGCGGTGTTATATTCGAATGTGCCTTTTTATTATTGTCTATTGATCTCGAAGAAATTGACTGTTATCATTGGTTAGTGAACTATAATCTGTTTGAGTATGATAAAAGCTTGTGGAGTACTACATTACGTTATATAAACAGACTGGGATTCTATGATAGAGTGATTACACCACTTAATAATACTAGTCAGGAACTGAGAAATGTCCAGGAGGAAGTCAGTGAAATTTGCAGCTTTTTCGGAGTTGAAGCGCTCTATGTAAAGGGCAATGTACCTACAGATAAAGTTTTAATTCAAAAGTGTGACCCTAGGATTCCACTTTTCAATCTAGAAGAGTTTAAGTGTCCTAAATTTGAATGGGGCTATCACCGTCCTGAAGACGAGGTTAGGTTCTTCGCACAGTGGATACCTAAGAACATACCTGATCGGGATAAATCCATAAGACATGTTAAAAACTATCCTATATCATGGGACCATCGTTTGTGGATGTTTAAGAGTGAACTCTAAGTACTATTTTTATGTAAACATTTGTTGTTGTTGTTTTTTTTCTCAAAAAAAAATCTGTTAATACATTTAAGCAATAAATATCTTTAAGCTTAACCCCTTCATGTTCTTTAGAATAGTATTTATTCAGATGACTACTGACTCAATACGGGATACAACCTGATAACCAAATTCAATATTTGTTATCTACCAGAAACTTCATGGAAAAATAACAGCTCAACATTAACTTTTTTACCGATTGATCATTTTCAGACTGAAAAGATCAAAAGATATAAAAACTTTTTCTATCTTCTACGGAAAAATTTACAATAGAACTTTAAATTTCTTTATGTGTTGATGAACTTAAAAACTGATGTGGAAGATTTTTATTTTTCTCTGGAGAAATTAGAATTGAAATGTAAGCTCTTTAATAAAATTCGGAATTGAGTTAACTTTTCATGATCACAGAATAACTTTTTCTATCTTCTACGAAAAATTTGGATCACTACTTTAAATTTTTCCATTTCTTTGAGAAAATCTGAACTGAAGTGAAAAATTTTTAGTTTCTCTGGGAAAAAATAGAATTGATCTTTAAGTTATTTCTTTTTTCATTGAGAAAATTCAGAAGAGAACTTGAACTTTTCTTCACCTCGTTGAGAAAATTAGAAATTATATGAAGCTTTTTATCTTCATGGAAAATATTCACATTCATACTATAACTTTTCATATCTTCTACACTAAAATTTAGAACATTACTTTAAATTTGTTTATGTCTTTCGGAAAAATTACAGAATTAAAGTGGAGCTCCTTATCTTCATAGTGAAATATTCATGATCAATGTGTAACTTTTTATATCTTCTACAAAAAATTTGGATGAAAGCTTTAAATTTATGACTTTGGGGAAAAATCTGAATTGAAGTGGAACCTTTTTATATTATTTGGAAAAATATAATTGATCAATAACTAATTTCTTTTTTTATTGGGAAAACTCAGAAGAGAAGTTAAACTTTTCTTCACTTCATTGAGAGAATTTAAAATTGAAGTACAACTTTGTCTTTCTGGAAAATATTCACACTGGAGTTTTTTATCTTCATTGAAAATATTCACGATCAAAGTATAACTTTTTCTTTCAAAATACAAAATACTTGTTACAAAACCAAAAGATTTCTAACAAAATTAAAAATAGTTCTTACAGAATATAAAATTACAAACACAACCCAAATCATTACTTACAAAAAATAAATAATTCTTAAAAAATAAATAAAGTTTTAAGAAATACAAAATTCCAAAATATTTCTTACAAAACAAAAATAATTCGTAGTAAATACAAAAATACTTTACACAAATCCACAATAGTTCTAACAGAATATAAAATACTTGGTGCAAAATACCAAATACTTGCTTCAAGACACTAAATTTCTAACAACATCCCAAATAGTTATTATAGCATACAAAAAATTCAAACATATTCCAAAAATAATTCTTACAAAGCAGAAACAATTCTTGCAAAATACAAAAAGTTGTAAGAAAATCAAAAATAGTTCTTAAACAACAAAAACTATTTTTAAAAATAGAAAAAATCCTTTACACAAATCCAAACTAGTTCTAACAGAGTTAAGAATATCTTCTGCAAAATATGAAATACGTGTCACAAAGCACGGAAATTCTAACAACACCGAAAGTAGTTCTTACAGGATACAAAAAGTTCAAACAAAATCCTAAAATAGTTCTTAAAAAATAAAAATTATTCTTACGAAATACAAAAATATTTTAGACAAATCCAAAATAGTACTAACAGAATAAAAAATGGTTGTTGCAAAATTCGAAATACTTGTTACAAAACAAAAAGATTTGTATGCCTTTCCTTGGCACCTTTCCAAACGAGCGGGGACTCCCCACTGGTTCCTACACATTGCAAAAAAGTGAACAGTACGAAAACTCCACGTTTTCAACCAGACTGGTTTTTTAGGGACCAATCGGGAGAGATATGTAAAGTCGACATAGCTTTATTTCATTTTTTTAAGGTTCATTTAGACCAGGGTACGGGGGCGCACGTAACCTGGTCTAAATGTACCTTAAAAAAAATGAAATAAAGCTTTGTCGACGTTACATATCTCTCCCGAGTGGTCCCTATAAAACCAGTCGGGTTGAAAACGTGGAGTTTTTGTACTGTTCACTATTTTACAATGTGTAGGAACCAGTGGGGAGTCCCCGCTCGTTTAGAAAGGTGCCAAGGAAAGGCATACACATCTTTTTGTTTTGTAACAAGTATTTCGAATTTTGCAACAACTATTTTTTATTCTGTTAGTACTATTTTGGATTTTTCTAAAATATTTTTGTATTTCTTAAGAATAATTTTTGTTTTTTAAGAACTATTTTCGGATTTTGTTTGAACTTTTTGTATCCTGTAAGAACTACTTTCGGTGTTGTTAGAATTTCCGTGCTTTGTGGCACGTATTTCATATTTTGCAGAAGATATTCTTAACTCTGTTAGAACTATATTGGATTTGTGTAAAGGATTTTTTCTATTTTTAAGAATAGTTTTTGTTGTTTAAGAACTATTTTTGATTGTCTTACAACTTTTTGTATATTGCAAGAATTGTTTCTGCTTTGTAAGAATTATTTTTGGAATATGTTTGAATTTTTTGTATGCTATAATAACTATTTGGGATGTTGTTAGAAATTTAGTGTCTTGAAGCAAGTATTTGGTATTTTTCAACAAGTATTTTTTTTATTCTGTTAGAACTATTGTTTATTTGTGTAAAGTATTTTTGTATTTACTACGAATAATTTTTGTTTTGTAAGAACTATTTTGGAATTTTGGATTTCTTAAAACTTTTTTTATTTTTTAAGAATTATTTCTGTTTTGTAAGAACTGCTTTGGGTTTTGTTTGAACTTTTATATACTGTAAGAACTATTTTTAATGTTGTTAGAAATCTTTTGGTTTTGTAACAAGTATTTTGTATTTTGAAAGAAAAAGTTATACTTTGATCGTGAATATTTTCAATGAAGATAAAAAACTCCAGTGTGAATATTGTCCCGAAAGACAAAGTTGTACTTCAATTTTAAATTTTCTCAAGGAAGTGAATAAAAGTTTAACTTCTCTTCTGAGTTTTCTAAATAAAAAAATAAATTAGTTATTGATCAATTATATTTTTACAAATAATATAAAAAGGTTCAACTTCAATTCAGATTTTTCCCCAAAGACATAAATTTAAAGCTTTCATCCAAATTTTTTGTAGAAGATATAAAAAGTTACACATTGATCATGAATATTTCACTATGAAGATAAGGAGCTCCACTTTAATTCTGTAATTTTTCCGAAAGACATAAACAAATTTAAAGTAATGTTCTAAATTTTAGTGTAGAAGATATGAAAAGTTATACTATGAATGTGAATATTTTCCAGGAAGATAAAAAGCTTCATTTAATTTCTAATTTTCTCAACGAGGTGAAGAAAAGTTCAAGTTCTCTTCTGAATTTTCTCAATGAGAAAAGAAATAACTTAAAGATCAATTCTATTTTTTCCCAGAGAAACTAAAAATTTTTCACTTCAGTTCAGATTTTCTCAAAGAGATGGAAAAATTTAAAGTAGTGATCCAAATTTTTCGTAGAAGATAGAAAAAGTTATTCTGTGATCATGAAAAGTTAACTCAATTCCGAATTTTATTAAAGAGCTTACATTTCAATTCTAATTTCTCCAGAGAAAAATAAAAATCTTCCACATCAGTTTTTAAGTTCATCAACACATAAAGAAATTTAAAGTTCTATTCTAAATTTTTCAGTAGAAGATAGAAAAAGTTTTTATATCTTTTGATCTTTTCAGTCTGAAAATGATCAAGCGGTAAAAAAGTTAATGTTGAGCTGTTCATTTTCCATGAAGTTTCTGGTAGATAACAAATATTGAATTTGGTTATCGGGTTGTATCCCGTATTGAGTCAGTAGTCATATTAATAAATACTATTATAACTACCCTTATGGTTTTAAGATTAAATATTTTTTTAGATTAAATTTTTTAAAATATTTTTTTTTTTGAGAAAATAAATAAAAAAAAAAAACAGTTTAAATAAAAATAGTACTTATAGTTAACTATAAAAAATCCGCACACGAGGGTCCCAGGAGATAGGATAGTTTTTAACATGTCTTATGGATTTATCCCGATCAGGTATGTTCTTAGGTATCCACTGTGTGAAGAACCTAACCTCGTCTTCAGGACGGTGATAGCCCCCTTCAAATTTAGGACACTTAAACTCTTCTAGATTGAAAAGTGGAATCCTAGGGTCACACTTTTGAATTAAAACTTTATCTGTAGGTACATTGCCCTTTACATAGAGCGCTTCAACTCCGAAAAAGCTGCAAATTTCACTGACTTCCTCCTGGACATTTCTCAGTTCCTGACTAGTATTATTAAGTGGTGTAATCACTCTATCATAGAATCCCAGTCTGTTTATATAACGTAATGTAGTACTCCACAAGCTTTTATCATACTCAAACAGATTAGAGTTCACTAACCAATGATAACAGTCAATTTCTTCGAGATCCATAGACAATAATAAAAAAGCACATTCGAATATCACACCGCAAGATGATTTTTTTCAAACTGATAAAGTCGGTGTCAAACAGTCCTATCATCTTGGAGGCTAGGAATGTAGTTGTTAAGCAGAGAAATACTTCTTCAAACTTGTATACCTTCGCTCAAGGTTGAATGGAGTTATGACTAGTGAGATGAGTCTTAAAACCATCTGAATTCAGTGTGGGGAGGAGTCATAAAACCCTTGGAAGTCATTGCGAGGGGAGTTATTGAACTCTCGGTAACTGATAAATTCTGTGTCATACTGTCCTATCATCTTGGAAGTTATTAATGCAGTTGTTAAGTAGAAAAATACTTCATCCTCCTAGAATTATTTAAACTATACGCAATTAGTTTAAAAATGAATATATTTATGTAGAGTTTCAACTAGCTATGGTGTCTGAAAACCCAAACAGCTAATTAAATATTCTAATTCATGATTTCAGGCAAGTAAGGCTAAATAGTAACCTAAACTCTAAAAAAAAAATATTAACCTTTTTTTACTTGTTAAACATTTAATAGCCTTTAATTTATAAATAAAAATTTAAAGAAACATAAAAAAAAAAAAAAAAAAAAAATCTCTTTGGTCGCTGAAGCATTTTCGTGTTTTGGAATGCTTAGCATAACGATATCACGGGGTATAACGATATCACAGGGTATTTCATTGCGTGATTTAATAGACTAAAGCGTCTCACATCTCTACCATTATACAGAAGGGTATGTTTGTCCTTTTTCTGTGTTTTTAGAATTTCCCTTTAACTGTTTTCTTGTTTCACTCGAATCGTT
Organism: Artemia sp. Qi Xiang Cuo; assembly: GCF_049724085.1. NCBI lineage: Eukaryota > Metazoa > Arthropoda > Branchiopoda > Anostraca > Artemiidae > Artemia > Artemia sp. Qi Xiang Cuo. The sequence goes on along the minus strand of NC_142797.1, from coordinate 15,112,552 downwards.
GTCAATGTGTAAAGGGGTATTTTCACCATGTATTTTGGTAGCTTGCATCGATGTGGTATCTTTCCATCTCGGTCGTTTTTCAGGGGGAGAGTAATTTCATTAATACACTTACTCCTTAAAAAAAAAAAATAATAAAAATTTATTAAGTAAAAAAAAACCCCACTTTTACAGATAAATTGTCCATCTAAAGTTGATTCTTATGTTTGTAGCGCTCTATGTTTTAGTGCATTAGAAATATTCAAAAAAATTTCCACTGAAAGTAAGGAGAAACACTAAAACTTAAAATGAACCAAAATTATTACGTATATGAGGGGGGTTCCCTCCTCCTCAACACCTCGCCTTTCACGCTAAGTTCAAATTTTCGTATAACTACTTTTAACTATCTTATCATATTGAGTTTCTGATTGAAAGCTGACCACATATCTAACACATAATTAAAACGCTTTTTGACAGCTGGTCAGGTCTAGGGTATTTGTGCTAAAACGGTTATTAACAAGCCTGCAGAAATATATCATATTTTAAGACTAAAAATTGATTAACGAGCAATGCGTCTCCTTTAAATATGCCCAATATATTTAATGTGTTGGTTTGTGTTTTAGTATGGTGGAGGGGGGGAGGTGAGGAATATTAATATTTTGAAAAAATATCAAACGGACCTAATAGTCAAAATTGTGTTATTTTTTGCATCGTATTTAAAATTAATATAAAACGGGTCTAATAGTCAAAATTGTGTTACTTTTTTTATGAAACGTATTTAAAATATATATAGCCTAGGCTCCACATAAGACTGGCGTTCTTTTTTAAGAGTTCAAGCAGATTGAAATTTAGGCCTATAAGTTTTAAAATCGTGACGTTCATAATTGAAAAAGACATACATTTTTTTTGTTTTATCCTGTGTGAGCTTTGGTTTTGGGGGAGGGGGAACGGCGCCCCCATTAATATTCTGAATAAAAAACAAACAGAACTAATAGTCAAAACCGTGTTATTTTTTATACATCGTATTTAAAATATAAATAGCTTAGGCTCCATCTAGGACTGTCGTTCTTTTTTACGAGTTTAATCAGATTTAAATTTAATACTATAAGTTTTAAAATAGTTAAGTTAATAATTTAAAAATATATGAAATTTTTTATTTTATTCATAACGAGCGTTGGGTTTTGGGTAGGGGGGACTGTCGCCCCCATTAATATTCTGAATAAATATCTTACTGACCTAATAGTATAAATTGTGTTATTTTTTATGCATCGTATTTAAAATTAATATCAAATGGACCTAATAGTCAAAATTCTGTTTTTTATGCATCGTATTTAAAATATAGATAGCCTAGGCTCCATATACGACTGGCGTTATTTTTTAAGAGTTTAAGCAGATTGAAATTTAAGCCTATTAGTTTTAAAATAGTGATGTTTATAATTGAAAAATAAATAATAAATTTTTATCCTTCGTGAGCTTTTGTTTTGGGGATGGTGAATGGCCCCCCCATTAATATTCTGAATAAATATCAACCGGACCTAAAAGTCAAAATTGTGTTTTTTTTATTAATAGTATTTAAAATTAATATAAAATGTACCTAATAGTCAAAATTGTTTTATTTTTTTATTAAAATTATTTAAAATATAGATAACTTATGCTCAATATAGGAATGGCGTTCTTTTTTAAGAGTTTAATCAGATTGAAATTTAAGCCTATAAGTTTTAAAATCGTTACGTTCATAATTGAAAAATACAAAAACTTTTATTTTTATTTTATCCTTCGTGAGCTTTGGTTTTGGGGAGGGGGGAACGATGCCCCCTTTAATATTCTGAATAAAAAACAAACAGACCAAATTGTGTTATTTTTTATTCATCTTATTTGAAATATAGATAGCTTATGCAATATCCAGGACTGGCTTTTTTTTACGAGTTTAAGCAGATTGGAATTTAAGCCGGTAAAATTTAAAATAGAAGGTGCTGATGGTTGAATTTATATGAAGAACGTAGATATGAGTAATATCTTTTATACGAGCTACTAAAAATATGTATAGATACCTGCGATAGCAATATGCCCAAAAATAATACGTCCGATACCGATACACTGTGCAGCCCTTTCCCCAGGGGACTTGGAGGGTCATAATATCACCAACACCAAATATATTTGACTCTAGCAATGTCTCTTGTAATCGTCAAATCTATTAAGTATCTGATGTAAGCACCCCATTCTTTAATTACCCCGTGAGGCATTCTTAACCATCGCAATACTTTTACGCTAATACCTCTTCGCAAAAAAATTCGCAAATCTCGTAAACTAAAGAAGTAATTACATCACTGTTGTTAGCTCCATCATTAATCTCCAATAATTTAAATGCACCCCTCATTTTTTTTCCTCTACTAATATCCTTGCAAATAAAAACTATTATCCTTTAATTAAATTATATTACTAATTTCAAAACTGATTTAGAATCAAACATGAAATTTTAATATAGCTTCTAAAAAATATCCACCGGTTTTTTTAAATAAAAAAAAAAAAGACATTGAACTTTTAAATTGCGTCGTTCCTATTGGCAAAGAGTGTGATTATCTTTAAAAAAAAAAAATAAATTGAAATTTTAAATTGCGTCGTTACTATTGTCAAATAGTTTTTTGACATGTAACTACTAGAAAAAACCTGTTTGTACGGGGGCCTCTTAGAACTGCATGGATCTATTCTACTTACAGAAGTTCTCAGGAGGGTTTTTTTCTGGTAGTGGGAGGGAATTGTGGGTTGGGGGTTATGTTGGAGGATCTGTCCATGAAGGAAGTTTTCATGGGGTAAGGGAAATTGCCATGAAGTGGGCGCCGGACTTGCCAGCATTATTTATTGGTTATTGGGAAGTATAAAGACATTTTCAGGAAGGATTTTTTTCTGGAGGGGGGGGGGCTAGAGGAGGGGGTCACTCGGGAGAATCTTTCCGTGGAGGATGTTTCTTCGGAGTAAAGGACATTTCTATGAAGGGTGCGCCGGATTTCCCAGCATTATTTAAAAAACGATCAGAAATTAAATAAAAAAAAGCAAGTTTTTTCAACTGAAAGTAAGAAGCAACATTAAAACTTAAAACGAACAAAAATTATAACGTATGTGAGGGGGTTCTCCCCCAAGTCAATACCTCGCTCTTTACGCTACATTTTTTTTTAGTGCTTTCAAAATAGCTATGTATTCTAATTAAACGGCCTTTGTGATTCAGGGGTTTGTGAATCAAAGTTTTTTTTAACTTTTAACGTAAAGAGCGTGGTATTGACTAAGGGGAGAACCCCCTCATACACGAAATAACAGATAGGTAATAAAAAAAACAAAAAAAAACAAGTGATACAGCTCAATAGTAACCGAAACTTTTAAAAACAGAATTTTGATGTCAATAAATGTATCAAAAGAATGTGTTTATAATGCTAATTCTAAATATCTAAATTTTATTAAGTTTAGTATTACTCATCAAAGGCTACGAGCCTGAGAAAATTTACCCGATTTTTCAAAGAGGGGGAAACATCCCCTACAAGTGAAAGAATTTTAATGAAAATCACACCGTCAGATTCAGCGTATCAGAAAACCCTATTACATAGGTTTCAAGCTCATATCTGCAAAAATCTGCAACTTTGTATTTTTTGCCAGAAGAAAAATATACGAATATATAAGTTAGTTACTTAAGTTAATTTGTAAAGACATCCATTTAGCAAAAGAAAAGTAAAATTTTTATGCAAATTTTTTTTACTTATTCAATGACGGTTAGCCAAAATAAAAGCTGCATTAACTAAAAAACGATCAGAAATTAAATAAAAAAACACGTTTTTTAAACTGAAAGTAAGGAGCGACATTAAAATTTAAAACGAACAGAAATTACTCCGTATATGAAAGGGGCTGTCCCCTCCTCAACGCCTCGCTCCTTACGCTAAAGTTTGACTCTGTCTCACAACTTTATTTTGTAAAACAATAAAAAAATTTAGTGTAAAGAGCGAGGCGTTGAGGAGGGGACAGCCCCTTTCATATACGGAATAATTTCTGTTCGTTTTAAGTTTTAACGTCGCTCCTTACTTTCAGTTTAAAAAACGTGTTTTTATTTTATTTAATCAGCTCAAAGGAAAGGTCATTTGAGCAGTTTGGCAGCTTTGGGAGTTCCCTGTGGTGATATTTGTTTTGCTTGAAAATCTTATCAACACAAGGACATAATATTTAAATGTCTTTTCTATGAAATTTCATATTCCCCTGGGAGGAAAATTTCGTAGTCCCCTGGGAGGATTTGCAAATGGGCCCTTTGTCTTTGAGACAATCAGCCGATGCTGAGGTTCACAAAATGATTTTAAGGTGTCTAATCGCCTTAAAGGTATATAGCGTCAAACTCTTTCCTCCTTATCAGATGTCTTTCAGCCTGACCGTCTTTACAAAATGCATTATGCACATACGCGCACAACTTGATGGAGAAAGCAGAGAACAATTCGACTGTTGTCATGCCATTTCCAACTGTTGTTGTGCCAAAAATGTGCCTTTTTTTATTTACGGGAGAGAAAACAAACACACAAGTTTCCAAACCTATCGATTCTACAAGCAAAGTCTGATGAACCTTTGCCCGAGACTTGTTTTCTTCAATATTGTATATCTCCTCTGATTACGGCAGAAAAGGTCAAGATCGCTTCAAAGACCATGCACGAAAATCTCAGCCTAAAATCCTCTTTTAGGATACCTGACCTTTCCCCTGAAAAACCTTTTCATCCAAAGGTTGAACACAGAGTGAGAGTCCTGCTTATAGCACATTAGTTGCCTGAACTATAATATAGTAAAGATGAAAACGACACCAAACATTTTTCAGTTGGTCAATCTTGTTTGAATAACCACCTTCTAAACTAGCCATAATAACAACAAAACATTTTAGGCCTAAAAATCAACTTTAAAGTGATCTGACCTTTCCTCTGAAAATCTTTTTATTCAAAGGGTTTATCGTAGGAACCTATGATTTTTTTTCATTTTATGTTGTTTTTAATCAGATGCAAAAGAGGGGGGGGGGGTACTCACCCTCCTGTATCGACGACACTGATTATCTGAATGAGGAAACGCAGATCATCTTAAGACTGAACTGGGTAATAATAAAATTAATTTAAAACTTTATTCATTGTCACTAAGAGTTTTGAAAATGTAGTAATCCTAGTGACTGTACTGGGTAAAGGACTATCGGGGACGTTTGTTCTGCAAAGCGCTACAGAATTCGCAAAAAACGGTAGTCTGTAATTATTTCAAATCTCACCTAGTAATCTTTGATCATATTCCTACAAAATTATATATATATATATATATATATATATATATATATATATATATATATATATATATATATATATATATATATATATATATATATGTATGTATGTATATATATATATATATATATATATATATATATATATATATATATATATATATGTATATATATATATATATATATATATATATATATATATATATATATATATATATATATATATATATATATATATATATATATATATATATATATATATATATATATATATATATATATATATACATATAATTAAATTTTTCACTTGTTTGTCTGAAAAACTTTTTAAGGTGTGTTAGTGTATGGTTTACGATATTTTTGAAACTGCGTAGTTGACTGGCTAGCATCTGTTTTTTATTATACGTCTAGGAATTTGCGAAAACATCAAAAGCTAGGGTTAATAGCAGTTGTAAAAAGAGCTTAGCTCTGGTGTTTTGTGAGTCGGCATTAACGATGCATTTTGCTTTTATTATTTCAGGAAGTCTGTTTTCGACACTCATGTAATTTGATAAATATGTGTGTTTGTAATGTCTCAGTAGTTAAAATTTAATTATCTAAAAATTTATTATCTAAAAATTTAATAAAACTTAGTTAAAATAGTTAAAATATTTTTTTCTGTTGTTTGGGTAGCCGCCGAGGGAAAAATGCAGAGGCTTATACAAGGACCTATATACACATTTAATTATCAGAGGCAACGCTATAGCGTTGCCTATAGTAAAAGCTATAGGGCTCCAATGTTTTATTGTTATTAATTAAAAAAAAAATCCGAAAAATAAGTGTTTCAAAGAAAAGTAAAGTCCATTTTAAACTTAAGCTCAGCAGATACAAATATCTGCTAAAATTCAAACTCAAAACGACCAGAAATTACTATTACAGAATAAATGAAACCCAAAACGAACAGAAATAAAATAAACAATAAACCAACAAAGAGAAAAATTTCAGTGAAAAAACAAAAAACAAAACGAGACTGCGGTCAGTGTAGAGAAAACACGAAAAATGTAAAACAAACGTGGATATTTTGCCTGTATCCAAACAAGGCTTCTTCAGCACGATAGAAACACAAGAAGAACAAGATAAAAAACCAAGCTAAAACTAAAAACCAACAAAACCACCACCAAAAAATATACAATTGGTGCAAACTGATCCACGTAGGGAAAAGATCCTATTATAGAGTTACTTCAGCAGAGTAACTGAGGAAAAATAAAAAAACTGGAAATTACTTTAATTATTCTGTTGCGAAATAATCCTTTTATTGGCTATTATTGAAGCAAATCGTTTTGGTCTAGCAGGTAAAATAGTCCTCTGGTGATTATTTAAAATCTTAACTCCCTCAAACCCCCCGCTTTTGCAGCCTTTAAATAAAAAAAACAAGTTTTTTAAACTGAAAGTAAGGAGCGACATTAAAACTTAAAACGAGCAGAAATTATTCCGTATTTGAAAGGGGCTGTGCCCTCCTCAACGCCTAGCTCTTTACACTAAATTTTGACTTTCTCACAACTCTTTTTTTTAAGCAATAAAAACTTTAGCGTAAAAAGCGAGGCGTTGAGGAGGGCACAGCCCCTTTCATATACGGAATAATTTCTGTTCGTTTTCAGTTTTAATGTCGCTCCTTACTTTCAGTTTAAAAAACTTGTTTTTTTTTTATTTACAGGCTGCAAAACCGTGGGGTTTGGGGGGCGGTAGCCCCCCAACTGTACCTCCTAATCCCTGTACGTTTTAAGTTTTGACCTTGTGACTCAGCCTCTTTAACTCTTTAGAAAACGTAGTTTTTTTTTCAAATAATTAATTCTCTAAAACCACTTAAAGCTTCTGGATTAGATGGTATTGTCAATATTGTAATTAAAAAAAAATTTATTATGTCTAGGCTCCCATTTTACTTAAAACATATAATGCATGTTTGAATATATTGTATTTTCCAAGGGATTGGAAAAATTCTAAAATTATAGTAATTCCTAAACGAGGGAGAATTAATGACGGTTTACCGTCTTCTTATGAACCCATCAGCTTGAAACCAGTTTTTGGCAAAATATTCGAAAGAGTCCTATCATATATTTTGAATGATTCAATTATTAATAAGGATCGGATTTTTAATAACTAGTTTGAATTTGTTCAAGGTAAATCAACAGTAGATGCTCTGGATAAACTCGTCACAACAGTGGAAGAAAATAATAAGTTGAAGAAATTTACACTTTGCCTTCTCTTTGATATCAAAGGTGCCTTCGATAATGCATGACACCCCTTATTAGATTTAAGTTGCCCCACTCCTCTAGTTATCTTGATTAAAAGTTATCTATCAGATCGATCTGTTTCTTATGGTGATAAAGCTGATAATATAACTCGTATCCTTCAAAAATCTTGCCCACAAGGAAACATATTCTCTCCGTTCTTATGGTCTAATCAAATAAAAAAAAAACAAGTTTTTTTTAACTGAAGTAATGAGTGACATTAAAACTTAAAACGAACAGAAATTATTCCGTATATGAAAGGGGCTGTCCCCTCCTCAATGCCTCGCTCTTTACACTAAAGTTCTTTATTGTTTTAAAAAATAAAGTAGTGTGACAGATTCAAACTTTAGCGTAAAGAGCGAGGTATTGAGGAGGGGACAGCCCCTTTAATATACGGAATAATTTCTCTTCGTTTTATGTTTTAATGTCGCTCCTTACTTTCAGTTAAAAAAAAAATTATTTTTTTTACTTAATTTCTGAACGTTTTTGAATTAATGCAGCTTTGATTTTGGCTCACCGTACATGTATAATTAAAACCAAATTTGCATATTAATTTTACTTTTTTGGCTAAATGGCTTTCTCGAAATTTTGTTCTGACGTAATAGTAGAGAGCTATCTTTTACTCGTGTCACGCACCCCTGCTGCCACCTACAACTTTTTTAACACCATATATTGACATGAGAACCACGTGGTTTATGGTTTTTGTCAATGAGACTTTGAAAAACAGAAACTTTGTCACTTGGAAAAACATGAATTTTGTCACATTTATGGTTGTTTTCATGGATGGATATGTGTGTTGTTCGATTTATTTGATGTTTTTCTCGGATGTCAACATCAAATTATGGATGTTTTATGGTTTTTGTCAGTGAGAATTTGAAAAACATGAATTTTCTCACATTTATGTCTGTTTTCATGGATGTTTAATGGTTTTTGTCAGTGAGAATTTGAAAAACAGGGGCTTTGTCACATTTATGTATGTCAACAGCAATTCATGTCTGTTTAACGGTTTTCTCACTGAGAATGAAAAAACAGGAATTTTCCAAATGTTATGACTTTCCCGGAAACAGTTAGATCACTTGTTTCCTTCTCAGCCAATCAACGAGTCGGATACATCCTCCTTCTCAGCCAATCAGAGACGTGCTTACATATTAGCGGCGG